>NW_025999998.1:21036899-21181698 GCF_001458135.2 Marmota marmota marmota | reverse complement strand
GGAAAGGCAGCGGAGCACAACAGACACTAGGATGGCAATTTGTAAATCAATGGATGTGTAACTGATGTGATTCTGCAATCTGTGTATGGGGTGAAGGTGGGAGTTCATAACCCACTTGAATCAAAGTGTCAAAAAAAAAATGCGGATAATAATTGTGACAAGGTGTCATTTCCTATTGCCTTCATCTCTGCTGTTTCATTCTCAGGCCTGGTGTAGAGAGGGCTTGCAATATACATGTCCATGTTAGGCTGAGCAAGTTCCTAGAAACAATATTTGAACAGAATTTGAACACAAATTTCATATTTAATAGTATTAAAATTGCTACTAAAAATTTTAGATATGTGATGAATTACATAAATGTCAATTTTATCAATGATTGAATTTGTTAGACAAGGAGTTACTACTGGAGAAAACTAGATAAAGGACACAGAGAATCTCTTTGTATTATTTCTTACAAATGCATATGAGTTTATAATCCTCTCAAAGTTTATTTCAAAAATTTAGATGTGAGGGGGCTAGAGTTGTGGCTCAGTGGTAGAGCACCTGCCTGGCATGTGTGAGGCCCTGGGTTCGATCCTCAGCACCTCATATAAATAAATAAATAAAATTTAGATGTGACATTAAAGCTCTTTTGATTATGCTAAAAATAACTTGTAGAGCTAAATACTATTCAAGTATAAAACAATTTTTAAAATACACATTTAGCAAAAACAAACATATTTTAAATACTGTTTTCACATGGCACACTAATATAAGATCAGGTTTTTAAAAGAGAAATTAAAGAAAATGATCAGTATAAATATCTACCAAACTACTAAAAGCTGTATCATAATCCTAAAACTAATTCATGCCTTTGATCTTAATATTCCCATTTTTCGTAAACCAATTATAATCAAATATTACACACGTACACACACACACACACACACACACATATTCCTGAAAATTTTATATAGCACAAATAGGATCAATCCATATTCATTTGCAAGTGCAACAAAATGAAAAGATAAACAAGTGATACATTAAAACTGTACAAAATCTTATTGATAGTATAATTAGAACTTTTGAGTAGAAAAGTGAGCATATGAAAATAAATTCCAAGAAATTAAGGAAAAAAATTGAAGGAAAATGAATAAGACTTGCTGATTCAGTCAGAAAGTAGTGCGCTCAGCTAATTCCTGGGCCCACATGGACATAGATTCTTTAAATAACAAAGTGCTCAAACTGTTTTTCAGGAAAAGCCTCCAGAACCCACTCAAGGACAGTTTGGAACTAGCTTTTCAAGAATGCACCAAGAAGTGGACCTGACCAGTAACATCAAAAATTCAAAATCCCTCCTAGAATGTAATAATGTGCCCTCCACAAGAAGAAGCATGCAACTTGTGAAGAGGCATGATTAGCATTTCTGCTTATGCAAAAGAACTCCAGAACTCTCCCTTCCTGCAATCCAATCTACAGTTTCTCTACTCTGCCTTCCCAGAAATTCCCTCACTGCCAATCGATCAGGGAGGCCAGTGTGAGCCTTTTTGCAGCTCCTGGCCTTCATGTCAGTCAATTTCACAGTAAGTTTCTTCCATTTTACAAAAATTGGTGTCATGATATTGGCTTCCGTACTTGTTGGGCAGAGAACCCTTGTTCAGTATCAGCAGCGGCAACTAGCACTTAGGTCCCCCCCAGGGGAGAGAGAAAAAAATAGAACAAATGAACCAACAGGCCAGGCTTTTCTTACAGGAAAACTCATTTACATAAAATTATCCTCATATAACCCTCACCACAGCCCCATTCCATAGATACTACTACTCTTGCACCCATCTCACAGATGAGACATCAAGAGGTCAAGAAGCTCATCCAAGGTTAACCAGTAGGAAGTGACTTCACTGAGATTCAAACCCAGGCAGTCTGATTTCAGAGCCTGCACTGACAGTGGAGCCACCGAAATTAGGTAAAGACAGTTCACTTGTCTTGTAGATTCTCCTCTTAAGTATTTGAAAAGCTTAAAGCCTCTCCTACAACTCACATAAGGATGGTGCATTGTGATTTAAACTAGAATCTATCAGATAAAGGTGAAATTTCCAATAGGAAGAGGAAGCACACATACAATTAAGGACCCTGTGTCTCCCAAATCAATAAGAATTGATTGAAAAATAAGCAATTGCCCTTTATCTGTTACAGTCAACTGCAGTCCCCCTTCTACTAAATGGTAATGAGAAATGTAGATTGAGCTCAATGGTTTCTCAGAAAATAGACACATCTCCAATGTGGACTGTAATGATGAAAACTCAGGAAACCTGCTTTATTTGAACATTGATAGTCTGCAGAGAAAAGTCAAATAAGATCTTTCCAGAAGGGAGGGAAGGACAAATTCCTGATTCCTTACAGTCACTGGCTGGTTCCTTCTGCCTGGATCCTAAAGGAGAAGGAGAAGAAGGTTAAGTTGAGAACAAAGACCTCTACCTCTCCCAGGGAGCCTTGCACGGGTCCTTGCCCTGTAGGTACAGCATAAACACTTGCTCTCCTTGGATTTCTTCTTTCAGGGTCGTCCTTTCCTCCATCTCTTTGGGAATCACCCTTTACTCACATTGAAACCCAAAGGTTCCCAGGTCTCCTTACTGCTGCTCACAGGAAATTTCCTGACAAAGTGAATAGTCCTAAACTATAACTGACTCATGAATATTTATCATTCCCTCATTCAAATTGGACTTCCCAGTCATTCAGTTGGTCAGTCAACACGCATTTATTGAATATATTCAGCCAGCTACAATATGATGCTATTATACAAATAAGAATGTTATGACCCACAGGGAAGAAAATGCAGCCAAAGTCTTCAAAACTCTGGAATGTGAAAACCATCAAAAATAAGCAACTGTTCATTCTTTCTCCCTCTTCAGGATAGTTTGAATGGCTCCCTGCCTCTGTTTTGCTCAGTCTGCATTATTCTTTATGTAGACTCATCTTCTCTGCTTTTCCATGTCTATGTGTGTCCCCAAAACTATTTCAGGTTCTCAGCGGAAAATAATCTGCTTTCCCAAGAGGGTCGAGTGTCTACTTACCCAATAAACAGGGTGGGGAGAGTAGAATCATTTGGTAAGAAGCAGGGCCAAGGGCCTCGCGTGAATGGGATTGGTGGTGGGCCAAGCTATGAAAGATGACTCACACTTGTAATAAACCTCCACAGAACAAAAACCTCGGGGTGGGGGGGTCCATAAAAAACTCGCACAAGAATGTCATAGCAACTTTACTCATAATAAGCAAAACCTGGAATTATGCTTGTTTTTATCAATTTGATGAAAATATTCTGTTGTATCTGTGCAAAGGAACATTATTCAGCAATTAAAAAGAATGAGTGAATGATAAATATAACAACATGGGTGAGTGTTGAAAATGTGCTGGATGAGAGGGACCCTACAGAATATTATCTAATTTGTGATTTTAATTATATCAAGTTTTAAAAGAGGGAAATCTGGTTTACACTGCAGTGGGGACAGTGGGTACTAAGAAAGAAGGATAAGGGATCTGTAGAGTGATGATAATGTTCTATAGCATAAGAAGGAGTTGAATTAAACAGGTTTATGCATTTGTCTAAACCCATTCAATGGCATACTTAATATTTGAACATGTCATAGTACTTTTAACCCAAAAATAAACTATAAATAAATATTAAACTCTAAATAATAATATGCAAGCTGATGTGCTTTGGAGTGTGGTATATTTATGTCTATATTATACTTTGCCATACTAAAAAATGATAAAATGGATCAACAGATAGATGAAGAAAGAAAATAGATAATACAAATTATAGAGTTCATGTGGTTTGTAAGTGTCTAGTATACAATTCTTTCAAGTTGTTGGGTTTGAAGATCTTGAGGACTGAGTGTAATGGTGCATCTAACATGTTCATCTTAATGCCTAACCAATAGTAATGGGAAAAGTATTAATAGTAAAATCTAAAAACATACTAAAATCTAAAAACAATAAAAGAGAGCATTTAATGAGTGTTTACCATGTAGCAGACCCAGAAATGAATCATCGCACATAGTTCCGATGACAACTCTACGGAGTGAGACACACAGGTCTGCTCAACTTATGATGGGGTTATGTCCCAATGAACCCATCATAAGTAGAAAATACTATAATTAAAATGTGTTTGATACACCCATCTTGCCAAACATCATAGCTCAGCAACACAATGCACTGGAGAGCATCTATTGCCCCCTTCATGACCTCATGGCTGACTTGGAACTGCCGCTCTCTGTCATTGCTTGGCACAGAGGAGAACATCATAGAGCGGGCCACACTTAAGGACATGAAAAGAGACAAAAGTCAAAATTGTGTCTATTCAAAACAAAAGTACTGCAGCACGAGGGAGATATAATTTTATACTTAATAAACATCTGAAAATTGTTTACTATAGGAATCAGAAGAAAATGTTACTTTTCCATCACTGTAAAATATAGCTGGGCCTCAGAAGAGATTTGAATTGCAAATGCTGAAAATCAGAGCAGTTGATCTCTCTGCTTTTCCCTGTGTGCAAGAGCATGAACTTCTTTCTGCTTCTCTCTTTATGTCTATTTCATTCATTCTCTTTTCTGCTCTATGAAACTTAAGCTTAATGAAAATTAAACTAAATGAAAAGGAAACAATGGGCTAAGAGAATGGCATTAAAGATAATCAAATAACCAAGGTAGAAATCAAACATAAAAAAGCACCCTCAAATTTATGAAGTAGGGGGAAAAAAGAAAATCTTTGAAGGAACTTGACATGTAATGAAATAAGACAATGAAGATCAAACCTATTAATTTATATGTTCCCAAAAGGGAAAGCGTGAATGATTGGAATAGAAGCAGAAATCAGAGATGAAGAATGCATTCCATCACTAGTTTAAAAAATGATTGAGTATACTTATCAAAAGTGTCAAGATCACACTGTCACACTGTTGCAAATTGGAGGATACTAGGAGGCATAAGAACTAAATGCACTGGATTCTGGAAGAGGAAAAAAGCACTATTGGAATAATTGGTGAAATCCAAATAAAGTTAGTAATGATTCTGTACTAATGTTAATTTCTAAATTTTCATAAATGTGTTGTGGTTATATAAGATAAATGTTACTTTTACTGGACAAAGACGATAGGGAAACTCTCTGAACTATCTTTTCATCCCCTTCTTAAATTTATAATGACTTAAATTTTTAAAAAAATTAAATAATTTAATGGAAAATGGGGAACAATATTGGTCAAACTATTGCTTTTGTTTGTTTGCTTTTTGGTATTGGAGATTGAACTCGGGGATGCTTTACCACAGAGCTTATCCCCCAATCATTTCTTATTTTTTAATTTCAGACAAGGCCTTGCTAAGTTGCTGATGCTGGCCATGAATTTTCGATCTTATTGCCTCAGCTTCCCAAGTTACTGAAATTACAGGTGTGTGCCATCACACCTAGCTGGTCAAATTATATTGTCCTAACATGTTCATATTGAATGTGCAACAATGAATCTCACCATTATTTGTAATCATAATGAACCAATAAAAATATGAAAAAAGATAAACTATGGCACTAATGTCTAAATTTCTTTATTTACAAAATTGAGATAATCCTTCTTGTTTCACAGGTTGAATGTAATAATAGTTGTTGAAGGTAAATTATAGTGCCTGGAATGTAGTATGTGCTCAATAAATAATGGTAGTTATCAAAAGAAACTGAACAGTCAAATCAAAGGAATTTATTTGTTATTGGAAGATTACTAAAAGAACCCCACATTTGCATACATTCAAGTAAAATTTTAACTTACTTAATGAAAAAGACAAGAATAAAGTCCAATGAACATCTGGAAAAAATAAGGCAGCTAGTTCTAAAGACCAACTGACAAAACATTAAAACACAACTGCTAAAAAAGCTAATAGTAATTCCAGAAAAAGTGATATGAAAACCATTCTTGTGGGGCTGGGGTTAAAGCTCAGTGGTAGAGTTCTTGCCTCGCATATGTGAGGCACTGAGTTCGATTCTCAGCACCACATAAAAATAAATACAATAAATAAAATAAAGATATAAAAAAACAATTCTTGTGAGAAATTTTAAATACTTCTTTTTTTAAAAAGTCTTTTAAGTCTAACGTAGATGTTTAAAAAGTAAATGAAAACATAACGTGTAATATAGCTTTTTTTTTTTTTGGTTGTTGTTACTAGAAATTGAATCTAGGGGTGATTTACCACTGTGCTACATCCCCTGATCTTTTTAGTATTTTATTATTATTATTTTTGAGACAGGGTCTTGCTAAGTTGCTTAGGCCCGGCTAAGTTGTTGAGGCTGGCCTTGAATTTTTGCTCCTCCTCTATCTCCCCAGTCACTGGGATTAATGATATGTACCACTATACCTGGCAAATAACAGTTTTAAAAGCACTTGGATACTCTAGGTTTTTGCAAGATCTTATAATCTTTCACATTAAAAAAATTAACTGATATTATATACAGATAACATACACTATGTATAAACACATGTGTTTATGTGTATACCTGTACATACATGTATTTAAATGCACACATATAAGAGCGTGGATTTATAAAAGACTCCCTTTTCTGAATTGTACATGAGATATTTAATGATAAAATTAAAATGTCAAGTTATAAAATAAAAGAAACTCATGCGTTACAGGATCAAAAGTATAATTACAGACTTAAAAATAGTGAAATGGGATAATTACATATAAACTTATATATCCAATTCTATCAAAAATTCTATCAAAGTTATAATCAGAAATAAATGTATGATCCATAGATTTTTAATTAGATAAATGAATTAAAAAATTATAGTACTGATTTAAGAAATTATTAAATAATTTTTTAAATTTTATAAAGATCAAGTTTAAAAAATTATATTTGAAGAGAGTAAATTAATAATTCTATAAAAAGTTAAATAAATTCAAGCATTTATTTTGGGGGAAAATGGAACATAAATATGCAAAAACATAAATATATAAAATATATATGTTTGTATAATATATATTAAAATAGAAGTTAAGAAAATAGAAGATTCTGTATGAGTGTAAAAGTAGGAACATCTTGATAGAATACTTGGATTAATGGGATGCTGTATTATCTAAAAAAAAATAAAATTAAAAAGGAAAAAATATTATGACTAATTACCACAGGGAACTCATTTGAAATTTTACCCAAAAACTACCTTTAAAAATAGTTTACCTACAAAGTATATAGGCTTTCAAAAATAGATCACTCTTATGGTATGGAAACTACTTAAATTTTTATAAGCTAACAAACCCTAAGGCCTAAACTAGACAGAAAGAGTACAAAAACAAATCTCACTTATTAATATGAATACTTCAAACTGAATTCATTAGTACAAAAGAATTAGCCACCATGACTAAGGAGGGATTATCCAAAGAATTCAGGCATAGGATTGGGAAATCTTTTAATATAATTATTCAAAAAAATAGACCTAATAAGAAAAAACATAAATAATTTAATATAATCATTCAGATGTTTCTAAAGTATTCAATAGCATTTATTAGTCATTATTTAAATGTTTTAAATATCTTAGAAAATTAAAAATAAAGTGTTTTCAACACGAAAGGCTTAGATAGACAATTCAATAATTCAAGGTGCAGACAAAAAGAGGGGTATGACTACTGGAAAGAAATTTTTTCATTATTATCAACAAAGGAAAATATATGTATTTATACAGAAAATGCACTAAAGTATACTGAACAGTTCTGAGGATTAATTAAGTACAATAAAGTGACCAGATACAAGATAAATATACATTCCTATTTGTTTTTCAGGCAAACTATCAACAAGAACATAGCAACAAAACTGGAAAAACTTCAATTAGAATCTTGAGATTTCAACATGAAGAAAATATAAAATTGCCTTGAGAAATGTAAAAACAATTTGTGTGAGAAGATTAGATATTTCAAATACTTTAATTCATACTTCTATTAATTGGGCTCTTTTCACCCTGGTCTAATCCTACCATGATAACATATCAGACATACATAGGAGAGACCTCTGGGAGTATCCCACCTAAGGGAGGTGCTTGGGGTCATGGGAAAGTGATTGCTCTCAGAGATTTAAAGTATGGAGTTAGCCACCACACCATATTTCTCAAAGTGAAGATCACAGCAACTTAATAGGGACTGTACAGGAAAATGTGGTATAGCTTTTCCAAAGATGTGTTTCACATACTGTTTGACAATATTAATGTGGAGGGCTATAGAGAGCTCTTTGATTAGGAAAATACCATACTTTGATTTTGACAGTAGGGTCCTGAGGAAGTAACATTAAATATATTGGGGAAAAGGAAATCAAACTTCTCTGAGATTCAGTATGTTCCTACTGACTCAAAAATAAGTCACAGAAAGTTTAAGAAGAGTGGCATGATATAGCAGGAGTTTAAATCTAGGCAGCAAAAAATGTCTAGTGAGGAATTCAATTTGACATATTTGGATACGGAAGCATTTTAAGACACAAATGTCTAATACTCCCTTTTAAATGCTTGGTTACATAATGCTGTATTGTTAATATCTGTATCCCCTGTCCTCACACCTAGCCTTCAAAAAACTTCTATCTCACCATCTGCCAGGAGCCATTGATGAAATGTGCATGAACCAAACAAATCAACATGGAAGCCATTGGGTGGAAAGTCTGGTATCTGGGAACTCCCTGCGTCACTCCTGCTGGTTTGAGACTGCCCACTACACGTGACTTTCTACTCAGCTGTGAGGTTCAGCACTGCACTGGAGATGGGATGACCACTGGAGCCACATAGACACACAGCCTCTCAGAGATGGGTGTGGCTTGCCAAGAAGCCAATCAGCCTGTTAACTGCAAGACACCATGAAGCAAGACTCCTCCCAATGCCTTTTCCCTGCCTTTGATGAACTCCCCCTCAAATAAAGAACCAGAGCCATTTTCTGTTGTTGGGTTCTAGCTCCTAAGTGGACTGAAGGACCATCAGGAGCTCCCCGTTTTGAATCTAATTTTCGGCTCTGGCTCTTCTTTCTTTACTAATTATTTCAGACTTTCTTTTTCTCAGGTGGCTCATCACCTTCTGAGCAGGAAACTTCCTTGGTGGGGTGCTGGCCACCCCATGATAATCATCATCTAAAATTTCAATAAAAATGTACTACAAAGAAATGTTTTTGAGTAAGCAGTATTGATGAAAATGAAGAAACATCTTTGTTCCACAGTGTGGAAAAGTGAGGATCCCTGAGAAAAGAGAAAACATTGAGAGAGAGAGAGAGAGAGAGAGAGAGAGAGAAGAAATTTGAATAGATGAAAATAAGCGATCCAGAATTATATAATTCTTGAGGAGCCCTTAACCTTCTCTGGTCCAGGGAAGCTATTACAATTTCATATGAACCTCAATAGGCAACAGCACAAAAATTTATAATTGCATTACATTCTTTTAAAGTGAAAGATCTGAGGTTGTAGAATTATGAAAAAATAAAATATATTCAAAATAAGTTGGATTTTTCACATATTTCTTTGGTTTTATCCTCATTTCCATAGATTCAAGTTCACTTCCCTTTACTATTAAGCTTGGTAGGAATTTCTGTCACATCCTGAAATAGATCAGTAGAGCTATGTATACAAAATCATGCAATGATGGCTGGATGTCCAAAGCAATTCTTGCTTACAGCCTGTCTGAATGTCTTAATATATTCTCAAAGCCATCTGGTCAATTTGGAGTGCAGAAAAACAAGTAAGGCAAGAAGATTTCGACAGTGCATGACCAGCTCAACTTAGATTGCTCAAAGAACAATCTCAGCCTGGGGAAAGGCTGAGAGTACTTACGTTCCTTAAGGAAAGTCACCTTTGAATGAAGGTGATTGCCTATGACCAATACTCAGATTAGATGAAAGGCTCTTGCTCTGGCACTACACTCCCTGTGAACTTTGTGATGTAATTCTGATTTTCATGGCAGCTTGCCTACTGTAAGTGAAAGTGTCATCTACTGACATGAAACTAATAGTCTTCTCTACTGTCATATGTCTCAATGTATACGAATAAACTTAAATTCAATTAGTCTCCTGTGATTTCACACCATTCCCAAAAGACTGATCTCCACTCAATGCAACAACAAGTTTAAGCTTTTGGGCCTGGAATAGGAAGAGCTACAACAATATTAGTTGTGATTAAAAACCTCTCTGTTTCCTTACTTGTGAATGATATATCCCACTGCCATATGCATTATTTCACATAAAGAGACCCCTCTAACATCAGCCTGAATTTAAAGGCTGAAAGGGAAAATGTGACCTGACCACTAGAGGAAAGATTGAGGTATATTTGAAACAATTTCCTTTCTTCTTTTCATCACAGCCTCAGAAACTTACCTTGGCTGTGCACTTCTCTTAGTATATCTCACCACTTTCCTACCCTGACTGGATTCCATCCTTGATGTAGAGCAAGAGTTCTCAAACTGTGGTCCCAGATTTTAGCATCAGTATGGCTTTGGATTTGTTAGAAATGAGATAATTCTTGGGCTCCACTTCATACCTAATGAATCCGGAGCTCTGGAGACAAAGCCCAGCAACCTGTGCTTTCACAAACCCCTTGATGAACTGAATGCAAGCTAGAGCACAGGAAGTTGTGATGGCCTTTATATTTTTTTTCATGAACTTCACTAATCACAAGGTGGCATGAACACTACTCCCTCCACCATATTAGAGTGAACTTGCCCTCCCTGAGGTATTTTGCAAGCATAGGGTCATTAACTTAAACTTATTTGTCTCTTTATGTCATTTGTCATCATTAACAAACCAAATTGTAGACTCCAATGGGAGACAAAAAAAGTCAATTGCTACTGTCTGGTCTTAAACTGAATAAGCACTGTAATAAACAATAATACAGACACCCAAAGGATCCCTGCAACTCAAAGCATATCAAAAATCTACCTAGAAGATGAAATGGGGATTTCTCATCTTGAGAGAAGTGTATTTAAAAGGCCACTGAACAAAAACTCCAGAGAATTGCATCAATTTTACCTTCTCTCTTTCAGTTTTATCACCCTCATTTCCCTAACACCATAAGTCGAACAGAAAATTATTGTGAAAATAACAATATTTTCCAAAACAAATCAAGCGTAGGCTCTTGGTTCCTAAATATCTTTAACTTATGACTTGTCAAATGTACTTTAAATAAGTGGTTCAATGCCTGAACTGTTATGAGGTATTGAACAATAGAATGAAGAAATTTCACAAAACAAAGTACAGATTTAGCTTTATTCTTTGCATCTTACTAAAGCTGTGTCACAGGGAGCAATAATCAACTTCCATAGGTCCTAGCTACTTCATGTATCTCATATATATGCAGAAAATTCTTTCAGTTACAAATAGGAAAGCTGAGTCAAACTGTCAGACTGGCATGAAGATTAAAAAAAAAAAGATATAGGTGTGTATGTAGTTATTTGAGGACTTACCTACCTACAAATCTGGGAGAAAACTGAATTCAGTGCTTCAACAATTCTTTAGGAGGTGACCCTTCTCTGCACTGAATCTGCTTCCTTCTGCTATGTCTCCATCCTCCTGAAGGCTGCTTTACAAGGAGCACTTCTAGGCTTCCATCTTCCCCATTTCAACTGCACCAAAAAGAAAGATTGCTTTCCCAAGAGTGTTAATGAAAGTTCCAGAGTAGAATCTCATTGGCTCTAAACATGTCACATGACTACCACTCAATCATAGTGGCCAGCAGGAGAAAAGCTCTTTGACCAGGCTTGGGATCAACTCAACGCTCACCCTTGGGGATAGGGACTGGGTAAGCTCCACTTGTTCTGAGCAGGGACAGGACAAGGGAAAGACAAGGGAAGCACCTAAATGACAATCCTTAAGAAGACACTCCCTGCACTTACATAACCTTGGAAGTGAGCACCTCCTTAAATTTTGCACTCCTGTCACCTCACTTGTTTACTATAGCCCCAGCAGCCCTGCTACAGAGTTAAGTGTGAACAGTTTTCCTAAAAGAAAATCAGGGCACTACTTACCAACAGAAAAGGAATGAATGATAGAGTGACCAAAAATGTAGCAGATGTCTGCTATGAGATTACTTACAAAAGCCCTGGTACACCCCCCATACACACACAAAAAAAATGAAAGCGGAGAACTAGACTAGTTCACAGCTCAAGGTCCTTCCTTCCCTTCTCTAAGACATAGTTCCAGGATCTGTTCTCTATCATCACTACATGAATGGCAGAAAGAAAGTAAATTAAATAAAGTGCTTGGGAAGGAAGGAAGGAAGGAAAAAATTATCAAACACCTAAAGATGTTAACCTGTGGACTACTTTACACATATATTATGTATCTTCAAACATTTCTATTCATATGGAAATTCATTAACTTCCTTAACTGGTAGTCAAGAATGTAACAAGTATAGTCTGACCATTGGAAGACCCTTGGTCAAAAAATGAGGTAATAAACAATCTAACTCCAACATAAAGCAGATATGTAATTAAATTTTATAATTAGCATGATCATTATAAAGTAATAATGAAGCTGGGTTCATAGGCATAAGCAGAGACTGTCCAGAGATAACTGGGACACATTGCAGTGTTAATCACCTTTCTCTTACTGTAACAAATACCCGAGATAAATTGAGTTACAAAGACAGAAGGTTTATTTTGGTTCCCAGTGTGGAGGTTTCAGTCTATGATCAGTTGACCTGTTGCTTTTAGGCCTATGGTGAGGCAGCACATCTTGGTGGGGGTGAGTGACAAAGGAAGCTGTTCACCTCATGGATGCTAGAATGTAAAAGACACAGAGAGGGGAAGGGGCCAAGGTCACAAATATCCTCTTCAAGGGCATACCCTCAGTGACCTAACTTTCCCCCACTTGGTCCCTCCACTTAAAGGTTCCACCCCCTCCCAACAGTGTCTCACTCAGTGTGCGATCAAGCTTTTAACACCTGGGTCTCTGGGGACCATTCACATCACTCCTGTCAGAGAGTTACATAAAATGTTATGAGCGCACAGACCGAGGGGGTTAAAAGTAGGCTCTAAAACTTAGGAAAGGTCATTTTATTCAAAGAACATTTTAGCCAACCATTTTCCCTTGTCAAAGCAATGCTCCACCAATGAATAGTGTCTGCGAAGATGGGGAAAATATTTGATACCAAAAAAAGCAATCAGGTGGAAAAAGATAAAAGAATATGGTGTGTGTTAACATGAGTTAATGAAGTCAGCAGAAATACGAGGAGGATGGAGGATAAAATGGACATAACAGCAGGTTAGGGTCAGATTGGGGGAGTAATAAATGTGGCAGGATTTTTCACCTTATTATAGAAACAATAAGGAACCCTAAAGAGTGACTGTTACTCTTGCCATGGTGGGTCTAGAGTCTTAAGCAAGCCTCCATTCCACGGGACAAATGCAATAAAACAGAAGTGATAAAATGTAAATTACTGCCCTAACATTCAGTAGGGTCTAAAAACTTACTATGAATGGCTGAAATATTGGGGAGAAAACATACCACAGAATTTCAATAATTGTATGCTTGACATTCTATTTCAACCACAGACTCCACCCTTCCCAAATGCCTTACATGGAATAATTGCACACATTTATCTAAAAACTTTGAAGCCATTTGTGCTTGAGAGAATTCTCAAAACAGATAATTATTGCTTTATCATCATGTTATTTTTAAGCTTTTCTGTGGATAAAACACTGTTTTCTTTTATCTGCTACAGGTAAAAAAAAAATCCAGAATGCTTTCTTCATGAGAAAGTTTGTAAAATATTAGAAGATAGCAATAAAGAAATATACATTTGTGAAATTTATTTCACTACTGAATTTGCTATTTTCTGTGATACACAGGAAAACACTGGGAGGGAAAAAAGGGAAGAAACAGAGGTAGGAAGAAAAAAATTGGGAAGAGATCAAAAGAGATGGAAAACGAAAGAATGGAGAAATAAATCTAAAAGCAAATTCAATACCTTGGAAATCTAAATTGGCTAGATTGTATTTGCAGATTAAAAAAGGTATCTCTACACAGATGGAGTTTGGATGGTCCCAAATACAGAATATTTGTACCACCATATCCCCATACAACTTATAAAAATAGGAAAAGGCTGAGCATAAATTGAGACAGGTGGGAGTGGAAAGCAACCCTGTCCCCCAGATTGAGGGATAGAGGGAAAGCAAGTTGTTTATCTAGGATTTCCAATCTAAGAAAAATAAAAAGGTGTCAGCCCCACAGAGCAGTGGATGGATACAGAGAGTAACTGGTCAAGGAAACAAACATATGTCATCAAAAAGACCCCGTGAGCTTGGGGAACCTGCATCTGTATATCAAGGAAACTCCGAGGGCAGCCCTGCAGCCGACAGCGCGGGTATTAGGAGCTGCAGAAGCATCCCTGGTGCACAGAGAGGACTGCAGAGATTCCTTTGCGGCAGCAGGTACTGCCCCCAGTGGTGCTCCCAGGCCCGGGGCAGCTGGTTAACAGGATGCCCCCAGGCCTTTGGGGTCAGGAAGGGGTGGATTCCTCTGGTTCGGGCACGCTCTGACGCTTCAGTTGAAATGGCCATAAAGAAAGCCTTCTACTGCCCTGAAATAGCTATTGAGTTCTCGACTCTGCTCAGCATTTATTTTTCTTTCCCCAGCCATCTGACAATTGTTTGGTTTGGGATACTGGCTGCCAGCCATTTTCCTTGTCAAAGCACTGCTCCGAGAAAGTGCCACGCTATAAATCTTCTTGGGTGGGCCCCAGGACTGTTGCCTACACAGGCTGAGTTGCCTCCCTCGACAAAGGCCATTCTTAAGTTGTATGAGGACAGTCAATGGGGACTGGGAGGAAGGAGCCAGGCTTAGAAAAGAATCTTACAGCTGGGTCACTAAACGTCAAGGAGCAAAGAAACTTTAGCAACTTAATCCCTGTAGGAGTGGATGAAGTGATTTGCCCAGGGTGACACAATTACAAACGTCTGATATTAAAAGTCAGATATTAAAATTCAGGACTGCTGTCAAACTGTAAGGGCCCAGTATGTTTTGGGAAAGGACATGATTTGGGCCATCAGGGTGGGCCATCTAACAGCTGCGTGGTTTGATCAAGCCACTTACCTCTCTCCAGTCTTAGCATTGCAATTTCCAGGTCTCAAAAACACAAGTTTTCCATTTGTAGATTTCCAAGGCCATTTCCGCTTGCAGATTCCTGGAGGTCCTCTGGAGAGCAAGTACCCCTCAGACTTCCCCCAGGCCCTGCCACTCATAGACACACACTTTCATCTGGGTATTTTCGAATAGAGTCCCTTGCTTGATTTTTTTGTTGGACTGGGTTAGAGCAGAGGCATGTGACATTTGCTCAATGGATCATGGGGAACCATGAACTTTGTACACTTTTAAAGGGAGGTCAACAGGGACCTCCTTCCTGAGAAAATGGGCCTCTGTGAGCCTCCTCAGTTTATTCTGAAGCTGAAGAGCATGAATGACCTCCAGCCTCTGGCGGGTGAAGTTGTTGTAGGGTTTGCCCAATGGCATTAAACTCCTCTGCTGTATTTCTGGGTAGGTAAACTTAGTGCGCTCCCTTATTAAAAACATCGGTGGGATGTTTGTCCTGAACCTTGGGTGTATATTTACTAACTATTGCTTCTTTTATTTCTACCTCTTACCCACCTGCTTCTAATAATACTACCCCTAGGGGTACTACTCATCAGATGATAGTAATTAGCAGCAAATTTGATTGAAATGAAAAACAAGTTTGCACATGGAAAGAGCTAAGAAAAGTGCCCTGACATTCATGAATACAGTATATAATCATTGTTATCTATTATTCGTACTGTGCCACAGCCTAGAGTGCTGGCTGTATTCTAAAGAGAAAGCAAATGGTATGTGTTTTTAAAGAGAAATGGGCTGTGTGATCAAAGAAAGTCTCCTGAGCATTTAGGAATGTCAGTGGAGCTAGGATTCTGAATCATAGGCTTTTGTAGGAAAATGTGAATTATTCCTTCCTGACTAGAAGGTGGCCAAAGGGCACCAACCAGTTCACTGAATGAGTCAAGTTCACAGACAGAGGAAATGAGCCAGAAAGGGAGGACCAAGATAACCCAAGGGATTTAGGAAAAGAAAATGGGCCCATATCCTAGACTCGGTGAGAGAGTTAAGACACAATGAATGAAAGCTAGAGAGGTCAAGGCAATAACGACTATCTTGGCTGAAATTCAAGAATCTAAGCCTAAATATCAGCACGGCTGTCCCACACAGATGTGCAGGTTGAGCACTGCACAACTTTACAGAGCACCTTTATAGAGTAACATTCATACTGTAGTCATGGATTTATTTATAATAGCGATTTTTCTGGTAGATGGCAGTAAAGTGTCATGAGGAAGGGACACTTTTTTCTAATCTGCTTAAGACATGATACATGCTCCTGGCAGCTCTTGCTATTAGAAAAGAGAAGAGGACTCCTATCCTAATTAGCAATTAACAACTTTGCCACAGTCAATATTTCAATAAGCACAGAAAGAAACATTCAAGGAAATTCAAATTGTATCAAGAAGAAGTAATTGTTATTTATCATCTGATAAAGATGTAAATGACTGTTACTACTTTAATGTTGGTGAGAGTGTAAGAAAACAGGAACTCTCATAAAGTGTCGCAGGAATATAAATTAGCATAACCTTTTTGTAAGGCACTTGAGCTACGTATATCATAATTAGAAAAGTGCATACTATTTGACCTATCCTTTAGACTTGAGGATTTTCAAGAAACCCTTGCAGTGGTGAACTTACACACATACACATCAAATATATATCAGGATGTTCTTCACTGTATTATTTTTAATAGTGAAGCATTTAGAAACCCTCACATAGCTTGTTTACCAAAGAAAGGCTCGATCAGTTTTGGCCTAGGCATACCAAAGTGCACATACCATCCCATGAAATAGAGAAGGAGGTTGTTCCACAGTATGCTAAAACGAAAGACATTAATGAAATAGTAACACGAAACTTTTAAACACATTGCATAGAAATTTGTATGGTATGCTCATTTGAAGAGAGAAAGAGGTGGAAGGAAGGAGTGAGAGAAGGTAGAGATGAAAACAGGGAAGAAAGGAAGGAGAAAGTAAAGAAAGATAGTGCTTCATATGTACAAACAAAAAGGCTGAAAGGAAAAATGAAATGCTATGAGAAAATGTCCCTGAGAACTGGGGGTATAGGAGGATTTTTTCATTGGTACTGGGGATTGAATCCAGGGGTTTAAACACTGAGCCACATCTCCAGTCATTTTTTGTATTTTATTTAGACACCGGGTCTCCCTTATCTCTAAATATATATCAGGATGTTCTGCACTGTATTGTTTTTAATAGTGAAAAGATTAGAAACCCTCACATAGCTGAGTTGCTGAGGCTGACTTGGAACTCAAGAGCCTCCTGCTTTAGCCTCCCAAGCCACTGGGATTAGAGGAGTGCCACCATGCCTGGCAGGAGGCTTTCGTTTGTATGCTTTGTATTTTATTTTTTGGGTCTTTCACAGTGTAATGTGGTATTTTCCTAATAAGTGCATTTACTGTTGCCTTTTCAGGAAGTTGTCTCACACCAGACATTTGCAACTCCTCTACTTCACCCCTTTAGGATATTTCCTCCTCTGCCATGAGACATGGTCACTGGGGTTGCTGGAAGCCTGGATGCTGATCAGGAAAACACAAAGAGTGGCAATCTAGAACATGTAGAGGAAGGGCAGTCAGACAGCAGTCTTAGGAAATAAGCTACATTGCAGAGGAAACCCACACACATCCAGCTCTAGCTTACCATCATCATCAACCAAAGCTTTGTCATTTATTCAGTGTGAACAACAGGAGGAATTTTTATTATAAAGTTAGAAAAATGACTGTCAGCAACAAGGCCATGAGCTATTCCAGATATACAGGGTAACTAGAAATGCATTGTACATACTTCCTACATTCATGCATAAACAAAATCTAAGAATCCAGCCTGCTCTGAAGACACCAGCCAAGCTCCAGCCCAACTCTGCCTAGTACCCAGGAGGATTTATTTGTTTCATGGACACCACCCTAAATGCAAGTGCTGCCTCTGGAAACCCAGGCCAGTCTTTAAGAGAAGGCTGGGGCCAAAGAAGAGAGCTGGGGTCTCTGGAGCCCAGGAAGGAGGTTACCATCCTTTTTTAGTGCCATATAGAGCCACCCGGGAGGCTGAGGCAGAAGGACAAATCAGTACTATAGATTCCCCCCCCCCATGTTTATCTAAAAGTCGTGCTTCTTTTCATCTAGGATATTATTGTACTAATTTTGTTTGTAAAAATCATACATTAAAATATTATTTACTTTGGTTCCTGAGTTTGGGGCACTCCTTTACATTGTGTGCCCTACACAAAGGTCTCACCTGCTTCGTCTCTTCCTACCTTGCTTTGCTAGCAAATGTCTCTTTAATAGCTCACCATGTGTGAAGGAAAGTGACCTGAGACTTGCTTTTACAGTACCAGGTAGTGGTGTGGGGAAGGGGATCTGTCCTCTGTACTAGAAACTTCTTGGTTGGCTTGCCTAACCTCATCTGACCTCATGTACCCTATCTATCCAGAAGAACAACGAAAATCGCCATAACTGATTGGCTCAGGTCAGTCCACTAGAGCCGATCTGGTAGATGGGAGACAGTGAGCGTCCACACGATCAGAGACACATTTGCGGTAAAGTCAACGGAACTTAATCCTTGAACAACTCATTCACATGTGTGGGCCGCAACGTGCCCTTGCTGAAGACCTAGCAGTGGAGTGATAATTCTGTAGTGTTTTTTAAAGAGCAGGCTCTGTTTGTATAACCTTCAGCTCCCTCAAAGCTTGTACCCTCAGTGTGCTGTGTCTGTATCCATCTTTCTGCAAACATTTGGGTTGACAAACCCAGTAATTTGCAGAGACTATCTACTTTCCTTACTCCTTGTGGCGACAAGTGTCACCGGATTCTGGAATTACTCCTAGCACCCTCTGCCCTTCAGGCACTACAGGCATTCAGTGGCTGCTGCTCTTCACATGCCTCAACATCCAGGATAGGATGCTCCCAAACTACCCCCACTCCTCTCTGTATGCAGTTCCCTTCCATTGTTCAAATGTCCTTGTTGAAACCATCGAAGGAGATTCTGCTTCATCCTTGGACCCTGACTGATACATCATAGAGGATAAATTACTTTTAAAAGTTTAACAAATACAAAATGTTAGGGAACAGTTAAAATAAATAACAACACTGATGAGTTAGTCTTATATAGAAAGTACTAAGAAAACATCTGTCACAACAGAATGTTATTTGTGAGCCCTTTTACTGCGTGTTCCGTTTATGAGCTGACATTCCCCACTTGGAGGCCTCTCCTTAGCTACAACTGTGTTTTCATTATGGTTTTGAGCTTAATCATGAACATTCGCTGTGAAATGAAATCTCGCCATGCCAAATCTGCAGTTATCCCTCATTTAATTTACCCTTCAAAAAATGCTAGAAAAAAATTTTAGGAAGTATTAACATATATATGTTAAACCAATAAATATCTACCATTCAAACACTATCATGCCATCATGCCATTTTTTAAAATTTTTTTAAAATTTATTTTAATTAGTTATACATGACAGTAGAATGCATTTATGCACTTTGATATATCATATCATGCCATTTTTAACTGCTAAATTAAACACCTTAAACATAAGTCATATTTGAGAGCAGGAATATTAATAAATTATGGAACCTGATTAAAGCACTTAATATTTATAATTGATCCTTCAAAAAAATTGACTAAATATCCTCAAAAGTGTTTTCTGATATTATTGATCTCTCAATACTAGATACCAAACAAGAAAAGAAAACCCCAAACTCAAACAAGGTAGAATTGACTCAATTCTTAGTTTAACTTATACACATTTCTTTTCAGTAGCATATTTACTTTTGAGTTCAGAATTTGCTATTTGATAAAAATGCCATTATTTGGATATTAATATTTCTCTATTTTAATGATTTTTATTGAGTTATCATAAATTTGTGTTTAAGCATTTTGGAATTTTTTTCTCATCTCTGAGTATGGTCTATGAAGAGTCCTGGATGTGTATTATATTTATATTTTACAAATTATGCATATGAAATTATACAATTCTACACTGGGGACTTTTCCTTTTCCACTTGCCTAGCTGCTGAGTTTGGACAATCAAAATGTATTGCCGAGAGGATGTCGATACACGTAAAATACATGCGACAGGCTCCAGGCAAAGTTGGTGATGGAGAGTCTCAGCTGTTACTATTTTCGTTGGCACAATTCATTCATTCACCAGACCAGAGACAAATTAGCACCCACGTTAATGAGCTTAAGCTTCAGGTTTTCTCTTACACTCAAACCTGACAGTGTGAACACTCAGTCAGGGTTGTAGCATGTTCTAGGAGGCAGGGAAAGCCAGACTATAGGAGGAAGCATTTCTGGGAAATTGCTTCTTTTCAGTTGTTTACAAGGATGTCCAGAAGCAAGGGGCACATGTCTCTGAGCCTCTGATAATTTGCTGTGGTTACTTTCTTTAATTTAAATAAACACGCATTTACCTGGAATTACAAATTATTTTTTTTTTCATAAAAAGAGCCCATTGGACAACATAAACTTCAGATGGGGAAAGACCTAAGAAAATTTCTCAAATATTGAGTCTTACAAGTTTTTAGTTGACTGGACAGAGGAAGAGTCTTGACCCCGAGGAATAATGACTTAGAAGACTTCATCTTCATTCAACAATGAAAATACATTTGACAGCAAAAGAAACCTGATTCAAGAGACTTCAACTTCTCAGAAAAGTATTATCGGTGTTAAGAAGAACATCAGCTGGAGCTAGGGAATAGCCTAAGGATCAGTCCTATAAGCCACAATTCACAACTGCAGTGACCACCATGAGAAAATGAGAATTTTTGTCAAAATATTTCTAAGAAACACACTTCTTAATACAACTGATGAACAAATATATGAAAAAATATTCAACATCACTAGAAAAACAAAGAAATCCAAATTAAAACTACACTGAGATTTCATCTTATTCCAGTCAAAATGGCAATTCTTAAGAATACAAGTAACAATAAATGTTGATGAGGATGTGGGGGAAAAAGGTACACTCCTACATTGCTAATGGGACTGCAAATTGGTGCAGCCACTCTGGAAAGCAGTAGAGAGATTCCTCAGAAAACTTGGAATGGTCCCACCATTTGACCCAGTTATTCCACTTCTTGATATGTACCCAAAGGACTTAAAATCAGCATATTATAGTGATGCAGCCACATCAGTGTTCATAGCAGCTCAATTCACAATAGTTAAGCTACAGAACCAACCTAGGTGCCCTTCAACAGAGGAATGGATACACAATGGAATATGCACAATGGAATCTTACTCAGCTATAAAGAAGAATCAAAGTATGGCATTTGCAGGTAAATGTATGAAACTGGAGACTACCATGCTAAGTGAAATAAGCTAATCCCAAAACACCAAAGGCAGGGGTGTGGAGAAGGGGACGGGAATCGGAAAGGCAGTAGAATGAATTGGACATAACTTTCCTATGTTCATATATGAATATATGACCAGTGTAACTCCACATCACGTATGACCACAAGAATAAGAAGTTATCTCCTATGTATGGTACGTCAGAATATATTCTACTGTCATCCGTAACTAAAAAGAACAAATAAAATGTATTTTTTTTAAAAAAGAAACATACTTATTCACCTGTGATTCATTTTCCATCACATTCAGATAATGATAGCACTGGAATTTGATGGCATTTTACAATCTCTAATTTCACAAATGAATCCAAGGCAAAGAAAGGTAACATGATGTTCTTGAAGATCCAACAAATACAATAAAAATTTTAAGTCATTTTCTTGTTTTACTTCCTTATTTTGGACACATATTTAATAAAGGCAGCCATTCCATCCACTTTGTAAAATATTGTAAATTTGACAAAACTTTCAGTTAGTCATTTCTTCTGTGCTCAGCTTCTGCAATATTGATTACTTTGTGTTACTTTATCCTCAGCTTCTAAAAATTAATTGTGAGGAAAATGATTTTTGTTTATTTCCAAATAAATAGTCAAGCATATGCATGTACTTCAAAAATAATGAACATATGTGTTTAAATTAAAACGAGATGCAGGGGGAGTCCATGGAAATATATACACTAGCAACCATTGTAAGGTCTATCTCCTTACGTTTGCCAAACTTTGAAGTCTGGGCAAGCATCCCATTGCTGTGCCCGCTGGAAATCCTGCATGTAGCTGAATCATGGGACAATGCCAAGTCATCCACCAACAGAGGGATGAGATTAGGTTCTGAGTAACACAAATACCATGATCCTATCAATATGATCTAGCTACAATCCTTTTGTTTATATGTCTAGAAAATGATTAATACTGAATTTCAGATATGAAAGAGGAGGGAGATGACAATAAAACAAAAAGAAGCTATTAGGAAGGGGAGTAGGAAGTCCAAGACTTGTTAATTAATCACCTGCACAAACAAGACATTGTTTCCGTATGTTCCTGCCAGTTTTCCATTTTAAATGTGTATTTTCAAATAATTATCCTTTGATGAGATGGGGATATACCCCGAAAATTCAGAAGGCAAATCCTCTCTGATGCTTTTGAAGACATGGCTCCTTTCCTAATTTAGAAGAGGCATGAGAAGGAAGAGACTGCTTTTAACTATGCTACAATTGGAAGCAAAATAAATTCGGGCATGTACTTGATACTAAGTTAAATCCTTTCTTTGATTTTTGCAAAGTGAAAGAAATTGAAAAACCTACATATAAATAGATTTGTCTATATTTCATTTCTACTTGGAGATCTGCAATGGGCTGTTATTTTAGCACCACAGTTTTCTGCCTTGTATTTTTCATTAACAATGATTAACCATTGCATGCTCCAGTATATGTTGCAGCAAAAACATATCATCCCAAATTTAGTGAAGGAAAGGAACCACCATCTTGTCATGTCCATGTATTCTGTGGTTCAAGAATTTAAGCAGGATGTAGTGGAATAATCTCTCTCCTCCATGATGCCTGGGGCCCCAATTGGAAAGACAAGTGGCTTCAGGTGACCAAAACAGCTGGGGTTAATATCATGGGGAGGAATCTTCACTGGCATGTCTGGTGCCTGCATTGGAAGGACTCAAAGGCTCGACTTAGATGGGACTTCCCACTATACTGTTCACAGGGAACCTGTCCATGAGGCATGGGCTGAAAATCTTCACAGTACTGAAGAATCAGGCCAGCTGCATTTTACTTGGTTCTCGGGGCTCTCGAAGTGAGTGTTTCATCAAATAAAGCCTTTCATGGCCTTCTCTTAGAAGATACATACCATCCTTTCTGCTGTGCTTCATTGCTTGAAGCATGACAGTCCACTTAGATTCAAAGGGAGTGGACATGGACATTGCTCCTTAGTAAATGTCTAAGAATTTGGAGCCATGTTCTAAAATTGCCGTCATTATATACTCTTAAATATCAAAAAGAAAGAAACTATTTATTAAGCATCTATTATGTACCATGCACCATTCGGAGCTTTAAATACATAACTTTATTTATGCTTTACTACAGATCTATGAAGAAATGATTATCCCTGTTCCACAAGTAAAGCACCAATAGCTCAGAGGTTATGAAACTTACTGAAGTACAGATAGCATTATACAAAACTCTGGTCTATTTGATTCCATGTTTTGCTCCTTTATTGAGATTGCTCTGTTTACATATCTTTTTTTTTTAACAAAAATGTTTTCCTAATAAAATAGTCTCTTTTCATTAATAAATATTGAGAATACAGGTTTTGTTTTTGTTCATAGGCAACCAAAAATTCATCCAATACAAAAAATAAAATAAATTCAATGCATGTAAGATGCTAATTAATAAAAAAAACTTTATCCATTTCCTATTGTGTTATAACAGATTACCATAAATTTGGTGGCTTAAAACATTAGATTTATTACTTTATAGTTTTTGAGGTCAGAAATCCAAAAATGGGCCTCATGAAGCTATAATCAAGGAGTGGGCATGTGTGCATTCTTCCTGGAGACCCAGAGGTGTGGCAGGGGTTCTTTTTGCTGGCCTTGTTTAGCTCCTGGAGCTGATACTTCCAGCTGCCAAGCCAGCAGCCACATCACTTGAACCTCTGCTCCTGTCCTCACATTTTCTCTGATGCTGATTCTCCAGCCTCCCTCCTTCCTGATAAGGTCCCTTGTGATTACATAGGCTCATATAGATAATCCAGTATATTCTACCCACCTTAAAACTTTTTTTTTTCTTCCTTGCAATACTGGGGATTGAACCCAAGTTCCACCACTGAGCTACACCCCAGCCTTTTTAAAATCTATTTTGAGACAGGCTCTCACTAAATTGCCCAGGCTGGCCTTGAACTTGTGATCCTCCCACCTCAGATTCCTCAGTACCTGTGATTACAGGTGTGCCCCACTGTACTTGGCTCCAAGATGCTTAATCACATCTGCAAAAATCCCTTTTGCCACACAAGGTAACCCATTCACAGGTTCTGAGGATTCAAAACTGGATGTCTTTGAGAGGCCTGATTCTACCTACCACAAAGACTATTCTACAATTGTAGCACCTGTGCAAACATCATCTATGTTCTCCCAATTTAAACAGTCTCCATATTCTATCATCTATTCACACAAATGTGCATGTTTACCAATTATCAGGCTGTTAATTATGACATTTCCTCTCTTATATCCAAATTAACCATCTCATCAAGCTTACTAAGGCACCCACTCACCCAGTCCCTGAGGCTGCAGACAGCGTCTCTTGCTCCACACTGTGGGGAACAGTGTAATATGCTTTGCAGAAGTCACCCCATTCCTTAACCCTCCAAATCTTTGCCAACCAAGCACGTCATAAACAGTGCTATTACATAAAATTGGTTGTGCCCGAACCAATTTTCCAATTCACAGAGTCCAACCCAGTTTTCAGGAGGTGCATTGACACCTTGCTCCACAGTGTTGAGCACGTCTGATTACTCCCCAGAGACAGGCAGGAAATGCGAGCTTTCAAGCAGAGTGTGGCCCCTAAACAAGACAGGTGTGTCTTTGCCCTCTCTCCAGGCTTACCTCCTTCTCCTGTCAGGTGGCGTTTTTCACTGTCCCCACCTCCCATCTTCAGCTCCAAGAAGAATAAAATGTGATAAAAAGTCAAAAGGTTGAACACAGAAGTCCCCATTTTCATGTGGATGTTCTCATTTGTTCGAGCTTAGCATTTAACCATGGGCCATGACTGGAATTTATTAACTTGCTAAAATTGATGCTCTGAGGTCTTCTGCCATCGTATGGTGACTGTTTGCTTAATTATCCATATCTAAAGAGTGGTTTTGGCTGATTTGTGATTCTTGCAGTTTTCTAGGACTGTGCAGCCCTCTATTCAGTAACAGCACAGGTCATCGAGTACCTACTGGAAAGTGTCCTCCAGAAGTACCTGGAGGCCCCACCTGTGTAAGCCTGATGCGTTCTGCACTCACAGAAAATGTGGTCGATGGTGCAAAACCAAGAATCCACTGTGGGTGGGCAGTGAAGGGCTCAGAAATGCCGACAAATGCCAAAGAGAAGCTGGGTGATTTTATTCCAATTATACTCTTAGTGCCATGATGTCACAGCATAAATTTGTACTTTTGCATGCAGCTCATGCTGGTGTGATGACAGCTCTTAAAATATTGAGTGATTGTGGGCCCGTCAGCATAAAATTATTCTAACATGGTGCCTTTATTAGTGCTTCAATAAATGCCATTCTTCTTGTGTTCTGAGGTGGCATTTGCAAATGAGCTAATTTCTCTGCAGTAAAATAATTGTGTTGCATTTATTTTGTGGGGGAAAAAACAGTGCTATTACATAAAGGGGGCTCTTTTTCCATCAAAACCACATACGCCGTAGTTAGTCAGGTTTAAAAAAGAATGCATTAACTAAATGACTAGGTAATTATTTAAATGAACTCGCTGCTTTAAAAAGCTGTGGATGGAATAAACACCTTAAAAAATCCCTTGTTATTACAAAAAAAGATGTGGCAAATTAGTCACAGGGGTATCCATGCTGCAAGTCAGGGGGGAAGGTGTTTGCCAATTGGTGACAGGCATTTTAAGGGTTTAATATGGGTCTCTTGACTTCACTCCATTCTGGTTTCATTCTCCAGAAATGGTGGAATAGGAAACAGGGAGAAAGGTTATCTGAATTTTGCTCCATGTATTTTGCAGCCTGTATCTTTTGGCCTAGAACTCTAGAATCCTCCTAGTTGTCGCCTGGTCAGAGTCTCACCAGTGCGAGCTGGTCCCTTCTGTATGTATATTGCTGAAGGACATTGACCCCAATAAACAAGTGGTGAATTGCACACCCCGTGAGGTCCCCTGTAAGTCATGCACTAATCCCTCTTCTCATAAATTAGAAGACTGCATCAAGATTAAGAAACATCAGCAGGCTGCCCAAAGTGTTTATAAGGTACTCCAAAGCTATATTCAACTTACAAAATAAAAAGAAGGGAGGGAAGAAAAGTAGAAAGAGAAGAAAATCAGTAAGAAAAAAGGAAAATGCAAAATGTGTCTGTGTGAGGGGGAATAGAGAAAAATAATCCTGAGGGGGTACTCTGAGAGAATCTGCCAGGACTGAGAAATTGGAAATTGTGTTTTATGATAAAAGCCAAGCAAATCCCATTGTAAGAATAAACTATGAAATTTATTCAGGCTTATACTTCCTAAATGAAATAATGAGGTTCTTCCTCACTTCCTCAAGTCTGTGCATATTTCCAAGATTTTTCCTCCTTTATTTTATATCATGTTTATTATTATTTTTTTTGTTTGTTTTATTTTTGCAATACTGGGAATTAAACCCAGGGACTTATGCAAGCTAGGCAAGCGCTACACCACTGAGCTACATCCCAGCCCTGTTACCTTCCTTAGATATTATCCTGTCTTTGGCAAGGCCTGCCAGAAATATACACATAAACAAAAAAAGCATAAAAGATTGTTTAGCTTTTAATCTATTTCAAGAAAAACAATAAATTATTTAAAAAATCAAAATGATAATTAAATAACATTAGATATCTGCCAGGTACCCAAGTGAAGAGAGGTGGCAGACGGATCGCCTTGTTTACCCATCCCTCCCAGCTTATGCCTTAGTTAGTGCTGAGCTGTGCTGAGATTTCTGGAGCCCTAAAAAACACTTTCCTATACCCTCACTTTGAAACTAGCTAAGAGGTCAGACTCAAATCAAAATGTCAGCTTTTCAACTAATTTGAAAAGTGTGGCTCAACATGAGCTTTCAGTAGATTCCCTAATACCTTACCCTGAGTGGTACCTAACCACCAGAAGAAAACCACAGGACTCCCTGGTAGGGGCAGGTGAGGGCGGAGAGATTAGTGGGCTGAAAGATCTGAGAGAGTAAGAACCTGAGCGGAACACATTCAGTTCCATCTGTAAATACACCAAGAGGCGAAAAGCCCCTTTCATCCCTGGGGAGGCACAAGTAAAGGGTTGGGGAAAGTCAAGAGTGTTCATCCTGGAATCCAACAATTCTCCCTTTCTGGGAAAGTAGAGTAGAAATCAAATCCTTTTTATGGAAGCCTACGAAGTAGAAAATATATCATCCAGTGAAATTTTCCCATTTTAAAAACAGGACAACTGAGATCTATGAAACTGAGATCTTTGTTTTGCCCAAGCATGTATGGTCAGCAAACAGAGACTCAGTCTCTGATCTGGGTTCCTGACTCTAAGGACTATGCGATTTTCTTCTACAGGGTATTGTATTTTTAAAAGCAGAAATAATGTTTATAGGGCAGTGGGACTAGGAAGTCAAGACTTTTAAAGACAGAAAAATTTATTTACTTTTTAAATACCTACATTTCAGGTAAGTATTAGGCTTAACAAACTCTAGACAAATAATCTAAAAACTGTTAGTCCCATTCCTACAAAGCAGAATGCTGCTTATATAATCACTGTAAGCAGAACTTAACTTTTGTCTGAAGTGGTGGCTCTCAATCAGGGTTGATTTTGCCTCCCAGGGGACATGTGGCAATGTCAGGAGCCAGGCTTCCTCCACAAGAAAGAATTATCTGGCCAGAAATATTAGCAGTTCTAAGACTCAGAAACTCTAATGTAGAGAAAGTAAGTGGATAACAACAAGGTATGATTGGAAGGCAGGAAAAATCTTTAAGCCACTCTCCAATAGTTAGGCCCTAAATTCCACAGTTGGAGGATCCCTAATGTTTTTAGAAGTCTGTATCTGAAATAAATTCCATCTGGAAAAACAGCAAGCAGATATTGTTTTTAATGTGATAGCTGAGAAAAAATGAGATATTGAAAAATATAAGGGGAGCAGGAAGGAAGACGCCCTGGCAGACCAGAATAGGAGCTGCTATGGTCCTCTGCGGATCAGCACAAAGGTTCATCCCACCAGGAGCTGGACGGACAAGGGGGAGATGGGAGAAGTGCCTGCTTCCCTGTTTTGTTCAGAGCTAACCTTAAAGCAATAAAAACAAGAACAACTTAAAAAAAAATATTTAAGAAGTTTCCAGAGACGTAAAGTAACACTTAGCCGAGTATTAGGAAGCAGAGTATAATGCTTTGGAATCTGGTAGCTCTAGTTTGAATTTCAGGATTGCCCTTTTCTATACTGATAGATATTAGGAACATTCAAGTCCCTGGACTCTAGTTTCCTCATCTCTAAATGTACCGTAACAACCCTAACTGAATCAGATTATCAAGCAGAGGGTTGAGATATGTTAAGCCCCTGGCCCATAGCAAAGGCTCAGCAATTATTACTCTAGCTTCTATGGCTCTGATAAGACCAATTATAGAATAGTGACTGGAACATCTGATAATACAAACATACTGGTAGCCTTAAATTCTCCATGGAATCAGAGGAGATCTAAGTAAGTAGAAAAAAAAATGGGTGCTCCCTAGACCAGTCAGCCTTAAAACATGAAGTTATCATGTGGTTTCTGTGCATGGGTTTTCTCAAAGGTACATGAAACAGGAGAGCAGCATTGCAAATATCACCAATAGACACAACTAGATGATCTCCAAAGTGGAAACTCTACTTAATGGTTTGATAATTATGTTGCTAGATTAGAGGAAATACATTTTCCAGATAAAAGACAGTGTTATTGGAATCTAGACTGATATACCTTAATCCAGGCCAATGATTCAAACATTAATTTTGGGTATAGATTTGCCCAGTCCTCTCTATGTAAATTTGGGTGGGAGGTGACAGAGGGTAGAGGAACTTGCGACTATAGGACTATAGGTACTCAATACTCCAGGCACAGTCCAACTTACTCAGTAGGCTTAAAGCACATCATTTCTTTCACTGTGTTTCATTTTTCTTTGTTGTAATTAAAAGAGTAAAACCTAATGAAGTTGTCATATGGATTAATGAGAAGACCCTTTTGGGGAATATAAATGTTATATACATTTTTAATCTGTTTTTGACATGTCTCAATATAAGCATTAGACCATGAGCAAGTTTCTGGCTTTTCCTGGGCCTCAATTTTACGTTAGATGAAAGAAGTTGACAAAAATAATTCCAAGGCCCTGTGATCCAGAAGCCTAAAGCCTTCTCTAGGAGCTTGTCAGAAATACAGCACCCAGACCTTAGAATCAGAATCTTTCCCAAGATCCCAAGGCAAATCCTATGCAGTTTCAGTTTGGGGAAGCACTTTACTAAGGTCCATTGGACCTTCATGACTGTACAAATCCATGGTTTGCTATGGAAAAAGAGCAAATAGGAAGGCAAACTTTGGCCAGTATAAACATATTCTACTTCTCCTTTGACCCTCACCCCTAGGAGTTCCTTCATCCTTTATCTGATATTCTCCTTAAGGTTTAGGATTCAACAGAGGCTGAGTCTGCAGAAAAATCCATAAGTGCTGTTCTTTTTAGTCTTCTGAGTTCAAACCTATATATGTATGGTGGTTAATTTGGGGTATCAACTTGACCAAACTCAGGGATGCCTGCAGAACTAGTAAAGCATCACTTCTGGTCATGTCTGTGAAGGTGTTTCACAGGGAAGGTCCACCTTCAAGGGGAGTGAATACCATCCAGTCAGCTGGAGGCCCAGCTCCAAGAGACAAAGGGCCAAAGGGCAAAACTCTCTCTGGATCTTCCCTCTTGAGCCAGGGTGGCACTTTCTCCTGCTGATGCACTTGATCCTGGACCCCAGGTTCTTCACCTTTTGGACTTAGGACTCATACCACAGCCCTACAGGGGCTCTCAAGTTCTGAGCCTTAGACTAGGAGCTGTACTATCACCCTCCCTGGATCTTGGACTAGAGGCTATCCTGTAATGCTCCCTGATTCTGAGGTTTCTGCCTTCTTGTACTGAGCCATGCTACCAATTTCTTTGGCTCTCCATCTTGCAGATGTCCTATTTTGTAGCTTTTCAACTCCTGTGATGATGTGAGCCAACCCCCTAGCAATCCCTTCTTTGATATATATAGTCTATTGATTCTGTTTCTCTGAAGAATCCTGATTCATATAGTGTTCTGGTAAAATGTTCTATTCAGTCTGCTCAATATTCAAAAACCAAGAGAGGTGACAGAGTGCAGGTGTTACCAGTGCTGCCCGGAGTCCAGTGCCCTGTTTGAATTACAGTTCTCCCATTGATGAAATAGATGGTTTGGCATCATTACTTCAGTCTCTGTATTTCAGCGTCCTCAAATGGGAAAAAAAAAAAAGATCCCTAACTCTCTTAATTTAAATAAATAATTAAGTAAGTTATTATTTGTCAAATCCTCTGGCCAGAGCCTGGTCTATGATAGATAAACTTTTCTTCAATAAAATCCATCAGCATTTTAAGAATTGTTTCAATTTTCCTATTTTGCCTCTAACAGTAGAAAAACCAAGTTCAGCCAATAGTCTCTTATGTGATATTTTTTGATCACGCACAAAACTGTTATAATCAGCATCCAGAATAAATGCATTGGGACTGCTATTAATTTCTTCTTCAGCTATAATAAATGTAATATATATATACACACACACACATACACATACACATACATATAGTACAAACAGTTTACAATAACAGATGCTCTATGTACACTTACTTAGTATGCACAAGAACCTTATGAGATAAATATGATGAGTATCCCCATGTTATAGATGGGGAAACTGAGGTTTTAAGTGATTTACTTAAGGTCATAAAGCTACATGGAAAGTAGGGTTTTGAAATGAGAGTCTTCTTGAGACTATATATTCTTAAATACTATACTTAGAGCACACTGTATATACTAAATTCTGTACTATGCTCTTTCTCTCAAAGGGACTTTATCCTTTCTGTTTCTAATATTGATGTTGTATTATATCTTAAATTTATCTTAAATGGCACATTCCTTAGGAGCAATTTCTCTATTTTGTACACAGCCAACTGAGGCCAATGTGAATAGTTAATCATTTACTACATTTTTTGTAGTAATAATAATGACATGTTACCAAATTCTAATAGCATCATAGAAAATGAACCAATGTTGAAAGCATCTTTTCTCTCTGAATTGACCTTGAATGCGACTGTTGCATTCATGTTGAAATCTTTATGTTTATATTAAGTTTGTAAAAAAAATGTTTGGAAATCTACTTGGATAAATTATCCCCAAACTTAGTAAACAACCCTTTTATGCTTCTTGGAGAATATCAGAGCCAGTCTCCAATCTTTACTATCCTAGAGAGAAAGGGAAGTATAACAAAACGACACACAGGGCCTCTAAAGTTATATTGGAGATGTTTCTGATCTTGTTATTCATACTCTGTCATAGGCAAACAGCTTAAAAACAGGCAAGGGAGCATTCAGGCTTCTTAAAACACAGGTGGGTAGAGCCTCCGTCAATGCTGACTGCAAATCACAAGCTGGGGAGAAGAAGGGAAGTGGATGTTCAGGGCACAGGAGCAAGAGGACCCTAGCGGCCACCTGGACACAGCAGTGTAGAGAATAGTCCAACTCTGATGAGATTTACTGCTCTATCTCTGGCCTGGAGATCCCAAATCCCAGTACCAGCTGCTTTCTCTGTGATGTGTCACCCCTCTAAACACATACAGCACTTTTAATCTGAACCCCTACTGTCTTAACCAGAGACAAATGATCCTGCCCATTATCTCCTTCTGTGGAAGGCAGGAGAGCTTATTTCAAATACAACCTAAAGACAAACTTTACATATTAGTTTTAGCCTTGCCACTTGCTTCCTGTGTGATGCTGACAAGCTCCCTAACCCTTTTCAAGACCCTATTTCCCCACTGGTAGAAGATGGAAAATAATAGTTTCCCAATCCTTGGGTTATTGTGGGCTGATTCCAGGTAATGTGCATGCGTAAAGTGCTAAGAGAAGTAGAAGTACCTACAGTGTGCTAAGCACTGGATAAACATTAACTATTTTCGTGAAAAGTCTTTTCTGCCTAATTAGGTTGTACATTCCTCCTCTTATACTCCCTTCTACCTACGCAGCAGCATAGTCATAGCAGAGAAATTTGCATAAAATAGGGGCTCAAAGAATTTTAGAAAGATGCATTGACATATTTTTTTTCATGCTTTGTTCTCAGACTCATGATTTGCAGATGACTGTCATAGATCCAGGGGACAGCTGTATTTCAACCATCTTCAGAACTTTGTAAACCTACAAATTTCTACCTCCTCCCTCAAAGGTTCCTAAGAGGAAACCCAGGAAAATGTCCTAAAACAAAACCAGCAAACAACCAAACAAATTCCCTATGTTCTTGAACTCTACTGGGGCTGCCCTTCTCGGCTGGGTCTTATCCTTTCTGTTATTATATAACCAAATGCTGACTAGTAGCCTAACATAGGAAAGTAATGACTGTGAAGACTGGAGATAATAGGGGCTGGGAGGTCATGGAAGGTCAGGAGACCAGGAAATAGAAATCTGCATCCTGGCAGTGATACCTAAAGCACTCTCACAATGCACTCCTCTTGTTAAAATTGGTCCTGACAATCACACTTGGTGAAGACTGGGTCAATGATCACTAGATCTTAAAGAGTGTGTTGCTTTGCCAGGTAATAGCAGGGGCCCTCCCCCACCCAAATCTGACTGCATGCCAAACACAAAAACAGAACTTCTGGGCAAAGTTCCCAGGTATAACTGCCTCTGACTCTCTTTTCCAATTCTGTCTCTGGCTTCTGCTGTATCCTCATTCCCCAAAGGCTGAAGGATCTTTGAACTTGCAAAATGAAACCAAATACAGTTCTTTACCCTTCATCTGGGCATAAAAATTTCAAACAATGCCTCATACCCCATGTCTGATAGAACCTGTCTCAATTCCCAATCCCTGACAAGCCTAGCTATTCCTTTGCAAGAGTGAACAACTAAGGGGGAAAAAAATGTACAAGGCATATAAAAAGATTCAGGAGTTCAAAGGAAAAGGAATGCCTTGAGAATTCAGAGCAAATGTCTTTCTATAAAATAATAAATTTACTGCAAGGAATAGGAAAGTGCCTTAGAACTTCTGTCTATTATGTGATTGCAGCAGGATGACTCCTTTTGACACAGGACCTGTTTCTATGAAACTCTATCAGACACGGAGGTAAAAAGCATAAATAACATGGCTAATAAAATTAATGGAGATTGACTAACAAGTTAATCGTCTTAAAAACTGAAATAATAAGGAAGTAGAAAAATTCTAGAAATTTTCTCCAAATTCAGAGAAAGTCAATAAGGAAACTTAAAAAAAGATTATAGAAAGCTAAGAGACATGAGAGGCAAATGTAGGACATTTGATGAAGCTGAAATGGAGTCCAAGAAAAATAATATATAGAGATAGCACTGAAGCAATGATTGAAAAAAACAGATGAAAGTTTTTTATACCTAAAAAAAGACAGTTTGAAGACTTCAATTTTGCCAAAAAGAAAATTCAATTAAAAAAAATACCCGGACAAATGTCAACACATTTTTTTTTTCAATTTTTCCATTGAAAATATCTCTCAAGCATTCAAACATGTGAGCACACAATTAGATGCACAGAAAAAGCCACCACATACAAACACGAGGCACATACAATGGATAGAAGTTCAGAAAGCCATTTGGATTCTCTGTAATATTTAATAACGGAAGAGAATGAGGCAAAGTTTACTAATTTTGAAAGAAAGAGACTTCAACTCAAGGCAAGTTTGTAGTTGGGTCTAAAGGAAACAAAGGGACATAAGTATGTAAGAAATCAGGCAATATATCAGTATGCATTGTTACAGAAAAAATTACTTGAAGATTCCTTGCAGTTGCCAATGATGAATTAAAATAAGCCTATTTGATTCACAATTTAACAGAACTAACCCTACTAAACCTAGTAAAAATCCCAGATACTGTATTTTGAATTTTTTCTTTTCCCCTTCTATCCGTCTTTTTTTTTAATTTCTTAAATTCTTTCCTTCTTTTTTTGGAGTACTAAGTTTCCATGAACCCTAACTTTAGTTCAGAATCCCCAAATCTCTAAATTTTAATAATAACAAAATTTTCCTAATTTAAATAAGTGCTTATCGTTTGTGAGATACATTATATTCTGTCTGATGTAGAAAAAAATAAAGTGTTTTTACCCCTCTCACAGTCCACTTTCCACTCTCAATACAATACTTTATCTCTGGTCACCAGTGGATAGCAGTGGATACCCAATGGGTGTTCTATAATCTAATTAAATTCTGATTCCATCTACCTGGAGACAGTGGCAGACCTCACAGGTTGATGACTCAGTTCCATAAAACTGCCCCTTTTTCAGATGCCAACTGCAAGCTGGGCCTCCAGAAATTCTGTCCAGCTATGAATTGGGGATTCTCATGACCCCCTCCTTGGGTAAGATTAACTTGCTCAAGCTGCTCACAGAACTCAGCGATCCATTTTCTTTATGGTTTTTTTTTTCAGTTTATTTGGGGTATATTATAAATAACACAGTAAATAGTCAGATGGAAAAGAGGCATAGGGAGAAGATGGGTGGGGAGCTGAGAGCTTCCACTACCTCTCAGGGTGCCAAACCCACCCTTTCATCACCTCCATATGTTCATCCATCTGGGAGTTCTTCAATTGCTTTTCTTTTGAGTTTTTGTGGAGAATTCATTACATAGATATGATTGGTTACATCATTGGCTATTAGTAATCAACTCAACCTTCATCCCCTTTCCTCCCCAGAGATCATTTGGTGGGGCTGTAATTTTCAGTCCTCTTAATCATATGGTTGGTTCCTCTGGCAACCAGTCCTCATCCTAAGGCTAATCAGGAACCCACCAAGGATCACCTTATTAGTACAAAAGATGCACCTATCACTCAGGAAATCAAAAATCCCTAGATCCCTTTGTCATGGAGCAAATATTAAAATGAATGGCTTGCATAAAATGTTATACCACAATATGGCACCTCAGCAATGGAGAAAACTGTAGAAGTAGGAAGACCTTTCTGACTTTCATCTGCACCCCCATCCTAAAGTGAGTCATATACACTAGAATTCCCCTCACTCCTTCTTCTCCAAAACAGGTTAAAAGACTTGTGAAGGTCACTTTCTGACCTTCTCTTTCTCTTGTCTCCCAAAGACACTCATGCAACAGATGTCTTTCTCATACCCAGAAATGAAATATCACACATAGATGCCAAGAAGAATATAAACAAACAGACCTTGCTATATTTATTACCATTAGATCACATCATTTTGCTCTTTAATCATATACAGTTTCCCCATTTATTTGACCCTTTCTTCAATGATGAAGGCTCCCATATCATGTAAAACTTATGTTAAACACATGTCCTTAATTTTTTTCTTATTAATATCTTCCTGATATGAGAGACTGAATCATGAATCTCATGATGTTTTTGTCACTCTGTGAGTTCAAGTCTCATCTGCCTCAGGTTAGGTATTACAAAATGCCCAGGAATTGCAACCACCATGAATACAAATAAATATGTGTGCCTGAGAGGATGTGAGGAAAAAGGAACACTTTTTCAATGTGGAGGGCATTGTAAATGAGTACAACCACTCTAAAAATCAACATGGCAGTTTCATTAAAGACTAGGAATGGAACCACTGTATGACCCAGCTATATAACTCCTTGGTATGTGTCTTAAAGAATTAAAATCAGCATACTATAATGATATACCCATATTTATAGCAGATAATTCACAATACCCAAATTATGGAACAAGCCTAGATGTCCATCAAATGGATGACTGAGTAAAGAAAATGCAGTATGTTTACACAAAGGAGTTTTGTATGGCCATAAATAAGAATGAAATTATGTCATTTGCAGAAAATGGATGTAACTTGGGAGCATTATGTTAAGCAAATAAAGCCAAACTTAGAAAGTCAATGGTTATATGTTTTCTCTCATATATGGATGCTAGATAGTAAAAAGGTGGGTAAAAAGCTAGTGGGGAAGAATCTCATGAAAATTGAAGGGACATCAGTAGAACAGAAGAAGGGGAGCAGGGGAGATGAAAGGGAGATACTGGGGAATAAAATTAAACAAATTATATTTTTATATTGTGTGCATTTACAAATATCTATCAATTAATTCCACTATTATGTATAATTATAATGCACTAAAAACGAAGAAGAAGGAGGAAGAGGAGGAGGAGGAGGAGGAGGAGGAGAAGAAGAGGAGGANAAAACACATTAGTTTTATTCATTTTTTTGTTCTGATTGGTTATACATGACAGTAGAATGCATTTTGACACATCATACATAAATGGAGTACAACTTCTAATTCTTCTGGTTGTACATGATGTAGAATTACACTAGTCATATAATCATATACCCACATAGGGTCATAATGTCCAATTCATTCTACTATCATTCCTACCCCCTAACTAAATGGTAACGGAAGGTGAGTAAGGTGTGGCTGGAGAAGGTGGGCATTGAGGGCGTGGCTTTGGGGTATATATTTGTATGGTAAGTGAAGATCTCTCTCTGCCCCTTGATCATCATTTGAGCTGTTTCCCTCTACCATATCCTTCCCCTCCATTCACTCCCCTTTGTCTAACCCAAAGTACCTCTGTTCTTCCCTAACACCCCCTCCACTTATTGTGAATTAGCATCTGCATATCAAAGAAAACATTCAGCCTTTGGTTCTTTGGGATTGGCTTATTTCACTTAGCATGATATTCTTCAGCTCCATCCATTTATTGGCAAATGCCATAATTTCATTTTTCTTTAAGATTGTACATCAGTTATTTTGACAGAAAGAAATAAGGAATTGGAGAGAGGAAGGGGAAAAAAGTGACACTAAATATCACAAAAGTAACAGTTGCTAGGGATTGAATATTGGCTCCATCCTCACGAATTTTAATACACTGGGCAAGTTATTTGGCCCTTTAAAGCAGCCTGATAATACATTCATGTTTAACCAAACCATGAAGTTTGAGGACACAGTAAGATTTCTCTTTCTTCTGACACTAACTACAAGTAGAGGTGTTTCTAAAATCACCCTTGGTTTCATAATCTAATAGAAGCATGTTCTTATGGTTTGGATATGAGGTATCCCCCAGAAGCTCACATGTGAGAAAATACAAGAAGGTTCAGAGGAGAAATGATTGGGTTGTGAGACTCTTAACCCAATCAGTAATTAATCCCCTGATAGGGATTAACTGAAGGTAACTGAAGATGGGTACGGTGTGACTGGAGGAGGTGGGCATTGGGTGCAGAGCAGGCTGAACTGTGTTGTCTGCAGGGCAGGCTGAACAGATGTTGGCTGCAAGATAGCCCACACACTCAAACCCCCCTCTATCTGGTCCTTTATCACCTGTTTTCCTCAAGTCTGAACATTCAACCCTGCTTAAGGCTGAACACTTAACCCCCCCTTGGGCCAACAAGGCAGCTTGCAGACCCAGAGGCCCCATTAGATTTGGGCTATAAAAACTCCCTCCTGCCAGGCCCCCCTCTCTCTTGCTCTTTCACTCTTGCTCTCTCTCTCTCTCTCTCTTGCTCTTTCTCTCTTGCTCTCTCTCTCTTGCTCTTTATCTTTCTTATGCGCGCTCTCTGTCTCTCTCTTGCTCTTGCTCTCTCCCTGTTCATCTCTTCTCTTTTCTCTCTCTCTCTTTCCTTCTTTCCTTTCTCTTTGTTGCACTGCTGCAATAAAGATCTTTTGGTTGCTCCAAGTGTTGTGGTCACTTTCCTTTCAGTGGGCATTGGGGGAGGTGGCTTTGAAGTGTATATTTGTATGGAAAGTGAGGGTTTCTCTCTCTGCTTCCTGATCATCATATGAGCTGCTTCCCTCAGCCACACTCTTCTGCCATGTTGTTTCTGTCTCACCTTACGTCCTGAGGAATGAAGCCGGCTGTCCACGGACCAATACCATTGACACCATAAGGTCCCAAATAAACTGCTCCTCCTCTACAGTTGTTCTGGTTGGGTCTTCTAGTCACAGCATCAAAAAAAAAAAAAAAAAAAAAAAACTGCCTAAAACATGTATAGAATTCACCAAAAGCTTTTATTCTTATGGTTATGATTTATTTTAGGGAAATAATTCAGATTATCAGCCAAAGGAACACATGCATAGGACAGTCTATAAAACCACCACAGTCCTTGGGACATATTGCTGCAGACAATATGCATGCAGTATTCAACCAAGGAAGCTTGTTTGATCACCAGTGTTTAGAGTTTTTATTGGGACTTCATTATACAGATACAACTGATTGAAAGATTGATTCCTCAGTCTCAAAGTGAAAGGTTACCCTCTATTCTAAAATTCCACCCTAAATTACATAGTTGGTCTTTCTGACATGGCCCGTCCCTACCCTAAGATCATTAAGTATGGCCGTACCATCCTAAGATTCAATGTGGCCATCCTTTGGCCAAAGCAGACATTCCAATCTGGTATGATGTCTTCTTAAAGAAAAGGCTGTAACTCTCTTTGAACAAGACCAAATTCTTTTTTTATTTTATTTTATTTTATTTATTTATCTTTTTTTTTATTTTTTATTGTGGGTTGTTCAAAACATTACAAATTTCTTGACATATCATATTCCACACTTTGATACATGATACCTCCTAGGGAAAGTGATGACATGTGTCGATGTGCCCAGAACAGTCCAAGTTTATTCCTGATATCCTAAAGAAATAGCCTTAAAAATATAACACTTCTTTTTTATCAAAAGTGGTCTAATTTGGATAATAAACTATGAGTCATTCTTCTTATTGTATAGGAATGTTAAAAATACTTATAAACTACTATAGCGCAAGCATTGATTAAACTGGATGAACACTTGCAGCAAACTAGTGCAGCAAACTTGCTCATCTGGAGGTTGTATTAATCCACTTTGTCTCATCATCCCAGATGTGGAACACCTATAAAATCTTAAATTGAGCAACAAATATGCCACTTATACACCACTTAAGATAACTTTGAAATAATTGTTAGGTTTATAGAATTGAAAAACAGTGGACTCAATGGGCTAAAAGAACAGATGCCAATAAATATTTAAAATGGTAACTAGTAAATCTCTTTTAGAAAAAATAATATTTATATCTACCACACCAAACATTGATTCCCCACTTCCACTTTACTAATAAAACCCTAATTGTATTCTGAATCCATGACCCTTCCATACCTAGGGGAAGCTGCTCTCATTTCCAGGTCAATGGATGAATCCTTACTACTTCAAGCTAGTGCTTCTCAAATTGAATCTCCTTTAGAATTACCCAGGGAGCACTTAAAACATCCTGCTATTCAGGCTCCATGCCCAGAGTTTATGACTTTCTTGGCCTGGGAGGGGCCTAAATTTTAGAAGCTTGGGAAAGCTCCCATGGGATTCTAATGCACACTAAGTGCTGAGACATTTGAGTTTTGTATTCTCTGATGGTGATGATAGGAATGGGTGTGTGACAAAGCTGAAGGCCAAGGATATAGAGGTGTGAAAAATATTCTCCTTCCATTTCTAGAAGACTTTCCTGCGAGGTCTCTTTGTATACATAGACAGAATTAGTGATGTTGTAGCCTAATTGCTACATCTAAGGCTACAGCTTAGGATGAAACTGGTCCTTTGGACTTTAAAGCAGAAAAAAGAGAAGCTAGGTCCTTGATGACATTGTTGAACCACTGTATCAGCTAACGTGGAAGCTCCTCCATTCTTTCACAAGCAGTTATATTCAAAACAACCCCTTAGTGAGTTTAGTTTGCTGAGACCCACAGTTAGAATCCTCCTAACTTCTCATTGTCTTGTGTCTTAATTTGGACATGTGTAATTATTCTCTAATAACTGCACTAACAATAAAGACAGAACAACATGATGATAACCAAACATACATTTATTACCAAACATTTATTCCATATGAAAATATTTCTTGATTTTGACTTTTTTCCTAATTTTATCCCACATTACGGGGTATACTATTCAAAATCCCTTGGCTACTTCCAACATGTAGTAAGAATTGAGACAATAAATAATTGGACCATAAATACTAAATGATACAGGAAATTATTAATATGTTTGCTTTCATTTGACAAATGAGAAGACTAAAACTCAGAACAGGAAGTATTCAAAGACACATATCTACTGATTTACAAAACTTGTACTACTAATCAGCTTTTCATTACTGTGATCAAAATACCTGACAAGAGCAACTTAGAGAAGGAAAATTTTACCTTGGGCCATAGTTTCAGTCCACAGTTTCAGTCCATGTTTGGCTGACTCCATTGCTCTGGGCCAAAGGCAAGTCAGAGCATCATGGCACAAGGGCATGGTGGAGGAAAGCTTCTCAGCTCATGCCAGCCAGGAAACGACGAGAAACAAAGAAAGTGGAGAGGAAGGGATCTTAGGGAAGATTCACTTTTCTAGAGCACATCTCCAGTGACCCACCTTCTCCAACCATGCCACACCTGCCTACAGTTACCACACAGTCTACTCAAATGAGGATGGATGATTGATTATGTTAGGGCTCTCATAATCTAATCATTGTCTCTGAATATTTCTGCAGTAGTACAAGAGCTTGGGGGGGGACACCTCATATCCAAACCATAACATGTACTAAAACTAAAGTCTACTGATGTGATTTCTTGGAATTTTTTCACTAACTACATGGATATAACTTGCTTCAGAACTTTAATAATTGTGCAGTTGTCCTGGGGGCTTAATTATCTACATGTGAATCCTGATATCACCACTTAGTAGTGGTGTATCCTGGTGATGGTCACTTACCCTATTTCAATGCCCTCATTTGTAAAATCAAAATAATATGTGTTTCACAAAGGTGTTATGAGAGTTAAATAGGAGTAAAGGGCCTAGAATGGTGCTTGGCACTATTCTGTATTAGTATAGCATAGTATAGTATAGTATAGTATAGTATTATAGCATTAGCCATGCTGTTGTTAATTCTAGGGCTTATTTGTCCAACAAAACTGCATAATTGCAAATATTATAAAGAAGCTTTGTGTCCTATCTTCTTCAGCCTTTACTTTTCACTTATTGGAGAAATCTTCATCTCCTAGAAATTTCAGGCATGTTGCAGGAGTCCTTAGAGACATATTTCCCCTTTTGCAGATTTCTTTAATTATATATATATATATATATATATATATGGAGAGAGAGAGAGAGAAAGATAAGAAAAGGGAATGTGCACGGGCAAGTGATCTGTAGGCCACCTGGATCATAGTGGGTGCTCAATAACTGAGCTTCCTACATGGCTCCATCCATATTTTCCTTCATGGTACTTTGTAAGCCTTTCGGAGAACTCTCTCCCCACTTGTTTGGTTCCTATTGAGCTTAAAGCTATGTAAGTGAAAGTCAGCCTCCTTCATGTGGAGCTGGGAATGCACAGGTCTGATAATGACAACCAGGGCTCCTCCATGGGAAGATCATTTATCTGATTTAAGGCTCTAGATCATGAGGAAACCCTATGAATTAGCAATACCCCTGGCCGGTCAGCAGATAAAACTACTGACATCAACTAACACTTGGATTAATTGTGTATTTTCCCTCCACAAACATGCTTCTCTAACACTTTTCCTCCAGTGTTCTAGAAATGGGCAATACCCATTGCAAGAATAAAAAGTATTACAAATATATTGGGATAAGGAATAATAAAACATAACTGTAGAATACATACAAGTGATGGCTAATTAAAGCAGGTTGGGCAGGAGGAGGGGAAGGCAGGCAGGGGCAGAATACTGGATATTAAAACTAAAAGTGGAAACAGAAACTGCACCAATTTAAGCAATGATACTAGGACCTCAGGAATGATCCCTGATCACAGGGGCCACCAGATTAGTGAGTGAATGAATCACCTCCACAGGCAGGTCCCTGCAAAGTGAGAGAACTTCTACAAATCCTTCTGTGGGCGGCTGCTCCTGCTCCTAGGAGTCTCGTTTCAGGCGGGCGTGTAATCATTTTGTAAATGCTCCTCAGTTCTCTCCAGCCCACTCTGCCCCTCACTGCTAATGCCTGGCTCTAGTGCTCAGCCGTGCTCTGAAGGCTTCATGATTCACTTACTCTCTTTTCATTTCTCTTTGAGCCTCATCCCCAGGGAGTTCTGCCCTGGGATGGACAGGGCTTTCTTGCTCATCATCTTGAAATATCGTTATGTCTCAGCAGGCAGGCTTCACCTTCAGTGGGCTGGGCTGACCTGATGTAGCTAAAATATAAAAATGTGCTCCATGCACTTCATTCCTTTCTTCATGAGAAAGCAGTGACATCCACCCAGGATGCTTTTTGCATTGAAATCAGTCCTTCCACTCTGCTCTGCCAGTAGAGGAAAGGGCACTAAGCCCAGAGGCAGAGGGACTTGAGGACCTTTACAAAATCCAACACTACTCCACCCTCTCACCACAAAAAAAGCCACAGACCCTTATCTGTAATACAGGGATAATCACACTTATACCTTCTGGCAAATGTAAGGATTAAATAAGATGATATTTATTACAAAATTTAATGAATTTGTTAGCCTTCAATATACATAAACTAAGATAGATAGATAGATAGATGATAGATAAAATTAAGACATTTTAGCCAACATGGAGGTCAATTTTGCTGCCTCAAAGAGAATCTTCCCCATCTGGCTATTCCTGTTGAATCTGCCCAGTCCAGATATTCTTGTTGGTAGCACCATCGCTACCAGTTGTTGTATGAGGGATGGTGTCTTGACTTTGAATAGGTAAATCCTAGTCTCTCTCAGGAATGGGGAAGCAGAACACAGAAACCAATTCATTTAGCTATAGGAAACTGAGCTGGACAGTCATAAAAATATGCATACTGAAGCTGCTGTCATGCACAACCATATGAGTAAGCAGGAACAGAGGCAGGTAGAAAGAGAAGAGGGGCAAGCAGAAACAGAAGAGCAGAAAAGAATGATACATGCTAAAAGAGAGGGGAAAGAGGGGGGGCCGTGAAATCCATCTCTAGAACTGAATCCATGATAAATGCACTAATATCTCAAGAGTCTTTAATATTGCAATCAAACAAACCCTACAACAAACATTAGCACAAAGTCTGAATCACATACTCAAAAGGAAAGAGAGAGGAAGAGAGAGAGACTGATTCATCCGTGGCCATATCAACATAGACCCAACTCTCTAGCCCTCTGGCTTTCCAAGACTGGTCTCACTTTGCCATGACAGATAGACATATCACTATTGCCCTAGGGACCATGAGAGAAGAAATCAAATTGGGTGGTAAAGGAAAGTGGGCTATTTTGGGATTGAACCCAAAGAGCAAATATAGGAACCGTGATAAAAAGAAAAAGAAAAGAAACCCACAGGCATTGCAATCTAAATGCATCACACATATCCTCCTGCTCACAATCATTGCTCTCCGAAGAACAGGCCTTGGGCTCAAAGCCTCAGCCTTTCACGCAGAGGCAGACAAGTCTCAAGGGCTTGGGGGAAATACATCAATCAAGTCATTCTTTGGGAAATGTGAGGAACGTTAAGATGTTGGTGAGGCTGGTGGCCTGTTATTACCATCAGTGGTAATATGTGTTCTACATAAGTTCTCAGATTAGCAGAATTTAAAAAAAAATAGCACCATATTATTATATATTATAATAAGAAAGGAAGCGTATGGGAGAAGCAATTTTTAGAAAGTAGGATGACAGAGAGATTAAATATTTTCCTTACAGGATGCCAAAAGGAGCAAAGTTTATCAGAAATCAGTAAAAGAGGGATGAGAAGGAAGTGAGGTGAGGGTCTCCTAGATTTGGGGCTCTGCTGTTTACTCGCTGGTGACCATAAGCAAGATACTTTACTAACTGGCACCTTATTTCTTCATATGCTTATTTCTTCATATGAAGATAATGAAAATAATGAAATATTCCATAGGGTTGTTTCAGAAATAAGATGAGAATTGTACCAAAGCTGGCTCCTAGCCCACCCTTAGTAAATTTAGCTGTGATTTTTGTCTTTAGTTGAGCTTTCCCAGAAAGTGACAAGGAGACTAAGATTTGTGCGCAAGCAGTTTATTTGGGAGCACCAAGAGGCAAATGCAGAAGTGAGACAGAAAGGTAAGGAAGCTGAAGCAAGGAGCATTTGTGAACAGTTATCACCGTGGGTAACTGTGGTTCAATCGTAACTGCCAACAGCTCCCCTGCTGGTGTCTCAGACAATGTGAAGGACAGATATTAAGAGGGCATTAGAGTCATATTGTTATCCCAGAAATGTCACTACAAGGCATAAGCCAACCTGCCTTCAGTTAACTCTGGCCACTGTTCTGCTAAGAGAACTGAAATAATAATGATGATGATAATAATAATAATAATAATAATAATAATAATAACAAAAACTATAGCTTTTAGGTTTAAAGTATGACTAATACATAAGTAGTTTCAATGAAGAACACACAACCACGGGGAATAAAATCACAATGTGAATTCCCAAAGGAAAATTAATAGTCCTTAACTTTCTAAAGGCATACAAGCAAGGGCCTAGTCAATCTAATCTGAGGTGCCACGTGGCTTTTCCCCAGGCTTCACGGACAATAGGAGTACCCTAACATTACAGACTCACACATTTCACTGGACCTCCGTGTCCCTTCTCAAAGTTCTGTCTTACTGCACACCCTCTTATTCCTAGTGGTAGGGGGTATGGGTCTGTCAATTGTTTCTGAATTTGTCATCTGTTAGTTGACAACTCAAGCCTGATGCAGAGCCCCTCCCTTCTGACATGGTGGCCCTTTGCCACTGCATAGATGTTGATATCTCTCCCAAAGTTAATGTCTTTCAAGGTCTCAAGCATCTTTTCTCCATGCTCCAGTGCAGCACTTTTCCCTAAACTGTCTCTACTGTGGAACTCTGCTGCCATGGAGAGTGCCCCTCTCCCTACTCAGCTCTGACTTCATGTATGCAGAGATCTTGGGTCCCTAGATCCTCTGAGTTCCTCTTTCTGAGCAGCCCTGTCAGTATTTTCCCACACAGTTTACCCACAGAGTTCAGGGACAAGCTAGTCAGGCACATAGACCCCTAGTAGATCTGGACAGCCTACTGGACCCACCTAGATTCAGTCCCGGGTTTCCTCTTCATTGCCATCTCCTATCACATTGCTTCTCACACCCTCAGCTCTAGCCACACTGGCCTCCTTGATATGTCTGGAAATCATTACCTCCTCCCAGCTTCTGGGACTTTATATTGGCTTTTGTTTTTGCCTAGAATGTTCTTCCCTATGATCTTTGGAGAGCTGACCCCTTCTTGTTATTCAGAGAGCAGTATAAATGTCATCCTTATCATTGGTGCTAAATTGTCTCCTGTCAGCTCAGCATCAAACCACCACTCCCATTGAAGGCTAGGAACTATGCTCCCTGGAATCTACTTTTCTTTATGATCCTAGGTTAGGGTTTACCAGGAAGAGTCTGAGCAAGATTTGGAAGGAAGAAGTCGTTATTCCTGGGAGGTTAAGAGAGGCAGACTGTGTGACGTTTGTGGACACACTTCATAGTCCTACTCTGAGTATCCTTGTGCTACTTCTTGAACTTTGTTTGAGCTTTTAGTTTTCCAAGCAAAAGTACACAGACTACTTTTCCGATTCCAGAAAAGAAGTTCCCAGGCCTTCACTCCATCTCCTCCTACATTCACACAAGCCCACATTCCTAGAATATTTACATGGGCTCTGTTTTCCTGCCTAGAACTCAGGCTACTATACCACTTATCTGAGGTAGCTCTCTATTCTCAATATCACCCTCTTTAATTCTCGGCATTTCTCATAGACCTTTTCCTTGCTCATTTATTTCTATGCTTTCTGTCCCCATTTCACACCACAGAAACACAAATGCAAACTTATATTATTTTGTTCAGTACCATATTCATGCATGGCTTATTATAAAGTCCTCCCTTTGAATAGAAGTTCTAGTGGTTTCATCATTGTAAACCCGATAATATTTACTGATAGAATACTATACACTGGCAATTTAAACTTCTTTTGCAAAGGAAGTATAGGTGCATTTATTAAGCACATACTATAGACATGCCAGGAATTATGCTAGGCTCTTTAACATCAATTATCTCTTTTACTTGCCTATAAAATAAAATTTCTGCATCACATGTGCCTGGATTAATGTAGGATTCAATAAGCTGCTCAGCAAATTCAGACCAGATGTCTCTATCTTGAATTTCAAGATCTTACTTGGCCCTGGTCCTATTCTCTCTAGCCAGAACACAACAGCAGGCTCCTAGAAGGAAAAAATGAACTATTTAAGGATTTCCTGATGGGAGGAGAAGATCACAGTTTGATATAAACTCAAAGAGCAGCTCTGTGGTCAGTTCTGAATCAGAGACTTGAGGTTAGAATTTGGGTCTATGCCAATACCTCATCATAAAGCCTAGACAATTGGCCATCTACCAATTAGAAGCAAGTCAAGAAGGAAATAACATAAAACACTGCTGTGGTAACACACCTGAGAGAATTAATAAGCTTCATAATAAGCTTTTGATGATGACCTTTTGCATATTTCAGTCACTGAATGCCAACCAGCTGTTCCACCATTCCAACTGTTCTGTTTCTGTTTCCTTCCAGGCACTTTCCAGGGCCCTTGCAGGTATGAGTAGTCATGACTGCTTCTCACCAGTAGACGGGAGTGAAAGTGATGCGTGCCACTTCTGGTCAAGACACTTTAGAATGAGTGTGAGTGCCCGTGTTCCCTCTTCCTCTCTCACGTGGCCTCTGAAAAATTTGTTTCTGAGATGTCAGCATCACATGAGAGTCGGGCTTCTTCACCCTGGACCTGAGTGTTTGTAGCAAAGCTCCCACTTAAGGATATACTGAATGAATGAAATTAAGTCTCCAAGATACTGGGATTAATTTCATGCTACAGCACTTCCTAACGTGTTCTGACTAATATCAACTCCAGGATGTTCCCTCCAGGATGTGTGACTAAGTAAGATTTCATGAGATTCTAGGCAATGATTTTGAAGGACACTGTACTCTTCTCTCAGGTACACAAAAGCATTCTGTATAGGTTGTATCCTTTCTGAATACAGCATTTCCATAATAAAAACTGGAATGATCATTTCCACACGAAAACTAAGGTGAAAAGAAGTGATTATCTGCGGATAACCACAATTCATTGGAAAGGCTAAAAAGAAAAATCGATATGGACTTATTTCCAACATCAATCCTTTTTCATTCACAAAACAATTTCTTGGGCTTTTCTGAGCTAGCATACATTTCTAACCTCTTGTAAAGCCCCTTACCAGAATACCACAGTGCTAGGGGGAAAAAAAGGGTAATAGCTTCTGGGATATAAAACCTGAAGTAATTGTATTGTATGGCATGTCTGTGGCCTTAATGTAAATTATTTTTTTTCTTTTGATTTCTTCCCACTCTGCTAATAGCATGCCCTCCAGAGTAATCAAGTTACCCAGCCAACTAAGCTCTTGCATTACTAAAAAGTATTACCCAAGAACAGCATGCAACCACTAAAGCTTTTCCCCCATCCTGTGAAAAATGTAACACTGGCTAAAAAGGGAAGGTATTCTTGGAACCAGTTTGGAGTTTGTTGGGATTTTTCCTTCTCCTCAGCTTGTACTAACAATTTGAAGATTGAATAAGAGTCAAGAATTATAGACAATTTATTGGCAATGCAAACTATTCTACTTATTGTTACACTTCAGAATATATATCAGATAGACAATTAAATGGTCTAATAATTTCCAAATTATAATATTTTAAAATATATAAATATAATTCAAAATATTATATAATAGTATAAAATATTTTAAAAGAAAATCCCATCGAATTTTTTAAATTAAATGAAATTATAAGAAAGTATCTTTAATAATTATCACATTCCCTAAGTAAATTCTTTGGATTCATCTAAGAGGGAATAGATTCATCTAAGTGATAATAAAGAAGACTAGTATCTTAAGAAGTCATTAGAACTGGGGATGCAGTTTGCCTTGTACTCATGAGGCCCTAGATTCAATTCCCAGCACCACAAAAAAATTACTTATTATTTTTCAGTAATTATATGCTCCAACCAGCCCAACTGTATCTTCTTATTTTCTGACCTGGGTTTCATCTGCTATATCTAAACTCATGCTTGTCTTTTGAAAATGATGATTGTCAGGCAGTTTTTGTTTCTCTCTCTCTCTCTCTCTCTCTCTTTTTGTTTGCTCCCAAATTCATTGTTCTTCTTTCACTTTCTCTGCATTATTTTCAAACTCCCTTGATAAGAGATTTTTCCTAGATCCAACAAGGTAGTCTTGCTCACTTTCATATACTTATGCTCACTTGCCCACCTGCCCCCCCTCTGTCTCTCTGTCTCTATCTCTCCCTCTTCCTCTTTCCCTTTCTTCTTCACTCCTTCTCTATCTCCCAGCTCCTTTTCCTTTTCCTCATTTTGGAAGAGTTTTGGGAAGGAGTTGCATCTCTTGGAAAGTTCTAGGTATCATGCAGAAGTTCCAGCCTTCACAATCCCCATATTATTTCATTGTAGCCTAAACTGAAAACTTAGTATTTCTTTTTATTTATCCTGTTTTGGATGTGTTTTGCTTCAGATATTTGAGGATAGCTTTTTTATATCAACTCAGATTGGGATATTCTCAGCAATTCTCTCTAAGTATCAACTATTCACTCTTCAGTCTATTCCCTTATTTTGCTCCTTAAACATATGTTAAAATGTTTTACCTTATCCTCAATGACTCACACTCCATTTTGTAATTTCCATGTTTTGGTCTTTCTGGTTTACACTTACGGAAATTTTGTTCAGATCTGTTACCAGTTCACTAATTGTCACTTCAGCTCTATCTAACACTCTGACTATACTATCCACTTATCCACTGTGTGTTGATAATCATGAGTACATTTTTCACTTTTAAAAATTTCACTTGCTTCTGCTTCCCATTTGCCTGATTCTCTTTCATGAGTTCTTATTCCTTCATTATACTTACTTTCCTATTCTTATTTCTTTCAAAAAATGAATACTTTTGAACATTTGATCCAAAAAATTAATAAATAAAAATTCTAGTGTCTTCAGAAGTTGGTAGTGGTAGTCAGGTTCTGTGTTATGTTATTTCTGCTGACACTTACTGATGATCACTTTTTTCCTCCTGTGTTTAGTGAAATTTGACATGATCATGTTCCTCAAAGGCTTATCTATGAGAATTCTTTAATCTAGCATTAAAGTGCATCCCTCCAGGTACAAAGCATGTTTGTTTGTTTGCTTAATGGCATTGACCTGAGAACATTGACAACCTAGAACTTATCTAAATTGATAAGTTTTCTGTAGCCTTATTGGTAAATGTGCTTTTTTGTTCAAATTTCTAAGGCATTGGTTTTCTTTTTAATTTTTCTTGTCAAAATCAAAACAGGCAAGTCTCCTTATGAAGGATAGATTTTTCTTTTCAAGATATCAAATAAGAGTGTTGACTTCAACACTTATAGAGGAAGAGCTGATCTGCTATCCAGTTTTCCTTGGATCAAAGACTTTTGACTATTGTTCCCCACATATAGACATTTAAAACCCTCAGCCTAGTTGAGTTCAGAAGATACCCTCAAGGCAAAAAATAAGCTTTGGTTTTCTCTTCCATTCCTTGTCACTGGTTCTGTGCTTCAGTTACTTCCTGTACCCTAACCTTAGTTCAGTCATAAACCTAAAACACATTTAAATACATTTTTTAAAGCATTGTATTTAACACTTTCATCATCCCTACTGTAGAATGCACTAATGCATAAGAGCTATTAATACAGATTAGAGGATAGAAAGAGAAAGAGTAGAGACAGATTACAAAATGCTTCTTTATGATGTTGTGTATTTTTTCTTATGTATTTTGTAAACTTGGAAGAGAAAGTTAATGGCACTTTTGTAAAATAACTATATGATAGAGAAAACATTTCAAAAATATTTATGCAATTGTTTAACTTCTCAAAGCACTTGAATCTTTTAAGTGAGCTGAACTACCAGAAAGTTACATATTTGGTACCTATTAGGGTTATCTCCAAGAGGATAATGTTTACCTTTAGCTTTTATCAAATTTCATCATACAGTCAAGCCATATGAAATGTAGTGTTTTATCAGTTATAAAAATGTGATTGAGGTCAGTTTTTATTACATCACTCACTGCCCTTGAGGAATTATGTAATAGCTTGAAGCCAGATTTGGAATCCATGGCAACAAGGTTTGAGCACATATGATGTATATAATTATGCCCTCCTTTTTATTTGTCCCTGGTATTTTATTTTATTTTTGTCATTTTCATTTTGGCTTGCTGTGTTATAAGCTGCCTTGAATCCTCAAAAAAAGGACAAATAATTTATTAAATTAATGTATATTGGGCAGAGGAGCATTCTGAATTTCAAAAATAAATTTTTTAAAGACACTATTAAGCTACGTATTAATGATTGAACACTTGTCCTTTGAGTCTTTGTAAGTCACAGAAAGTGACTAATAAACCCAAGAAAAAATACATTGATAGGGTTCCTAATGAAAGATATATAATTCTGTACAGGTAAATGAAGAAACGCCATCTCCAAATCCATAGTCATTAAATTTGGATTCAAAAATAAAGTTATAGTTAACTTCACTTTTTATGATAAAGTGAATGTATTTTTAGAAACAAAAGGCAGATCATCTATACCATTGCATTTATATTATGTATTATGTCATTCAATTTTGTATTAAGGTTTGATTTATTAAATAAAAGATTAAAAGCAAATGATAAAGACAAAATGTACATACTATAATGAACATTGATTGAATTCCTTGAATTTTTTTTCATTTTCCTGATAATCTTTGAAGTTGAACCTCAAGGAAGTTAACATCAATGAACACTGTGAAACATTATTCTCTTCTATAATAATTGGTTTTCTATGTCATGTGACCATTCAGAAAAATTTACACATAAAATAATGTGAATCTTTTCTCTGTTTGAATAGTAGCTTCACCACTCTACTCATGGGTGATTTTTGTGCTATTTCTTACCTTTCTTTGTCTCCATTTCCTCATCAATACATGGAACAGCTTGAGAAGTAATAAATTTATTATTCGCATAACATCAACTTAATTCTTGATAGATTGTAATCCCAGAATTATTATTAACTATTGTAAGAATTAAACAAAAAATTTTCTATTAAAAAGAATCTCACTAAATATTTTATCTTTGAAACATTATTCTTCCTCTTTGTAAATTAACTTTTGATTGAAATAATTAGAAGTGAGTTAATTAACCATCTATTTTGGACTTTCTTCTGGGAGGATGTTGAAAAGGCAGTATATATTATGGAAACAGTGTAAAGAAGAAAGTCAGTAGACTAGATTTCCAATTCTGAACTAGACTGAAATTTTAGCAAGTTATATAAATTTGATTGTGCCTTGAATTCTTCATATGCAAAACAGAAATTATCAATGTATATTTCTTCTACTTCACAGGAATACAGTAAAAGAATACATACAGTGTCTTTTGAAAATATAGTTCTGATTCTAACATAAAGAAAAGATAAATAGCATTCATTGCTAATTCTGCTAGGTGTCTCATCTGTATTATCTTATTCAATCTACATTACAACCCTATTAGGTAAATACTATTCTCCCCAACTTGCAGGCAAGTAAACAAAGGCTCAGACTTACAGTTATTAATAAGTGGTGTAGGATTTCCAATTACATCTGTTGTAAATGACACACATTCACCATACCTAGTGAAGTTCTACATAAAGGAAAGGTACTGAATAGATGATTGGGGCTTTATTTATTGCTAAATACAGAAGTCAATGCCTTAAGTCAATCGATAAATTATATTTGAGTTTCAACTCTATGACCTGTAAATCTTCTTGAAACTTAAATCTTTCATTGACAGTTCACTAGGTTGACTTTAGTGAGAGAGGATTTTAGTTAACATGACAGTTTCTGGTTGTTTCTCTTAATTGCAGCTTTAAGGAAATGCAAGCCAGCTCATTGCTAACAAGAGCAGAGACTGAGTTATTTCTGTAACTGTCCCTAATGTAAACCAGTTTTTAGCAATGAAGTTCAGGAAGTCACACAAAGATTTTTAACATTGGAACACCACCATAGTTTCACACCTAGAAGCTGGCTTGTGAGAGCAAACAGAAAACCTCACATCAGAATGACCATTCCTCAAGTCTGAGGAGATCCCTCATCTCCACACCTCCACTGCTGTATAAAAAAAAAAAAAAAGAAAAAGAAACTTAATTGTTGACAAGTGATAGAGTCCATAGCCTTGAAACTCCTTTTGAAGTAAATCCAATAGAGAAAGTGGTTGGCATCCACAGGAGAACCTAGGGAGTTCCTGTCTCCTCAGTCCTCTGCGGGAGCTCTTTGCTAAATCCTTCTAATAACATCAAGCCCGAATTGTTATTCATCCTATACAAGAGTTTGAAATCAATTCATTGTCAGGCAGCAGTGGTAGTATCTGTCCCTTATTTTCCTGGGAAAATGATTAATACCTGAAGATGTTGATAGCTTCTTTTTTAATGGCAAGATTTAATAAATACAATTTAATGTACATGGAGGAAGGAGGACGATGAATTCTGTAGCAGCCCAGCCCTGTCAGGAGCAACACCACTTCTAATCCCTCCCAAGCACACAACGTGATTGTATATCCTCATTAATACTATAATTGGTATCTGGAATCTGTTCAAAAATGCCGATTGCCTTTGCAACAGAGGATTAAGGCTGAATTTGGAGTTCTTTATGGTCTGTAGATGCTTGTGAAATTCAAATATAAAAACTGTCAGTTAAGCATCTCATGAAAAGCTGTACCTTATACTAATCCAAAGGAACATGAACAAGTGCTTGAGGGGATGAAAACCCACAATATGTTTCTGTAGCTAACCACTTACAAAAACATTAACATTCTGGGACAGGGTTGCTCACTGAGTTTCTAAAGTAACTTAGGAGCTATCAGGATTCAGTTCTCAACAGACTTCAACACAGTAGGGGGAAAATTGTCAGTCACAAGCCTCCAGTATTTATGAATTATTAATGTCGGCTTTCTGGGTATTTTTTTTTCAAGTTTTGCTTTTGTGTGCGTGTTCAGCTGAGTAATTCAATAGACTGATGGAGACATGAATAGATATGCTAACTAGCACCAGGGTTAACCTTTAAAGTTCGTTAAAGCTGTCAGCTTTCAATGAAATATTTTCACGTTCCTTTTTTTTTCTGTGAACTGGAATATAAACATTATTTGTACACTGGGATCAGAGGTGCTTGGGAGAAAAGGAGACTCAACCCTGACATTTTTTTTAAAAACCAAGACACCATTAATGGATTCATCAAGAAGGTATCTTTAAAAATAGTTCTCATTTATAAACCATGCCTCTGGAATATATTCACAGCCTACATTTATTGAAGCATTTTCAATCAAATAATAATAATAATAATAAAATGATGGCTTGTCCCTGTTGCTACAAAACCACTAGGAAAGAAAGGATAAGAGTGAGAGAAAGAAAACAGAGAGCCGAGGACAGTGTTCCTCAGTGTATAAGCTGTAAATGTAACAAAAGCACGGCTTACACTCATGAAAAAGATGAAATGTAAAGCTGGTGACAATCTTTTATCTAATCAGGAATTCTTTTAGGAAAACCAAGGAAATGGTGGGGCTCATAAATAAGCCAATTATAAAGTTTACAAAATCTTCAAGAATTTTTGTCTAAAAGCTTGCTAAAGAAGCCTAATGAAAATCTTTCTGCTTTGAAATCTTTCATTATTCTGTAACCAAGAAGTTCTCTAAATTTGATTGGTATAGATTCATCTCATCTTATATATACATGGGCAATTCTACTAATATTCCTAATGATGGCCTGTGGCGCGCTTGCGTGCCTGCGTGGGCGCACGCAACCTAAAGAATTAAACCCAAGGGGGCCTCCTCGGGTCACCAGCATTACAGACGTGTGCCACAGTGCCAGGCATGATGGTTCATTTCTAAGTCCCCCTTTCATCTCAATCCTTATCAAAACAAGAAATGAGGAAATGTGAAATGAAATAGGAAGACTTGCTGCTTTCAAAAGTCTTTAACTGCTTACCAGTCAGCAGTACTTCCATTATTATGGATACAAAAGAAGAAAGCTGCCTGTTCTACATGTGTAATAATAACTAATGTAATAAACTTATTATCTCGACCCTATTCTAAAAGGATCTCTCCTTTTTCTTTTTTTTTTCACCCCATTTCTTTGAGGTCAGCTAGAAAGATAACAGAATGGTTTTTATCAACTTTATAAAACTGAAAGGAAAAAATTGAAGTAAGAAAATTTTAATTGCTTGCCATCATCCTAATTCTTTTAGATATACTTCAACTTAACCCTTGAATCCCTTACCAGATTGTGTCAGACAGCTTTCCATTGTTGTGACTAAACTACTTCACAAGAACAATTTAGAAGAGGAATTTAGTTTCAAAAGTCTCACTCCATGGTCGGTCAACTCCGTTGCTGTTGGCCTAAGGTAAAGAAAGCATAACATCATGGTGGGAGGGTCATATCAAGGTGGTGGAGAAAAGCTGCAAAATATAAACCCTAAAAGCATGCTCAGTGACCTACTTCCTCCAGCCCCACCTGCCTATAGTTATCACCCAATACAGCAGTCCTTTCAAATTATTAATCCACCAAATTGGATTAGTCCACTGATTAGGTTACAGTTCTCATAATCTTATTATCTCATCTCTGAATATTCTTGCATTGTCTCACGCCCAAATTAGAAGCCTCAAAAAACAGATATCAACTGTTCTCAATATTCACGCCTTTAGAACTCTTCTTTGCTCTCTTTTTCAGGCATGACAGAAAAAGACAGTTTTCTGAGTACATAGAATTTACTATTTACTCCCCTTCCTCTCCTTCAAATCCATATTCCTTTTTTTCTCCTTTATTTTATGATATCTTTCTTATCATTTATAATATACTTACATATAGTAGAGACAGTATTTTAAATTATTAATGTGCTTTATTTGTTTTGCATTTTCAAGTGCATGTCCCAGAGCATCCATCTGCTTGAAGAGAAGTGTTGGAGAAAGAAAAATAAAAATAAAGACTGATGTAATATTCAGCATCTGACATTAAAAAGTAGGATTTATTTAGCATAAAGTCAATAAGCTTAAGAGCCATCCTTTTTTTCTTTTTTTGGAGAAAGAATTTCCCAGATGCTTTTATTTCCTCAGATGCTTTTATTTCCTCCTTTAGGATATCAACAGCAAATTTTGGAAGACCCATGCCCATTGAGTTCTTTTTAGTGTTAAGAAAATTCCATTTCTACCATAAACTGCAATGGTGGGAAATCCCTTATTATATTGTAGGAGAATAAAATATAGGTAAAGAAAACCAAAACCCCTTTTTTTTCTGGTTTGGGGAATTATTGGGAGCAGGAGCAGAAAAAAACGAGAGTCAAGTGTTTAGTCTTGGTCTTCCTGATTTTCTTTTCCCAGACTTTTTCCCAGAGAGGGAATTTGTGCTATATAAACAAAGAACCACAATGAAAGGGGGCTTTTGTTCCTTCTTCCCTACTTGGGATTGAAAGAGAAAATGACTATGAAGGGGACCCCATAGCAACATAGTGCTCTTCCACCTAAGAGAGCAAACCATATGGCTAAATAGAAGATGACCTGGGTCAGCCCTTCCGAGTCTCTTGAAATACCCAGGTGTAGACATCTGAGCTGAGAGGCAGCCAGACTTTTTCAGAACTGCTTTTCTGAGGCACATGAGCAAGTGGACTGCGTAGCTTGGTCAGAGGACTGGGTTGGAAGCATGATTGAGTACAAGGAGTCTGATACTAGTGAACACCTGAGAACTAGAAACAACAGGGACTTCTTCCACCAACAACCAACTTCTTCATTTACCCCTGTGCTATCTTAAGAGGGAAGATAAGGGAAGATGGGACCTAAGCTCTTTCACCTAATGGAAGTTGAATACTACCTTAAGGAACAGATCAAGCTTTAAACAAAATTAAATATTTTATTACATTTTCCCTATATACTCTCCAAAAGGGTTCCAGCATTAGCTCTTTAGGTGATTCTTGTGCACATTAAGTTGAAGAACCATTACCCATATTTCTATCCATTCTTGCAAAAGTAAAGAATTAATTTATCATAAGAGAAGATATTCTCAGCACTTTAGTTGGAAATTTCTCCCTGGGATACTCCAATAAAAATCATATGCGATATTTTCAGCAGTGCCCTTTCAGGAGACACACAAATATGCTACCTGAGGCTCTTCTAGAATGTTCTTTGCTCTCTGCTGATCACACATTGAAGGCAGGATGATGTTGAAATAGCACTATATTGTCAAAGGATCTGGTTTATTGATGGAGCATGATTCAGAAATTAGCCTTAGAGTATCTGGTGGAATTGATAGAAGGAATGGACTGAGCAAACTTTCCTTCATAAAGGTTGTCTCAGTTTGATCAGTTTGATTTTTGTTAAGTATAAGAGGGGACCCAAGTTCAAGAGGTTGCTCATTGCAGGGCTAGCTTATGTTATATATCTGAACAGAAAATAGAAACTATGTTGTCTTTTGGGAGTCATTTAATAATAACTAAAAAAAAATACTGTGTCGTTTTGGTAGGGCTAAGAAGTACACAGACTGAATGACTTAAGTAACAGAAATTTATTTTCTCACAAGTTTGGAGACTAGAAGTCTGAGAACAAGGTGTTGTCAGGGTTGACCTCATCGGGGCCTCTCTCCACAGCATGTCTTCACATGATCTCCCCTCTGTGTATGTCTGTGTTCTAATCACTTCTTATGTGAACACCAGTCATACAGGATTAGAGCCCACCTATATGACCTCATTTTGCCTTAATTATCTCTTTAATTGCCCTATCTTCATATACAGTCACATTCTGAGGCACTGTGTGTTAGGACTTCAATATACCAATTTTGACAGGCCAGAGTTCAGCCCATAAACAAATGATTAAATGGGAAATCACACTGTTGACGCCAGAAAGAGGTTCTGGGATGACTGTGTTCCTCAAAATCACACCAATGAGATTCTACTTCTGAGGGAAAATGAAGAGTTTCTTTGTCCATTGGGATCATGAGTTGGTTCAATGTCCATTCCCATATGTGGGATGGGCTAGAGTCAGGTCAGCTGTATATCAAGAACTGGTGTGGGGAAAGCAGGGCACAGAGTTGTGCATTTTCATGGCACAAAAACAGGAACTACTGAGTGTCCAAGTGGGGGATACCATTAGGCTATTCTCTAGTCTCTAAGTCAGGTGCCAGTCAGGCACATCTGCCTGGAGGAAACATCTTTTGTAAATTCACAGAAGATCACCATAGACACCACCAGTCCTACTATACCTTATCAGGAGATTGGGTGACATTTTCTAAGCTGGCGAAAAATCTGAGGTCTGTTACACTTTCCCATAACCACTTTATCTTAGTCCCTGATACTTTCCTACATTTTCTTGCAGGCCTATTTTTATATTTTATGGATCCCACTTCCATAAACTTTGGTCCACTAATGGCACATAGAACTCAATCTTTGTCAATCTACCTAGGGTCCTTATGTCTAGAACTGTGTTCTGTGTTTCCAGAACCATAGGGTTGTTCTCCATCAAGTGTCTTAGGTTAGTCTTAGCACATCTCACACCCCATGATCTCCCTCAACACCTGGGACCTTTCTACTATGTGCATATTCCTGAAACCCTTTGGTTTGGGCTCGATTTGTGAGTATTTTGTGGATACATTTTTTTTTTCTTATTGGAACAGAATTTGATCCAAAAAAAAAAGAACTGATATGAATGATCTTGAATAAGTAATTGATTATAGTGGTTCCACTGTAAGTAACTGTGGAGTGGATGGACAGTCTGTGCAGTTGTCATGGTGCAGCCCGAGGCAGTAGGGAAGGAAGCTGGTGAGGATGAGAACAAGGATAAATGAACTTGTGAGAGTAAATGGGAACTTGGGTCACCATTTTACCACTTCCAACCGCAGTGCCATGGCCAATCTGCATAAAAAGTTCTGCCCTTCATCACAGAGCTGCATCCAAAGCCCAAGATCCAAAGAACTGGGAGAGCAGGCCTGGTGGCAGGTGGAGACGGATGGGTGTGGGAATTGCCCCACAGGAACAAAGTGAGTTGGCATAGCAGTGACCACGTGCATAAGCTGTTACCTTGTCTGGCAACTCACATCAACCATCCAAAAGTAACAAAATGGCTTTGATTTTGCTTTGGTTTTCCAAATCTTGTGTGAATTTGTCTAGTGGCCAACTTTAATTGGAAACTAAACAGGAAAAAGTATTCTGGAAAATGTACTTCCAGTTAACTATACTGGCACAGGACAAACTTCAGACTTGTAAATCAAAATGTATTCACTGGCTTATAAAGCTGTTGTCCACTTTTTAAACTGTACTACACTTAAGTTCATGTTAAGACTTTCCTATGGAAGATATACTCCAAATAAAATTAAGCTATATAAGCCTTGGCTAATTATTAAATGTAAGCTAATGTTTTCAGCAGGAAAGAATTGTGGAAAGACTACATTGAAAGATACACATCTAGTCCAGCACAGTGGGACGTGCCCATGACCCTAGCAACTCAGGAGGCTGTGACAAGAGGATCCCAAGTTTAAGGCCAGCTTAGCAAATTTGCAAGACCCTCAGAAGCTTAGTAAAACACTGTCTCAAAATCCACAATAAAAAAGGCTGAGGATGTAGCTAAGTGGCAAAGCACCCTTGGGTTCCATTCCCCATACCAAAATAAAACAAAAATTTTTTAAAAAAGAACAGAAGGAAGAAAGGAATACATCTTTTAGCCTAAATATCACATATTTTGCACTTTTGCCATAGTTTGTACAATGATTTTGAAATGAATTATTGCTTAAACATCCAATTTCCCCCCTAGTTCTGCAGGACACAAGCCCCTCTGTCCCACCCACAAGGCTCCTGGCAACACTCACTTGGGCTTTCCATCATTTTTATTTTTACTCAGAGCTTTAGGAAACTAAAAAGGTAAAATAAAAGCTGTTTCTGCCTATAAATTTGAATACTATTGGGCCATTAAAAAGAATGAAATCCTGTCATTTGCTACAGCACAGAAAGAACTGAAGTTATAGTACAGTAAATGAAACAAACCAAGCAAATAAACACAAGTTCCACATGATCTCACTCATATGTGAAATCTTATAAAAGTTGAGAGTTGCCAGGCATGGTGGCATGCCTGTAATCCCAGCAACTCTGAAGATTAAGCCTAAGGATCGCAAGTTCAAAGCCAGCCTCAGCAACTTTGTAAGGCTCTAGGCAACTTAGCAAGATCCTGTTTCAAAATAAAAACTAAAAAGGCCTGGGCGTGTGGCTCAGTGGGTGAAGTACCCCTGGGTTCAATTCCCAGTACAAAAAAAAAAAAATGTTGAAAGTAGAATGATAGTTACAGAGTCTAGGACTGTAGGAAGGAGCATAAGGGGAAATTGATCAATGGGGACTATGTTAGTTACATAAGAGCAAGAAGTCCTGTTGTGCTATTACACCATAGGGTGATTATAGATAACAACATGTACTATACATTTCAAAAAACTAGAAGAAATGATTTTGAAAATTTTCATCATAAAGAAATGATGTTTGGGAGATGAATGTTTAACCTGATTAAACATTGTGCAATGCATACATGTATTGAAAACCATTAAGATGTTCAATTTTTACATTTTTATGTACCAGTTAAAAATAAATTTGATTAAGAAAAGCTGTTTCCACATTAATTTGTCACCAACAGTGGAGTTTCCTAATATGTAACATGAATGTCCAATTATAGGAGATGGTCTAAATACATTTTGATTCACTGATATAATACAGAACTATTCTGCTATTACAACTAACATTGGAAGAAAGCATATTTAATTACTCAATACCATATTAATTAAAAGAAAGCAAGTTACATAAGAAGATCGTCTCACTTTTTGAATCCATAGCCCATATATATGACAGAATTGTCCACATGCAGATAAGTCAACTCTAGGCACTTGGCTATAGATTTGTTGCTGGCAGCCAGGATTCATAAGAAGAAGAGACACTAAGTATATGATGCGAACTAACTTAGAAACTTGGTTTGTCTTTTATCCTTCCACGCTATTTGGCTTTAGAAACTTCAAAAGCTGCAAGACGCATAAAGTTTATCTGGATTATCTTGTCATTTGGAGCACTCACGTGTCTGCTTCAATATGCCTTAGAATCACATTGCCAAATGAGAGCAATACTTGTGCTTCTCACATCGCTTCTTTCCCAGGATTCCAAAGCATTGGCAAAATGTTAGTTTTGCCTCCCATTGCTTCTCCAAAGAAACTCAGGATAAAGCCTGGGACAATTTGACTCATAAAACTTATCACTTAATCAAAAAATAAACAGTCAAGGGCATGCTTCTCAAATAGACACGTTATAATTCCTCGTCCACTCTCCCAAGAGATATGAATCTCACAGAGCTATAAAAGAAATATGGAAATTAATAAAACCTCCACCTTCCATCTAAAGAGTACATGTATATTAGAATAATAAGTACATGTCTCTGGAAAAATACCAAACATCTTGGCTTCCTCAGGAGTATACTATACCTTCCTTTCTTTCCTTCTGTATCTTTGTGCGGGACTTTCAACTTTTAAAAGCAAATAACAATATCTTATTATTAAAATTAGTAACAGAAATGCAACCAAAGATAACAATTTCCTTAAATATTAGTCTATGGTTATTCTGATGTTCAGTTACATGAGCTTTATTGGCTCCTGGGTGGGAGATACTCTTTTGAGTCCCCATCTTCCATCTACCAGCATGAAGCTTCTACATAGTGTACAAATAGCCCAAGTTTATTCTTTTATCAGTGGCAGCAAGTGAGATTTTCTCGCCCTTACTCCACACTGTATTTAAACTTTTTTCTTGAATTTTGACATTATGACTAGGCCACACAAGTTTCATAAGTATAAATCTATCTGCATCCAAATCCAGGATATTTTGAAAAAGGGGATAATTTTCATTTATATTAATATTTTAAAGGTATTTATTTAATAACTGTTGCAATATATCTTTTTGTTCATTTTGGCTTCTATGAAAAAATTACATGAAATGTTTGTTTATTGATATGCATAAATATAAGATCCAGGAAATTTTTAAAAGCCAAGAGTTACTGTTTTCTGGACATGTTTAAGAGAACCACTCAATACTTTGGTGAAATAAATTATAATAGGAATCATATATAAATGAATGAATATGGCTATATTAATATTTTTAAGAGCCATAATTTTTTTCATAGAAGATGGGATTTGGGGGTTTTATTTTTATTCCATAATTCCACACATTTAACTTTGAAATAAATAGCTTGCTACATACCATAGTAATTGTAGATGGACAGGGGTCACCAGGAAACAATAAAACTGTCAACACAGACTAATGACAACTGAGCATAGGGTAGCAAATAGGACATGAGTGTTTTATGAGAAAGGGTCAGGAGGTTCAAGTTGCAGGGAAGAAAGATGGGTTTTGCCATCCAAACCAAACACACTTTACAAGCTAATTAGGCTTCTAGAACTTGTTCCAGATGGTGGAGAAATAGCACAGGAGACAGATACATGCCAGAGATCCAGGAGTTAGAGATGGGATAAAAGGCAAAGCAAAGCCTAGTGTTGAGGAGATCAGGGAGCCAGTAGATTAGAAATAAGAAAACAGAGATAGGAGACCCAGCACAATGAGATCAGAGAACAGCACAAGGCCAGAGGTGACAGGCAGAGAGATTCCTGGGGAAGAGACTATGGTCTCCAGGCAAGGCATACCAGCTCAGGCTGCATGGTCTTCACCAGCTCTTCACAGCCACCCAGTCCAGAGCAGACAACAACGAAACATCAGAACAAGATGTGGCACTGTGCACTAGGATTTCCCAGAGGTGTTGATTCAAATAACTGGTGCCTGTGCACTGTTTAGGCATCTCAATCTGCTGACTCTTAAATACTTTATATTTTTTTCAAGGATTTCATGAGCTCTGTTATATATTATCTCTCTCTCTCTCTCTCTCTCTCTCTCTCTCTGTGTGTGTGTGTGTGTGTGTGTGTGTGTGCTCCTGTCTGTCAATCCCTTGAGGAATTGGTTTCCCACAGGTGCCTCCATGACTCACCTCCACAGGTACCAAAATTCTCAGATGCTCAGCCCTTTATTAAAATGGTATATAATTCCATATAAACCACACATATCCTCCTGTATTCATTAATGTATGTCTATATTGCTTATAACCCCTAATAGAATGTAAATGTTATGTAAATAGTTGTTATACCATAGGTTTCAGGAATAAAGACTAGATAAAAGTCTGTTAGTTTTCAGTACAGACACAATTTTTCTTCAAAAATTTTATATCTATGGTTAGTTTAATCCTTGGATGGGGAACCCACAGATTTAGAGGGTCCAGTGGATTGACATACACACACACCATACATACACACTGCAAAAATGTATTATATCAGTACATATCCTATATGCACTAAACTATAAATTATACCCGGTAGAGGCTGGAGATGTAGCTCAGTGGTAGAGCACTTGCCCAGTATGCACAAAGCCCTGGGTTCCATCCTCAGTACCACCAAATAAAAAAGAGTGATAACATAGCAAGTACTTCTTAACAACATGCTATGATGTGTCTCTACAGTGTGAGGCAAGGCTGGGGCCAGGGGAAGGTGTGAAGCATTTGTTTTAAGAACAAAATTTAAGAGAGCATCAAAAATCTCAGTGACCAAGGAAAATAACATTTTCATACAATGTTTCTAAGAGATTAACAATAATGTTTCTGTGATAAACAAAATATCGAAATAACCATAATCAACACAATATTATGACTTTAAATAAAGGTAGATTCCCACAGGTGCCTCCATGACTCACCTAGCTCTTTCTTCCTGGTCCTGGTCCTGTTGAATCCTGATTACAGAGATTTATTTTGGTGTCTCCATAAATTTTCCACCTGAATGCCTAATGTCTAATTCACTTCACCCTAGGGTGAGGAATTGGATTAAAGGATGGGGAGCTGCTTAGCAGAGCTCAGTCTTCCACGTCTCCCTGCCCGTGAAACCCCCAGACTTTATGCAAAGCTGCACCAGCTCTAGGGGAAGCCTTTATACAAATATCCTTAGGTGCCAGAGTCTCCTCCAAACTCTAATCTTTTTCCAGCAGAAGCAGTCAGATTGTGCTGATTTAATATTATCTGAGTTCATGTTCTGCCACCTGACCATAAATTCCAGGGCCCTGGGACCCCTTCGTCTTTACTCTCATTATATCACCAGTTGCTGATACACAGCATGCACCCAATAAATATTTTCTTCAATAAATAAGAAACTCTTCCTAGGGTCATACTCAAAGGTGAACAAAATCAGTGATAAAGCAACCCCCCAAACCAAAGAAAACATTAATGGCAGCTGATGAAATGAATTAATGATGTTGCCTAGACTGCCGTTTAAATAATTGGACTCAGAAGGATCCAAATGGCTTAAAATATAAATCAGCAAATATATATTTGACACATTTGTCTAGAGCAGGAGCTCCTCGCCTGAGGTCCGGTAGGAAAATGGCTTTGAAAGGACGAAAACCTTGAAATTGATTGCAAACTGTGCGCGCACATTTTATAGGGGAGGGTAGGTAGAAGGCTCATGCATTTTTCAAAGTCTCCTTCAGAGTTGGTTAAAAATCACCTGCTCTGAGACCCATTATAAATAACAAAGCCCATCCCAGACTTGGCTCACTAAAACATTTCCTATTAAAATAAAAAAGAAGAAAAAACATTAATTATAGTGCATTCAACTTGAACCTGCACTGGACACAGTGGTGCACACCTATAATCACTACTCGGGAGGTTATGTGAAGAGGACCACAAGTTCAAGACCAGCCTGGGAAATTTAGTGGGATTCTGTCTCAAATTTTTTTTTAAATAAAAGAAGAACTGAGTATGTAGTTCAGTGGAAGAGCACTTGCCCAGGATGAATCATGTATGAGGCCCTACATGTATGAAGCTAAAAAATAAATAAATAAATAAATAAATAAATAAATCTTGAACCTGGTAGTTTTTTCACCTCTCAGGAGAACTTTTTAGTGACTCCCATCCCATGACACTGTTCTTTAAATTCTGCTACTTCTATTAAATCCAAAGTATATTTCTCTCTGTAAATATTCTAAAGTCAATTATGCCACATGTGCTTGACAGTCTGGAACTTTACCAGGGACGAACAGAGAAATCACATGAAGAACCCTGATGTTAAAGCACTTCACCAATCTCCTTCACCTCTGGTCATTTTCCAACTTCACTGCCCTTAGAGAACAACTGTGTGTGACCTCTGGCTGTACTTTCTTTATATATTATTCTTTTGCCCTTAACTGGCTCTCTAGTTGGCCCCCAAAGTTCCTACACACTTGGTCCTACAGGGGTTCACAAATACATAATACAATAATTCTGGGAATTAGTAGGAATCCCTGGATTATCTAAACAGCGGTTTACACACAGAACCTGGGGAATTAGAGAAACATCAAATGGGTCACATTTTAATTCCTACCCTTATCCCTTCCTCCTCCCACATACACACATAGAGAAGTATTGGTGTTCTATGTAAAATTTAAATTGGAAAAAAAATAGTTTCCATTAAAAGGGTACATTGCTTTTGCAGAGGAAAAGACAAAATATTAAAGCCATTCTATTACACAAAAATCTTCTAGTAGCAATGATAGAAATGCAAACCAAACGGTCACAAGGGAAATACAAAAGTCAAAAGATTTACTGACTAATTAATGAAAACCATAGGATCCCCAGAAATTAATGACTTCAGGCAAGGCTGGATCCAGGACTCACACAAGATCCTTAATATTGGATCTCTCTCTATCTTGTGATTCAGCTCTCACTGTAATGGTTTCATCCTCAGTCTGATTCTTCATAGTGTTACCGGTAGCTACATCAAGCCCCAGATAATTTGCCCTCATGTTTTAGTAGCCTCATCAAAGAGAGAATCTAATTGCTCAATGGTTCCTAATGAAGTCCTAAAATTTCATTACATTGTCCAGGTTTCTATCCATTGTCTATTCTTGAGCCAACCTTTGTGAGCAGAGAGCATGGAACATGTTGAGTGGCCAGACCTGAATAATATGCTGTACCTGGAACTAAGGCATTAGAAAAGACTCATCCAAACCATGAAGGTTGGGAGTGAAAGTAAGTATTTTCTCAGGAGAAAGTCAAGATGGAATTAACAAAAGACAAGAATATGATGCTAGTATCTAAATAAATACACAAAAACTAGATCCCACTACAAATGGAAAGACTAAGCAGTATACCAAGGTCACTATAGTTCAGGAGTAACAGAAACTTACATTTGTTGAGTTCCTGTCTAGGTGGTTATATTAGTTTACGAGGGCTGCGATAACAAAATAATACAGACTGGCTGTGTCTTAAACCAAATGTGTTTTCTCACTATTTTGGAAGCTAGAAGTCCAACATCATGGTGTCAGGAGGGCTGGGTTCTTCTGAGGCCTCTCTGCATGGCTTGTAGGTAGCCATCTTCTCCTGTGACTTCACCTGATCTTTCCTCTGTTTGTGTCTTTGTCCAGACTTCTTCTGTTTATGAGGACACTAGTTGTTCTAGATAGGGGCCACCCATATGATCTCCAAAGGGCCCTATCTCCAAATACAGTCACATTCTGAGATACTGGAGTTAAGACTTCCATATATGAATTTACAAGTGATGCAATTCAGTCCCTACCAGTGGGTTTTGTTATACCAAGAAGGTGACCTGTGCTGGGCAGGGTGGCACATGCCTGTAATCCCAGTGGCTGGGAAGGTTGAGGCTGGAGGATCGAGAGTTGAAAGGCAGCCTCAACATGTCAGTGGGGCCCTAAGCAACTCAGTGAGACCCTATCTCTAAATAAAATATAAAAAGAGCTGGGGATGTGGCTTGGTGGTTAATCACTCCTGGTTTCAATCCCCAGCACCAGCTCACCCCCCAAAAAATAGAATATGTAGCTTACAAAAGTGAACAACTGTAAACACACACACACACAAAGAGAATAAACACATACAGATAAGGGTATGAACTTCCATACTGCCCTGGTTATATATGCACAGAGCAACATAAACATGCCTTCTGGATACCTTACTGGATTTATATGCAACAAAACTGACCAAAATGGATCCATTGCCTTTTTTCTCACAAATTTAACCAAGATTACATAAACCCTACTTACAACAATAACAAGTTTCCCAAGTAAACTATTTTACAAAGTAATAAGTTCTCATACGCAATTTTTATCAAATAAGATAAATCTTTTATACCATTTATACAAATGTCAGCTTCAACATTATCTTTTTCACACTCCTTATGCACAGGGCAATAAGAAATGGAAAGTACAGAGATTAATTTAGGTAACAATTACCATAATTCACAATTGCATTAGCACCTATTAAGGTTCATTGTTCTGTGGAAATTTTAATGATACATTCCTGAGTGAATAAAAGCAGAAGATGATTGGAAATAAAATTGTTTCTATGTATGCTGACAGGACTGCTGAGTGTAATTATACATTTCGGAGGCGACCTGTTTGGAGTTTACTCCATAATTTTATGTAAATGTTAAATAACTTCATGTGTTCTTCCTCCCCGGTTAAATGCTAATTTGTGTTATTTCAACAAGGGGAGTACTGCAGGGTTATTAATGGACTTTTGCTGCCAATAAAACTGACTTCTGAAAAGTAGCTCCATACACTTCAAAATGATAAAGGTGTCTTTAGTTTTTCTTCATTTTACACCTTATTAGTGAGCTGCCAGGCTTTTAGTTATGGAAACAGCTCTTCATTCTTAACATTTGTAGCAAAAACCCAAGAAGTGAGAAATTGTTCTCCTAAATCAAATCAAGCTCATTCATAATGCTGGTTTGCATCAATTTCTACAGTCCTGAAAGAAAACAGGTAGATAGATAACCTGGGAACACACTCTTTGTGTTCAGATTTCTCCCTATTCCTAGAAGCTAAAATGGAACCAATATGTAGAAGGGGTTCTTAAATACGTGTGGAACACAGGAAACCTCCCAACTTCCCAGACCCTCCATTAGCAGATGAGCAGGCAGTCTACGGAGGCACTGTAGCCTGCTTTGTTTCTGCTGAAATGTTTACTCTTACTGACCCCAGACAAAATTCCCCCAGATCAACAAAGAACCCGAACAGGCAGAGATGAAGAAGAGAGGAAACGTAAGAGCCAACACGTCCATTCAAGAAAGCTAAAGAACAAAAAATGTCTCTTATAATTCATTATTATATTCCAAAATAAGGTAATCAAAATATTCATTTTAAAAAATATTTTCATATTGCAGGATACTTTGGAGATGAGATTGAAAAAGCAGTCAAATCATTTGATGTGGCCTCTGATATGCAGGAAGAATTATGGGACAGCAAGCTCATAAGAAGACACACCCAAATATGTGACAAATGGGGCCAGATTCATAAAGCTAGAGCATGGCAGAGCCAGCCCGGAATGCTGGCTTGGCTAAGCCCAGATCTGTTTTCTCCCTCTTCTGTACTTGGTCCAACCCAAGTGTGAACAGGCTGGCTTATACTTCCTGCTTTCTCATCTGAACTGTGGTGTGAAAAGAACACTGGCCATCAACTTAGACAGAGATGAGTTTCAACTCTTCTGCTTACCTGTGATCCACTGGAGGTCAATTACTGATTTTTCTGAATCATACCACTCTGCAGCAAATGCATAGGACTGATCCATGATGAAATAGCGGTGAGACTGTGGTCGGCCTGAAAGGGACTGGAAATGGAGAATCAGGAAGATTTTTTTTTACTCCTGTATTTATCCTCTGAGGCTCCTCTGGGACAGCTTGACCTTTCAGTCACAGAGGGAATGGATGGGATGGAGAATTATTAAATGAATTAACATTTGTTTGAATTTTAAAAAAATAATTATTAGCAAAGCATTGTAAGAATTGCACTAACTGTCCCAACATTATGTGTAAACATAACTATGTTGTCTGATATGTGATAACATAGATTATGACTTTCTTTATTCATCTGCACACCTTTTAGTCTTAAAAATCTTGGGAGATCAATATGCTATACTTCACAATTACCTGCTGAAATCAATTACTTCTATGTCAGATATCCATCAATATCTACTCTAACAGAGTGTTGATTTTTCTATTAGTATAAAAGTTTGCCCAGTCAAGTCTCATTTTGAGAAATATTCCCCACATGGAATGTCATTATGAATATCACCATCAAATCACTATCAACAGTTCTCAAATGATTTTCTCCAATAAGCAAAGGTTTTATTCAAAAAAGAGCTTGTAATCTACTTGTCAGAAACCAAAAAAGCCATGATAATTGTCTATAATTGTCCAAATTTTCAAGGTTATTGCCTAAATCACATTTGAATTCTACTCGCATTTTACTTTCCTTTGTGAGATCCTATTTCTCCAATATGTCTTTGCCTTCTCTTTTCTTCTCTTTATTCCAAACGTGCTTATGCCTCCTGTTCTCCTAATGCAAAACATGTTTCATAGATAGTTTCCTCTATCTCAAGTTTTGCCAACTTTATCCCAGTTTCACAAACACATATACAGAGATGTCACATGTAGTGATAACATGGCCTAGAGTAAGATAAAACATAAGCCAATAGTGGATAAATTTTAAAACAAGGCACTATTTTGGTGATTCAGATAGCAGATGTCAACTCGGAATATATAGTGACACATATCAGGAGGCAACTGCTGCTGAGAATTTAGGAACTACAAATAACTATTGAATCATTTCCCAAACAACTCACCATGCTAAGGAAAAAAATCAAAAATAGAAGTACATTCAGTACTTCAATTTGTCTCCAAAGTTAGGGACATTGATTTTACTTATTTTTGTACTCAAACACTCTTTTACCAATATGATTTGAGTCTGTGTTCATCACCATCAGAACTAAAAACACTCTTTGCATCATTATCTGTTTTCTTATTCAGTTTTATTTTCCAATAAAATATTTAAAATCTAACATAATTTTATTTTTTTAATTATCTGCCTTTCTCATTAGAATCAAAATGAATAACAGGAGGGACTGGCCCCATCTTGTTTATTGCTAGGTCTTCAAGACTAAAAAAAAGAGTCTCTGCCACGTAGTAGAGGCTTGATAACTTTTTAGAAAGAATAACTGAAGTTTTCATGATTTTTAGTGACAAAAGAGTTTTTTGGGGGATCACATATAGACATCTGGATCAACCATCTACAAAAGAAAGGGTTTGGGGCGACCAAGTAGTTCATGCCATAGAACAATTTCAGTGGCAATAATGGCTATATTGGGATTCGATTGTTATTCTAAGTAAAAGTGAGAACTTAAGGAAAGAAAATAATGAACTTGAGCCTTCAAATTTCTAAACAAAGTTCTGGGTATGCCATGAACACCCTAAAAATAATCTTTTTCTCCTATACGTACAAATCCAAGATTTCTGAAAAATGAACTCAAAATCTATTTTTTTTCCGGTGACTGAATTACAATAAAGATTGAATTAACAATCAGGCACTGTTTCCTATGTTAAGGTTGGAACATTAATTAAGAAAGAGTGAGACTCTGAAAACTAGAATGGAACATGTGTACAAATTTTAGAGATGCTAAAGACCTTGAACCCCTAAGTTGCAGGAATGTTTTCAATTTATATGGGTAGACACCTAAGCAACATGTTTGGAAATGGATTCGCAACGGTCTGCATCAGGATGAACAAAAATGAAAGCATTGGTGAGAGAGCTTCAAGCCAAGATTCCAAATTCAACATGTCCACTTGAGTGGCTTAGTCAGTGGACTAAAACATGGTGGGGCCCAGCAAAATGAAGGTGAAATGCCAGAACTCAATCGATACGTCACAGGAGATGTTCAAGGCTCAGGTAAATTGGAATGCTACAGCAGATTTATTATAGAAGAACTGCTTACATACCTTCTAAATTATAGCCAACTCAGGTCCAAAAGACCCCTCACCAAGGCCATGAGAACTGCAATTGTGAAAGGGAGCCATAGAGTCTTAAAAGAGGTCTTCTGGGACAATTCCCTGTAGGCCAGTAACAACAGTGACAACTGCTGCTAAAGACGAGGGCTCTCTGAATACAGATGATGGAATCCAGGGTGGGAAAGGATAAGCTGAACGCAGTTACTGTAATAGGCAGAGAACTGAAGCAGTAATCAGAGGTTTTCACCCACAGAGATCTTAGTTGCTGGGTAATCTATCATATGCCCTTAGAACTTATTTGATTAAGCAAAAACCATATCAGTGTAGTGAATAAAAGTCTAACATCAATCACCACAATAGACATTTACAGCCCCTAAACCAATTTCCAGACTAGAGCTTTTTTTTTTTAAGCTTTTCTTCTTTCTTTCTTAATTTGTTATTTTTAGGTCCTAAGTCTTTTGGGGTTCTATGGAAATAAAGTTTCTTAAAACTTTATTTGGAAATAATTGTAAACTCACAGCCAAATTCAGAGAAAAACAAGAATCCGACACCCTTTACCCAGATTCTTACATGTTTTAACATTTTGTCATATTTGCTTTCTCTCTCTCTCTCTCTCTCTCTCTCTCTCTCTCTATATATATATATATATATATATATATATATATATATATATATAATTAATATTTGTTTTCTTTAACCTTTGAGAATAAGTTGCACACAACATGATCCTCCACCTCTAAGTATTTCTGAATGTATTCCCAAGACAAAGATTTCCTTACACATCTACTTCTTTACAGACTGAAGTTATCAACTTCAACAAATTTAACATTAATACAGAAATTTTGTGTAATCTACTTCCTGCATTTCAATTCTGTCAATTTACCTAGTAATGTCTTTCATAAAAGCATTGTTCCCCCTGGAGTACTGGATCACAGATTGTAATCATTCTATCTCTATGGTCTCCTTTAATATTGAAAAGTCTCCAGTCACTTTTTGTCTTTTACAAAACTATATATATTTTCAGAAATATACTCACAGGCCATTAGTAGAGTACCTTTTGTCACCTTGAACTTCTTTCTAAAGTTTACCTGTATTTAAACTTGAAGAGTTCTTAGATATGGGAGAGAGGAGGACATGAGAGTGTCATTTCTTGAGTGTTATAAATTCCTAGGAGATGGCATCAAAAATGGTGGAGTAGGTATCTCCAAGGACACATCAATCCACAGAAACATTGTTAAAAAAATAAGGAAAAAATGGAAAGAATCAATTTTGTCAGAACTCTGGAAAACAAACAAAGGGAGTGTTATATCAACCAAGTGAAAGCTGAATCAAGTAAATAGTTACAAAGATGCTAGGACATCTCTGCAGCATTTTTATTCACCGTTATCCCACCCACCACCCGACTCTATGTTGGTCTTCAAGAAGGCCGCCCATGTTCTCATGTTGGACTACAGTCCTTGATTCCAGAGTAGAGAAGACCATGTTCTCAAAGAATCCCATTTGTCTGCTCTAACCTGTTCAGGGATTACCTCTGCTTCATCTATCTCCCAACTCTCACTCAGAACAGAAAAACGGTTCCAGCCACTCAGAGGCCGTTCCTGGATTGGAGGTTCAGTGGCGGGGAAGAACTTAGGGGTGATTGTAAAGGAATATTGTGTGGTCAGGGATGTGGGGGAATATGAACTTTGCTGGTGCTCCAGGCTGAAATTGGTACCTCCTGCCTCCTGAAACCACCTGGGAAGCTCTCTTTGAAAGCAATTTTGCACAAACTTTCCATTGAAATCACTGCAGACAGAAGTTCCAGAGAACAACCCGAGAAAGCTGAAACCTGTTTTGTGGAAGCCGGTGGAGGAAGGTGCTCCCTCCATGACCCCTGGGACCCGCCAGCTCCCCTCTCAGAGCCCTCCCCCATCTTTGCCTCTTCATCCCTGGTCTCCACTATCTCATGCAATCTAGACCCATCAGGTCATTTTCTTTCTCCTCACCAAAGGATGTCTTTCTGCTGCCAGACCTCAATCTTTAACAGTCTGTTTCTCACCCCAAACGATGTGATGTTTCCCTTTCATCTCCAAAGCACATTCAGATGCTGCATCACATTACCTGACTAAACCTCACTTGGTCTTTGCCTCAATGTCCATACTTGATTTCACTCTTTTCAGGGTCTCACTCTCCCACTTAAGAAGCCTGCTCATTTATTGGACCGTCATCTGCAACCCCCACCCTATCTACTCCACCTCGGGCAATCTCCACTTAACTATGACTCACTTTCCTCAGTTCCAGTCCCAATGCACTCGGTCCTAGAGTGTTTCTCTCCAGAGGGTCCTGGTTGACTCCTGGCCTCCCTCCAGTCCCAGCAAGGCTCTTACCTGCCCATGTCTTGCAGAGACATGTCCTTCCCCTTTCTTCTGTTCCATTTCCTGCAAAAGCTCATTTCTTGACTCACCAAAGACCTCTTCATGGGCAAGTAAGTATGTGGAAGCTTTTGGATGCCCTCTGCTGTGATGTCCAGGAGAAATTTGTAAGAGTCATACACCTTGGACTGCCTGGACATTTGGACAAATACTACTCTGGGTGTGTCTATGAGGGTGCTTTGGGATGTGATTAACATTCAAATTTGTAGATAAGAAAAGCAGATTGCAGTTCCCAATGTAACTGGGTGGCTCTCATCCAATCAGTTGAAAGCCAGAGTACAACAAAAATAGATCCACCTGTAAATATGGAGGGAATTTCCTCCTGCCCAATTGCTTTGAGCTGAGAATATTCTTTTCTAGTCCTCAGTCTTGAACTAAAAATATCTGTCAGTTTTCATAATGGAACTTTACACCCTTAGCTCTCCTGAATTTCAGGCGTTCAGAAACCTCCTGAACCGCACATTGGCTCTCCTAGGTTTCTGGCTTGTCAACTGCAAATCTTGGGACTTTTCATCCTCCCTAATTATGTAACCCAATTCCCTGTAATAAATCTACCTCTCAATCTCCCTCTCTTTCTCCTTCCCCACCCGCTGCATGTGTGAGCGCACACACACACACTATTGGTTCTGTTTCTCTGGAGAACTCTGATAAATACAAACGAATAAACTGAATCTAGCAGACTCACCCAAACTGAAGGTGTCTGGGTAATTTCACAAGTATCATGGTCATGAAAATCAAAGAAATGCATACTGAAAAATTGGTCCAGATTGAAATAAACTATAGAGACATGACAACTTCCAAATGTAACATGTGCTTCTGAATTGGACATTTTGCTAGGACACTTTTAAAGACATGTACAACCTGAACGATATCTGAGGATTAGATGGTAGCAATGCTTCAGCATTAATTTCCTGGTACTAATAGATGTATTGGGTTATGAAGAGAATGTTCCAGTTTGTAGGTAACACACACTAAACTTTTGTGGGTAATGAGGCATCAGGTAGAAAACTTACTCTCAAATGTTTCAAGAAAAGTAGTTCATCCCTCTCCTTCCTTCCTTTGCACCCAACTTTCCTTTTCCATCCCCCTTTCCTTCCCAATATCAGGTTAAAAATGTATGTATACTACTTCTATTTCTTTATTCATGAATCTTGTCACCGAGTATGTTTTCCTTTTATAAGAAATGACCTTACTGACCTTCAAAAACAGTGTTAAATGTAGTGCTTTCCACTAACTTTCCTAACCTGCCCATCTTTATGTCATCTTTTCACACCTATTAATTGAGCACTTCGATGGTTCTATACCATCATGGTTTAACTATTTCTAGCTAGGGACATAATTTTCCCTTTTTTCTAAACTCTAATTCTTAGAAGGTAGCTTTACGCTCACCTCACTCATGTGAGACCCTGGGTTCAATCCTCAGCACCACATAAAATAAATAAGTGAAATAAAGGTATTAAAATTTTTTTTTAAAAAAAACTTATTATTGTTCCTAGTTTTGGAGTGTCTAAAGTAAAGTATTAATTTCACTTTAATCTTAAAACATCTTTTGCCTGGGCACTCTGTTTGGTATTGACAGTTATTTTTCATCTTCAAACTTCCACTTGATGCTGTTGAACTATGAATTCTCGTGTACATTTTCTTGTTTGGAAGGTTATCTGTATTTTTCCTCTGGCTGTTTTTGACATCTTCTCTTTGTCTTTGCTATTTTAAAGTTTCTCTGTGATGAACCTGACTCTAAATTTCTTGACACTTATATCTGAATTTATGTCTTTAACCATTTCTGGAAAGTGCTCTTCAAATTTTGTGTTTCCTCCTTTCTCACCTTCTCTCTCTGATTGGATATCTGATGGACCTTGTAGTTCTACCCTTCGCACCATCAGCCCTTTCATGTTCTTTATCTCCCTCTGTATTCTCTGTGACTTCTGCTCTAGCTCCCCGTTCAGTTTGTTTTTTTTTTTCTGTGCTCATCTGTTGTTCACATAAATCCTTGAGAATGTTTTAATAATATATTTTCATTTGAAAAAATAGTACACTATTCCATTCAATATGTGTGTGTTTTATAGTATCATTGTTTAACTTTGTAGTTACTTTTTAAAAAAATTTATGAACGTCTAGAACCAGGCATGATGGTGCACATCTGTTATCCCTGTGGCTAGAAAGGCTGAGGCAGGAGGATTTTGAGTTCAAAGCCAGCCTCAGCAGAAAGTGAGGTGCTAAGCAATTCAGTGAGATCCTGTCCCTAATTAAATACAAAAGAGGGATGGGGATATGGCTCAGTGGTGGAGGGCCCCTGTGTTCAATCCCTGGTACCAAATATATATATATATATGAACATCTAATTAGAGTTATTTTAATACTCTGTACTGATGTATTTAGTATCAAATGTTCTTTTTTTTTTTTTTGCAAATTTTCTCCTTTGGTTGCTTATTTGGGTTTGTTTTGACAATTTTCAGTTGTAAGTCTATATGTGCTTTATTGACATTAATCTGTGGGTTGTATCTTTTTTTCTGATGGGAACCAGAGAAGAATTTCTAAGTTGGTTTCTTTCCCCTTTCAGAGTTTTTGGCTTTATAAAGGCAATTATGGGTCAGATTTACTACTTTATCATTAGCCTGAGGCTTAATTCACCTTATCTAATGTTATTAGTATCTTCCCTTAAGAAAATCCACCTTTTATTTGCCCTTCACTGCTCTGGTTTCAGCACACAGATTTTTGCCTCTGTTTATTTATAGGTGCTTAGAGATTTCTTTTATTTCCTGGAAGCCCAGCAATGAATCCAACAGTATATTTAATGCAGAATCCAGTTGACTTCTAGCTGAAAAGCCCTTGAGGGTACTTGCTTCACCATATTTGAATTTGAAGCCTGGAAATCCTCTCTCTCTTCAGTCTATGAATATCATTACTAAGGTGCTGCATGGCAGCACCTTATAGAGGCTCTGACTCCGGACTGCTGGAGCTCCTTATGGTGTCAGTGCTCTGACACCATCTCTACCGCATCATCTCTTTTGTTTCCTCTCATTTTGGAGTCTTGCAGCACACTCATGATTAAAGCTTCTATCGAAAAAGTCCAATCTGCTCCATCCAGAGTCATCTGGAAAAAGAATAGATTCCCCAGTTGAATGGCTTGGGCCTCCAGTACCATAATTCTTTAATGTCTACCTACAAAGTTCTCTTTTATCAGTATTTATGCAACCCAGTAGGAAATAATACAGAGTGTATTCAGTCCCAGCCTGACTCTATACTCAAAAATCACTGTTCGTTTTGGAAAATTTGGACTTATTTCTGAGTTAGTCCTAGTGGACCCAATTCCTCCTACACTTTCAAAGATGATCTGCCCCTGCTGCTCTCTTAAATCTGACTTTCATCTTGACCTTTCCAATACACTAGTTTGTCTAAATCTTAATTATGAGAGCATCCAAGTTCTTTACATCCTTGAGTGTCCTGCCCCTCAACAAAATCAGTGAATGTAGCTTTTTAATTGACTGTTAATGACACCACTTGTCCAATCACATTGAGGATCCTTAGGAGGGTGATAACTATTCCATAAATAAGTGAATCTAAACTAATTTCCAGTACTACACTTCCTCCCCAGGGTGGAATTAAAACTGGGCAACACATGTGCCATATTATTTGAATATCTTTAGGCCAAATGGATTAATGAGGAATGTATCAACATAAGTGTAATAATAAGATGCCACAGGTGTAGATTAATTATCCAATAGTGTATTTATTTATCCCTATTAAGACATTTATAGATATCACAGTAAACTAAGGTATACATTTTAAAAAGAAATACATAAGACTCAGAGTAATTTTGTATAAATAAATTATCTAAAATGAGAAATTAAACCTTAAAATTTTACTGAGCTGTTGTTACAATATATTTTTATATGAACACAAAACTAACATGCCAATGAACTTTTCTCTTTAAGAGTAAAATTAGATGCACAAAAATTTAATTTACAATATTTTTAACAATTCATAAGCATTATTCAAATATTTTCAAGTTTCTTACATTTTGTAAAATCAAAATTCCTACTCAAAAGCATTATATATTAACTTGAGACTTTTACTGTAGCATCTTATTCATGAAAAGCATTTTAGAGAGGAATGGGACCCACAAATTTGGTAACTTTCTAAGCAGGATTAAAAGGCTTCCTTGTGATGATGTTTAAATATAAACATTTTTTACATCAGCTATGAAAACACAAAAATGCAACTGAAACCCATAAAAACCTGTGATAATTTTATTTTACCTAGAAATTAAATTTACTTAGTAATAGTCTTTTAGAAATATTTTTTTTCTTTCTTCCTTTTCCTCCTAAAACTCTTGGTGTTAAATTTTCAAAATTGCGACATCAATTTTAAATGTTCTTATTCCCCCATCAGTTAACAGACAGGTAGAACATAGGACAATTGTAAAATCCAGCTTCTTAGAAAAGTCCAAGATTCATGTAATTTTTATCTGTCTCCCATAAACAATGCCATATTCACAATAGCAAAGTTTTACATTAGACTCCCCTACCTTTCCATTTAGCTATGTACATTAACTTTTATTTGTAGACACAATAATAACATTATGCTTATTTGTCTTCATTATAAAATAGAAAAATATAAAGTGAAAGTTAACATCTATGTCCACTGACCTAAGCCTCTCCTGAATTCCACTTGTTAGGTGTTGAGGCAATTCTTAACTTTTCTCATGACTGCTTGTCAGGTGTTTCTATGAACATATAATATACTTTAATACAAATGGTATAGTACATAAATATTACTCTTTAGCTTGCTTGTATTAACTTATCACTATGTATTAGACATAAATATTCAACTATTCTTCCTCTGGTTGAATAATATTCCACTATATAAATATAGCCCAGAGCATTTAATTGGGCCCCTTTACGCAAGTCACATGAATGCCTAAAGAGGCATCCAGGTAGAGCTTAGCAGGAAGGACAAAATAGGAAGAACAGGCCTAGCCTAAAGGCATTTAAATCCAAACAAACCCAAAAGTAAACAAACAAACAAAAAAACGTGTCTAAACAAATAAAAAATATTCTGATAATTATGTTTGGAAAAAATTTTCCCACCTATAAAATTCAGGTTTCGAAGCAAAGACATAGTGATTGTGAGTGGTCAGTGAGAAACAGTGTACCTCTTAAAGATGTCTATTTCCTTTTCAGATGGCTAAAGAGCTCCAGAGGGGTTCTGGGGAAAATTAGGGAGAATTAGAAATAAAATAGAATGTACAAGGGGGATAACATAATATACAGAGAGAATGAACACTTTGGGGTTAGACTGATCTTGCTTTGAATCCCTGCTGAGTAATGATGGGTAATTTATTTAACCATGCTGAGCTTCACTCTCCTCATCTGTGAAATGGGACTACTTAGACCCACCTCACACTATTGTGAGAGGTCTAATAACTAAAATGTATTAAAAACCTGGTTAAATCAAGAAATGTGTTTAGAACTTTGGGCATAGTCTCTAATTTAATCCTCAATACAAATCTCCTATAGAAAAGTTAAACTGAGGCTTAATAAGGTTAAGTAACTCTCCCAGGGTCACACATCTAGTAAGATAAGTAGTGGGATTAGAATCAGAGTCATCTGTTTTTCTTAAACTTTAGAATGAGATTGATTGAGATATTATTCATATACCATGAAATTCATCATCTTAAAACGTGGGTTTAGCATATTCAAAAGATTGTGCAGTCATCACTATCCTCTATTTTCTAAACATTTCCATCACTCTAAAATAAGCCCTATACTGTTAGCAGCCACTCCCAATTCACCCCACCCTCCAACCTCTCATAGTCACTAATCTACTTTCTGTCTCTATAGATATCCTTATTCAGGATATCTTTTATATACAATTATGTGACCTTTTCTGTCTGGCTTCTTAAAGTCAGCACATTTTCCCCATTCATCCCTGTTGAAGGGTATACCAGTACTTCATTTCGTTTAGTAGCCAAAGAATATTCCTTTGTATGGATACACCATATCTTGATTATCCATTGATCTGTTCATGGGTGCCTGAATTACTTCCATCTTTTGGCTATTACAGACAGCACAATTATGAATATGCTTGTGCAAGTTTTGTATGAACCCAAGTTTTCTATTTCCTTTGGAATATACCTTACAGTGAAATTGCTGGGTTATATAATACTGTAGTTTGGATCTAGAATGTCTCTCAGAGGCTCATGTGTTAAGGAGTTGGCCCAGCCCATGGCACTATTGGGAGACTGAGGAACCTTAAGAGGTGGGGCCCAAGAGGATATCATAGGTCATTGGGGGCATGCCTTCAAAGGGCATTATGCAACCCTGCTCTCTTCCTCTTTCTCTTGTTAGCCAATGTGGGATAAACAGATTGCTCCACCACCCACTCCCTGCCATGATGTGCTACTTTGCCATAAACTCAAAAGCAAATGGGTCCAACTGAACATGGACTGAAATCTCGAAAGCAGTGAGCCAAAATAAACCTCTCCTCTTTTAAGTTGGTTATCACAGGTATTTCATTACAGTAACAGAAAGCTGACTAACACATTGTAATACTGTTTAAATTTTTTGAGGAACCTACAAACTGTGTTCCATGGTAAGTACAATGTTTCACATTTGTTCCACAACCTCCTCCTTAACAAGCTTGTAGTTTTCTGATCCTTTTTTTTTTTTTTTTTGTACCAGGGATTGAAACCAGGGGTGCTTAACCACTGATATTACCAGCACATTTTAAAATTATTTTTTTTACTTTGAGACAGGGTTTCATTAATTTGCTCAGAACTCACAAAGTTGCTGAGGTTGGCAACTTGCCTCAGTCTTCCAAGCGCTGGGATTACAGGTGTGCACCACCACACCCATCTTTATGTTCTTTTTTATTTTTAATTATTATGACAGGAAATCAAGTGGGTGGGAACTGGTATCTCAGTGTGGCTCTGATAAAGACTAATAATATTAAAGATCTTTTAATGTGCTTGTTGACAATTTGCATAACTTCCTTGGAGAATGTCCATTCAAATATTTTGCCCATTTTGTAATTGGATTTTGTGTTCTTATCCTTCCATTGACAGTTTTCACTATTGTCCCTTATCAGGGGATTTACAAGTATTTTCTCACCTTCTTTTGTCTTTTTCACCCCTTAATAGTGTTGTCTGATGCAGAAGAGACTTTACTTTTGTTAAAGTCCAACTGATCTATTTTTTCCTCTGGTTTCTTCTACTTTTTGGAGTCATCTACTTTCATAGCTCTTCCTCTCACAACTACCCAGTTGCTTCTAAGCGAGATTCGTTATGCAAAGTCCCTGCCACAGCATCTGACACATCATAGAATTTCAATAAATTTTAGTCCCTACTTCTGTACTCCGGAAGCCAGGGAGAGAAAGAGCTTGGATGAGACAAACGGCTAGACTCAAATAAAGAGAAATGTCCAAAACCTATAGGAGGAAGGGAAAAGGGAATAAGATAATAGCATCAAATGACTGGGACAGCTGCTTAGACAGAGGGTCAAAGGACACTCAGTTGTTGTTTTCTAGACAGGGCACCTGGCAGGAGGCAGTTAAGAGCAAGAAAAGGCAACCTGTGGCACAGGTTGGGACTTTCAGGTGAAATTATATACAGGTCAATTAGAGGTAGAAGGCTCTATCAAATGGAATAAGGAGATTTATTTATGAATTTGAATTTGAAAATGAATCTCAAAGTTTATAAGCCAAATAAGTAATGTTATATTCTCAAATCTTGAATAAAGTTGCATCATTCCCTGTCTTTGAAACTGGCCCTGTTTTCCCAATGCACTTAAAACAGAACCAGGCTTGTAACTTCACGTCTGCCAATCATATGTACTGTGGAAAATCTGAAAGTAAGCAGGCATCACATTACCTGGCACCTATGGGTCATATGTGTGGCAGAACTTCCTGGGGTGGCTGTGGGGGATTCTGGCTTTTGATCTCTTTTGCATTTGATGACAAGTGGAGGCAGCAGCAGCAGCAGCAACTTTGTGACATGATACTAAGGCATGCATGCTTAGGCATTTCTTCTGACTGCAGTGTTCTACCTTGACCAACATCTAACCTTCTACACACATGTATAGTGATGGAATATTGTTCTGTTTACATATCTGTTTCTACCATTCAACTTGAAAACAGTGTTTCTCAAGTGCAGGTGGTTTTGCCCCAATCCCTGGGAACATTTGGCAATATGTACAGATACTTGGGGCTGTTACTAGAAGAGAGGATGCTATTGACTTCCACTGATAGTCATTAGGGATATTGCTGCATTTTCTACAAGGTACAAGACATACCTCCACAATGAGATTATCTGATCCAAAACATTCAAGTCCTGAGAATAAGGACCATTGCTCTGGGGTACTTGAGGACAGAAATCAGGACTTGTTCCTCCCTATATATCCAGCATGGTGTCTGGCTCAAGAGGGAATTTGGTAAATCACTGGAGAAAGGACAGACAGGCACTAAGGCTCTACTCTCCTTAGTGAGTATCATCATTTAGGGTAGTGGAAAGAGAACACACTCCTTTTTATCCAATTGTTGTGTCATTCACAGGATTTTTTTCCTATCCTAAGCTGTTAAATATTAGTGACCCTGAGGATTCTCCCCTTGTCCCTTTTCTTTTTCTCTTGTGTCCTTTTTTCCTACTCTTCTAGGGTCTTCTCGTGCTCACAGAATTCTTAAATAACCTCTCCCATTGCATTACTCATGTTTAAATATATAGCAAAAGATCCTAAAATCTTATTTTCAACTTGGATGTCTCTCGAGAGCTTCAGAATTGCCTGTCCACGTGTGGATGTTCACAGATCCTTCCAATGCAGAGTCCACTACCCACACTGCACAGATAAGCAGGGTACCCAGAAGGGACCCCCTTCCCTATTCCCTGTTTCAGCACCGATGCCCAGAGTAGATGCCCAGTTTCCTCTCTGCCTCTCAACACAATTTTCAATCCTTATCATGTGTTGTAAATTCCACTTCTTAAATATTCTGAATAGGTGGTGAATCTATATCTGCTCTCCAACTTTACCCTTAGGAAGGCATTTCTTACCTGGATCCTTTGCAGTCTCTTAACTGACCTTCTTGTCTCCAATGCTGCTCTTTCCATTCCCTTCACCTGCTTGGTCTTTCTATAACCTACAGCTTGTCATAGCCTCCTCTACCTTAAAATCCCCAGGCTTATCTATCTGAATAAGAATCCAAATGTTCTGCTGTTAAAACACCAGAGGACTTGTGATTTTTGCCTCTGCTTCTCTCTCTATCTACCTGTGTGAACTTCCTCAGGAACTTCTTTTCCTGCTTCTTTACACATGCTGCTCCGTGTCTGCGAGCCCCTCCCGTCAAGCTCACCTTGCCGTGATGGGCAGAGGCATCTCCTGCCTAGTTATGGTGGTCAGGTCTGTGTATCAACATGGCTCAACCTTAGTGTCTGGTTTGTCAATCACTATTCTAGGTGTTGCTGCGAAGGTGTTTTGTAGTTGTGATCAACATTGACACTCAGTTGACTTTCAATAAGGGAGATCTATCCCTAATAAAATGGTTGGGACCTCATTCGAGCATTTGGAATGTTTTAGGAGCAAAACTGAAGCTTCCACAGAAAGATAAACTCACTACCCATTCCCTCATATCATGGACCTCAGCATCAGCTCCTGCCAGATCACCCTCTCTGATGACCCACCCTCCAGAGCTTAGATTTACCTAGCTAGTTCCCACAATTGCATACATCTTAGGCTACCTAACTTCCCCATGATCTCACAGGGCTTTCCCCTGCATCCTAGAAAGAACCAGGCCCTTACTAGGGCTAAGGAAGACTCGCTTCAAAAGGGACTGAGATTTTTGGAAAGCTGGGCATGCTAGACACAAAGGTTACTTGTTTGGTTTAACCCCCTCTGTCTACTGCTATGGTGCTAAGGTACAAGGACACTGTGGAAAATAAGAGATCGTGTGCTGTTTCTTAGAAAGTTCAATTTATTTAGAATCTGGGGAATTAAGAAAAACAATGAGAAAAAGGAAAACTTGGGGGGGGGGTCATGATTTCTCAGGGATCACTAAGGCAAGGATTTGAAGGTCCCATCAACCAAAAAATCCACCACTCCAGCAATAGTTGGGGAGAAGCACGTGGCAAACAGAGGTGTTCGTTTCTCCTCAAGATTCTGAAACAGAAAGTTTTTAGCAGCAGCTCAGACGAAGAAGCTCTGGCCTTATGTAAGGCTTGGGGAGGAGCATATGGCAGTATGTTGAAACTTACGATGGAAAATTTTCCCAATTGAGTTTAAGTGAACATGTTGTATATTCCAGAAAGCTGGCATAGAGTAACTGGCATACAGGCAAATCCACAGACAAGATGATTTTTCCCTTCATGCTTTTTCCTCTGTGCTACTTCCTCCACATAATAACACCAACTCTCTGCTCTGATCCATAGCTGGCTAAAAGTAAGAGGGAAATATTGCTTCTATTTATGATGTCCCTTGGCTATGGGGATCACATATGAGTGATATTTCTATGGCTCTGATGCTCTGATCCATCATCTTATGAGTCAGGCTGACTTTTTGACTCTTCAGAACCTGGGACACATCAGAGCTCTGGGTTGGATGAGTCTACCCTGAGACGGATGTAGCGGCTGCCGCCCCTCTGACAAGATGGCGCAGCCTGTAGTTAACTGGGTGAAACTAGGTCTCCCAACAGAATGGCAAATGGTGGAGGAAGGTATTTTAGAATTAAAGTTTCTTTGATTTTGATTTATAAGGAAAAGGGGACTTCCATTTTTATTTCCTTTTTAAACTCTAATTTCTTCTAAGACTTTAACACTGTGAGAGACATTATCCATTATTTATATTTGGAGAATCAATAGTGCATTATTTACATCCACTTCATAATCTTGGGTGAGCTGTTCTGACTAAAGTACTTGGATATAGTTTGAGATAAGAATTCAACGGAAAATTCACCTTGGCCTTTGAAACAATTTAACATCCTTTGATGATACTTCAGGGTAAGGGCTGAAGTGCACAGCTCATGGGTACCAGAAAAAATCCTCAGTTATGTTGGGCACTGGCATAGGAGGAAAAGCCAGATACTCTGACATGCTGCTGGCTGCTTCTCTCCTGGGACACATCGTCCTTGGCTGACCACAGATTTGACCATTAGTCCAAAGGCTCAACAGAAAACAGAAAGCTGAGGCGAACTTGAGAACACCTGGCCACCTCTCTCTATGTCAGGCTGTCTCACCATGCTGTGAAGTGCTAGCAAGAGATCTTCTGTTCTTTTCAGAATCTTTACCCACCACCCTTCAGTGGAACGAGGGTTATTAGCTCACACTTCCTCTCCCAGGGTCTGGGTCCAAGGAATGGAGTACCAAGCAGGTGGGTGGTAGGAGGAGGTAGGAGGTGACTATGCTCCCTGTGTGGAATGCCCTATCACTGGCATTAGTCGTCAGCATAGGATAATCATAAAAAACAGAGGACTTTTGGTCTGTACTACAATTATCTTAAATTCTCAGATAATGCGCCCTGCATTGCCTGCACCAGGACACAGCTCTACAACTTCCTGTGGACAGCACTGGGGTGAGGTCCCCTAGGCACCCTGCACCCACATCAAATCATATCCCAAATCTGTCCACCACTCTGGACCTCGGTCTCTACACCACCCTCTGCCCCTCCCTGGACTTCAGAACAGACCTTCTCACTGTTCTTCTGCTTCCTGTTTGCCATTCCATTCTGTTCTCCTCAAGGCAATTGGAATGAAATTTCAACATAACACCCCACACATACTTACCTTCCCACCATACTTAGAACCAAATCCAGCTTCTTTACCCATCCCTCACAACTCCAGTGTGCCCTTGCCTACACTGCAACCCTATGTCCTGTTACTTCCTGTCAGTCACTTCCTGTCGCTAGGCCTCAGCCACACGGATTGCCTCCGTCAGCTCAGGATGCCATAACAAAATACCACAGACTTCAGGGTTGAAACCACAGAAATTTATTATCTCACAGTTCAAGAAGCTGGAAATTCAAGATCAAGGTGGCAGCAGTGCTGGCTTCTCCTGAGCCTCTCTCCTTGATGGGCCGATGGCTGCTTTCTTTCCACATCCTCATGTGTCCCTTCTCTGTGCACTTGTCCCTACTGTCTCTTCTTGTGAGGACAACAGTTAGAAGCTACTACCATTTGGATCTGGTTGGAGTGTGTCCCTCAGGGCTTCAGGATTTGAAATCTATTCCCTATAGTGAGGTTTCAGAAGATGGAAACATAATCCAGTTGTGGGGTTTAAAGGCAGGGCCTGTGGGAGGTGGTTGTGATTAGATAAGACCATCAGGATGGAGCACCCAGGCTTAAATCCTGGTGGTTTTATAAGAAGAAAGACCAAAAGGAATGCACACACCTACATGCACACTGCCTGACTCTTGCCATCTGATGCCCCATGCCACCCCAGAACTCTGCCCCTACAAAGCCATCACCAGAGCCCCAACCAATGGGGGCTGCCCAATCTTGAGCCTGGAACCTCCAGAATCATGAGCTAAAATAAACCTCTGTTCTAGTCAGTTTTTTTCACTGCTGTGACTGAAAGACCTAACCAGAACAACTCTAAGGGAGAAAACGTTTACTTAAGGGCTCAGGGTTTCAGAAGTCTTAGTCCATAGAAGGCCAGTTCCATTCCTCAGGGCTTGAGTTGAGGCTGAACATCATGGTGGAAGATTGTGGCAGAGGGAAGCAACTCACATGGTGATCAGGAAGCAGAGAGAGAGAGAGAGAGAGAGAGAGAGAGAGAGATGTGTCCACTTAACAGATAAAATATCTATCCCAAAGCCACATTCCCAATGCCCACCTCTTCCAGCCACACTTACCCTCCTTCAGTTACCATTTAATTAACCCCTATCAGGGGATTAATTAACTGATTGGGTTAAGAGTCTCACAACCCAATCATTTTTCCTCTGAACCTTCTTTCAATTTCTCACACATGAACATTTAGGGGACACCTCACATCCAAACCATAGCAACCTCTTTTTCTTAAAACTTGTACCCAGTCTATGGTTTGAATAAATTAGCAACAGAAAAAGGGTTAATATAGAACTCATTCTTATGACCTCATATAACCTTAACTACCTCTTTTAAAGATTCTATTTCCAAACACAGTTGCATTGATGGCTAAGGATCAAATACATGAAATATGGGAGGACATAATTCAGTTCATAACATTGGTCTATCTGCCCCGGGACCTTTGTCCTTACTCTGCTTGGAGGACCCTTTCCAGATGGTGGTATGCTCAGCATTCTCTTGTCATTTAGCAGCCAGCTCAAATGTCATCTCTTTGGCAAGACCATCTGGCCGCTGATGGTCATGCACCATCACTTCATTTGTATTTCCCCCTGGCACTGTCACCTCCTGCTATAGATCATATTTCTGTGTGTGCTTGTTGTCTACCTTCCTCCATAAATATCAAAATTTTGTGAGAGCAGAGGCCTTTTCTGCCAGGCCCACAGCCGGTCACTACTATGTTATTTAGCATGTTCCTAGTGGCACATAGTAGATGCCTAATAAACCTTGATTCAATGAACACAACAAAATTGCCTTCAGAGTTAAACTGGTAAATCGTTTCATAATGAAGTAAGGTAGACAGCTTTCCAAACTGAAAAATAAACCATAATTGGTGCCTGAGGAAAATCTTCCTCTGATCAGAGTATAGCTCCAGGCCAAGTTATAAAGCAGTAAGATGTTGAAAGACTGATAATACTCTTGTTACAGTGCCTTCCAAACCAAGGGAGATGGTTTACAGCACCATCCAGAAGGCATGCTGGGGTAGCTCAGTGATGGAGTGCTTCTTTAGCGTGCATGAGACTCGGTTCAATCCCCAGCACTGAACCAAAAAGAAAAAAGAAAAAGAAAGAAAATGCATGCCTATGCTGGAGTGCCCGTCCTCTCACCAATACCATGTGGGACCAAATTCAGAAATATTTACCAATTTTATCAGTAAAATGGTATCTTATTTTAATTTTCATTTCTTTGACAGGAAGATCAACTATCTTTTTTCTCATTTGCTACCAGTTACGTTTTTTCCTTGCCACCTTACCTTTTCCTTTATTTAGTATTTTCTTATAGTATTAAGTACTTTCTCATTCACCTTTTACTTACTGATTTGTAAGAACACTTTGAACCTAAAATAAAATGCCTTATTTATCAAAAATGTGTGTATTTTCTTAATCCACGAATTGTGCTGTTACAGAGTTAACTCGCAGATAGACTTGCTTTAGTACACAAAAAATATATCTGCAAATGGTTGTTCACCGCAATTTTGCTATAAAAGTCCCAAATGAAATCCATCTTTATGTTCATTAATAGGGACAGGTTATATAAAGGATAACTTTTCTATACATTAAACAAAAAATAGCTAGGAAAAAAAGATCATAGTAAATCTGCTTGTCTGAAATACATTAATTTAAAAATTAAATTGAAGAATAACATGTATAATTTAACTATTTGTGTCTTTTAAAAGAATGTCATCTATGTGTGCAAAGTACCTGGAAAAGAAAGCTAACAGTGCTAATTGTGATAATAATAGAAGGGGAGGTGGATAAAAAAATAGATTTTATTTTTGACTTGAAAGGTAAATCCTCCTTAAAGGTTCAAAGGGTGTGGGGTTGTTGTTTTATGTTTATTTTTTAACACTTTATTTTAAAAAAAAAAGTTTTAGACTCACAGCAAAATCCATAAGAAGGGACAGAGATTTCCCATATGCCTCCTCCCCCCACACATGCACAGTCTCCCTCATTGTGAACGTTCCTCACCAGAGTGGTGCATTGGTTATAACTGATGAACCCATGATTACACATCTTAATCCCTCAAAGCCGGTCATTTTCGTTAAGGTCCACCTTGGTGTTGTACATTCTGAGTTTAGACAAATGTATAATGCATGGATTTACCACTGTCGTATGACACAGAGCAAGTTCATTGCCCTAAAAATCCTTTGTGCTCTGCCCATTCATCCCCCATTTCTCCAAACCCACTGGCAACCACTGAACTTTTGCCATCTTCAGAGTTTTTTCTTTTCCAGGATGTCACATAGTAGAAATCATGCAGTATTGTTTCATAATTCATGTCTTTAAGAAGCAATCTCTTTCTCTCATCCCTTCAGCTCTCTGTGGATACTCAACTGAGCAGCTGCCCAGTTTCCTCCATTACCCATTTCCTAAAAAAAATATTTAATTCTTCTTCAAAATCTTCCAGAATTGATCTTGACTCATCAAGAGGTATTATTTTTTGCATCCATCCCCTCCCTTGCCACACATTAAGCCTAGCTGTGAAGGAGAGAGGGTATTAAGGCTTGTCACTCTGTCTACTGTATTATGCCACTAAAGGCACATTACAAGAACTCCACCTGCACTCAAGCAATTTCACACAAAGCAACGGCTCAGTGTGAACTGAGTGCGCAGCCTGGTGTCCTTGGGATTCTTGCCAGAGTTGAAGGGGTTTCTACTGGAGTTAGCTGTTCTCATAGTATTTAGCATTCATGACAACTGCTTTTTGGTCGTCCCATGTCAGCATTCCAGGTGTGTATCCCCAGAAAAGTAGGCATTATTGCATCCTGGGCACACTCCTCATACCCAGGTTCTGTGCTCAAGCCACTAAACCATGCTGCTTTCTAAGAGCAGCACAGCAAACTAGATGCCTCCTCACATGGAACATGCAGGGAGATGAATGGGACACCAACGTGGAATGAAGTGGTCCCCCTACCAGAAATTACACCAATGAATACACTTGAGGTGCAATCATGGAATCTTGCAACAGTGAAAAGATAAAGGGACACGAATTCAGCTGTGTTTTTATATGTCAAGGGCAGCCTCTATACTCCCCCTCCCCCCACTGCCTTTTTTTTTTTCTTTTTCATTTCCAATGACCAGAATAGGAAAATGGAACTTTTATTACCACTCCATTAACTTTTGAGCTACCCATGGTTTGGGCATTGAAATTTGAGCAGCTTTGGCATAGCTATTCATCAACCCATTTCCGACACTTCCAAATCTACTGTGATTCGAGAGCCACTAAAGATGAATTTTCCTGGCCTCCACAATGCAACCAGACTTCCAGATAGCCAAGAGAAGGCCACCTGTCTCTGGTCTCACATCACCATCACCAGGAGTAATGAGAGGGCTCAGAATGCTCCTAGCAAGATGCCCACAGCTCACCATCCTATGGTTCTCCTAGCACACTCCTCTATATCTGCAAGAACTACTATGTGAACCTCCTTTTTACCTGTTCTCTGAAGAATGTCAGCCTCCAAAAGAAGCCTGGGACTCTCCACCAATTTCACCTTCCTGGACTCTTGTCTTCAGCTATCCTGATATTCTCTTTTTTCTCATCCACTTTATAACCCACCCCCAATACCCATCGCTCCTGAACACTGCCTCCTGGAATTTGTGCTCAGTCATCAACTTCTCCTCAGAAGTTTTCTTTCACTTCTTGCTCTAAATGGACACTCTCCTCTCAGGAAACCACTTGCTTTTCACTCAGCAGTCTGAAGTGGAGCTGTGTGAGAGGTTTTTGCAATACCAGGCTAGAAGAAGGGGCAGGTGTCCTTGTTTCATACTACAGTCACTTAACTGTCCTCCCTCTCACCACAAGAACAACAAAAACCAAGTACTCATGTTTGAGTATCAAGTCATTCGTCTTTATCAATCACTACTCCAACTTGCCGCTGTCACCTACTGGCTCACAGGTCACTCCCCTAATTGTTTGAAGACTTTGGCGCCTGACTGCCCTTCTCTGACATATTGGTGACTTCACTATCCACACATACAATCCTTCAAAACTCTCAGTGCTTTGATGCTTTCTCCTCCAACTCTGACTTCCTATACTGTGCCTCAGCCCTTCATGAAGTCCAAAGGTTACATTCTAGATTTTTTCATTACCAATGAGTGTAAGCCATGCATAATCACAATTTCAAGCATTCCATCTTTCCAGCCCAACTCTGAGAAGCAACGACACCATTCAGAGTTACTAGCCATTTTGTTGTATAATCTTTTGGGGTTCCCCAGCTTTGCTTCCTTATCTAGCTCAGATGTGATGGCCCTACATATATTCTTAACAGTCTTCCTCGTTGCTTTCACCTCGAAAATCTCCAAGCCAGGTTAAGTCAAGTTAGCTTACCTGGTGCACCAACCAAGATGGTCATGGCTGGAGAAAGCCAAATGTGCTTGCTGATCCTAAGTTCATGACCACTATCCATGAGAACTAGGTATAGTTCTGCCCTTCAATCACACAACATTTCCATAATCCTCTCAGTTCCCTCCTATTGGTACCTTTCAAATTTGAGACTATCACAGAATCTCCCAGAGGTCATGTAAAAACTCAGGTTGCTGGGCTGAAGTTTCTGAATCAGTTTACAATGGAACCTAAGAAACTGCATTTTTAACAAGTTTCCAGGTGATGCTGATGCTGCTGGTATGGACATCAACTTGGAGAACCTCAGCTCTGCATGAATGTTTCATGACTTTCTCCTCAAGCCTCCAACACACATTGCCCATCCTTACTCTCAGCTGATGATTTTGCTTGCAAAAATGCATACACTGACACACATGCACACACACATAATCTGAAGGGAGTTGTTTTCAAGGCTTCTAACACCAAACCTCCATTCTTATTGGGAACAGTGCCCATGAGCTCTTCCCTCCCTCCTACGATTACAAGTAAACTCTTCAGGCTCCTCTCCAATGCCAACTCTGCACACCTCTGGTAGATTTCATCTCCCCTTCTTGCTAAATCTAACTCTTGACAACTCCCCTTTCCCAATGTTGTCCCCACATCAAGAATCCGTCCTTTCTGGATCAAGCTCAGCAGCATCAAGCATCTTGAAGGGAACCCCTTGTTGCCCACATTTTCCTTCAGTTTAGATCTGATGGCTCCTCAGAGCCATTATACCCTTGCATGTATTCTTTACAATCTTAACAGGAGCATTCCATGAAATTTGGTCTCCTCCGTTTTCTTCAAATTCACCAGGCACACTGCTACCTCATGGCCTTTGACTTGATACTATCTCTCTCTGGAAGATTTTATAAGGCTAATTTGATCATCTTCAGGACCTTAATCAAATGCAATTTTCTTAATAACACTTTCTCAACATGCAACACTCTTCTCCACTGACCAACAGCCCCACCCCTCTCTCCCCACTGACTACAAGTCCCCTCTTCTATCCTTTATTATTCATGATCTGAAATTCAATCTCAGCTAATAATTGACAGATAATAAGTGACATTGGGAATTCAATTAATAATAGGATCTAGATAATAATTGACATTAGGAAAAACTAGTCTCTTTCAGAAGAACCATTGAGAACTCTCTTTGCCCACATATAGTTTAAGGTTTTCCTAAACAAAAGATACTTTAGATATTCCTTTATCCTTTCTGTTTCTACATTTTGTAATAAATTTTAAGACCAACTCAACCCTTCATGGCTTTGTCCTGAGTGATATTCAAATGTCTTAGATCTGGGAATCCAGTACATTTCTCCTGAGGCTACTTTAAATGTAGCTTAATTCTTTGTTTTCCCCCTGCAGTGTTGAGCTTGGGACCCACGGCCTGACACATGCTAGGCAGGTGCTCTACCACTGAGCTACATCCCATTCCTGTAGCTTAATTATTATTATTCCATGTAGTTAGGGTTCATTTAAAACCAGGATCTCGGAGACCTGCCTCAGTCTCCTTTTCTGTCTGCTCATCCATCTCTATTTAAAATCCTACTTGGATAAGGCAGGGAAGAAGAGGAAACAGACTAAAAAATGTGGCAAGTCCCTGTCCTAAAAGAATCACCCTGTCACTGGAATTCAAGAGGTGCTCCACTGCTCTTAAGAAACCTAGCACTGGCTGCAAGCAAATTCCCTGCAACATCAAATCCCCTGCCACACGGTGAAACAAAGGGGAATGAGTTGAGCTGAATTCAGCAGAAAACATATGTCATATAGTGCCCAGGAAAGAAAATAATCAGTCAAAGTGACAAGACCAATGGATCAGCCTTAAGATTGAAGGACATGCAATTTCTCTTCTGCACCTTGCCCAGATAAAGGAGAGGTCATATAAAAATCCTGGCAATTAAAAATGATGATTAAAACATTTGTGGAATCTCCCTGTAACTAGAACTCCATCACTTTGGCTTAGAGAGACAGTGACTTAATACTATTAAGAAAAAAATAAAATCTCTGTTTAAAGAATTAACGAGTAGATGGATTTTAAATATACTTGTTTCTCTACTTGAATGATTTAAAAAATAATAATAAATAAATGCTTGCTGGAACTTTACCGGCTGCTAGTACCCCAGGCATAATGATCCGGCTTGGTTAAATCATTACATAGTCCATCACTGGTGTGTCATGTCATTAAAGGTGTCAAGAAGAGAAGAAAGTTGTCTTTTTCTTGGTGCTAGACAAGGGGTTAGAAGGTGTTCAAAACTAAAATGATGAACTTACAGATCAGAATATGCAGCAGAGCATTTTGCCCTTTCAGTTTGCGTATGTTAAAATAAAATAGAAGCACAGAATTTAAAAAAGAGGAGGAGAAAATTCAAAGGCAATTTGATGGGAAGATAAAATCCCCCCATCTGGTAAGGTTTGGGAAGGTGCTACCTTACAAGTACCCACTTGTCAGGGGCATTTAGTTTTCCAATACCTTCCTCTCAAGAAGCATGCATTTCCTCAGTAGATAGGAGAATGACCTGAATTCTCCCAAGGTAGCAAATTCTCAACTGAGGCTCTGTTGCTGTCATTAATAGGAAAATTGCTATTTTATTATTGTGCCAAATGAGCTCTGGGCTAATCAAAGTCTCTTGGGAACGGCTGAAAAATACAAAGCACTCATACCCTAGAGCAAGGCTCTGAGCTGATTTGAACTGCATTTACAACCTTAATATAGTCCATGAGATTTCACAATCCACATGGGAAACCAAATCTTCTTTCTAATGGAATATTTACTGGGTTCATCATAACAAAAGGAGAACAACTTTTGGTGAGCATATTCTTCCATTTATTGGGCTCATTAGAATCACCCATAAGAGGTCTCACAGTGATTTTTTTTTTTTATTGTTGCTCAGGATAAAACATAATTTTCATCATAAGCAAGATAAATAGGGTATAATTCTTGCCTAGTGCTGTCCAGATGCTCAGTTAAGAGGAGGAAAATGTGCACAAATGCCTCCTCCTGCCTCTTCAGACATTGACCCACCTCAGTTTGCCAACTAGCATGCGGTATGCAGGGTCCCCATCTTGTAGCTCAGAGAAGCACTGTGTTATGCCAAAAGAAATGATACAGCAAAGAAACTGAGATCCCAAAGCAAGTGAAAAAACATTCAGGAGATGGTGCTGCTGGCCCTTGAGCCTTGACAGCACAGAGGATAACAGACAAGCAGTGCTTAGAGTCCAACAGGCCATGGGAATCCAATTTACCATATTTCACAGACAGGAGGGTTTAGAACGCCACCCACGTCACGGCACTCTCTTTTATCTAATGATCTGTGTGTTGCAACCCTTACCTCATGGTGAAAAAAAGTAACAAAACCATCATTTTATTATAGGCAGATCATCTCCCTTGGTCCTTTGGTTAGGTGACAGGTGTCTCTGTGTAGCACTGAGCATTCCTCAGCCTCCAACTGCCACCTCTTCTCCCAAGGGGTAAGAAAGCTGTTGTCACTTCCACACTAATAATAGAAAAATCAGCACAACTGCCTTCTGATCTTTCAAAAGGCTTCAATATTTTGAAAAACAAAAAAACAAAACCTTCTTGACTCCGGGGGCTGTGGGGGAGAAAAACAATTAGATTGCAGCTAATCACATCTGAAAGTAATTGTCTAATATTTCTGTGTAACAAGTACTGGTGCTTTAGTTTTCCCCTGAAATTAAAAATGAAAACAAAACTTTTGCTCTCTCATTTTTGTCTTATTGATTATGAGGAAACTGAGGCACCAATAATACACTCAAAAACTTCTCTTCTTTTCATGCCTGTCTCACCATGCTGTTATTTATTTCTTCCTTGAGCATCAACTCTCACCTGGTTGATGCTGTTTTTAAAAAAAGAAGATTTATATGTATGAACATTAAAGTAATACCTAAGGAGTTTGCAGAAAAATAACATCTAATTTTTTTGTTTATTGGTTCTTCTTAGTTACAAATAACATAGAATCCATTTTGACATAATTACACAAGCAAGGAATATGTCTTATTCCAATTCAGACCCCACTACTTCTCCTTCCCCTTCTCTCTCCCCAGCTCCTGTTCTCCTCCCTCTATGATCTTTCTGCCATTTATCCATAATTATTTTTTCTAACTAATTTCTGTGGATGTACACGATGGTGAGATTTACTATGGTATATTCATATAATAACATCTAACTTTTACCTGTTCACGTTCCACATTAGTATAGCTTGTTGGTTCACACAAATTCTTGTCCCCTAATATTAAGATATAAAATTGTTATAAAAATATAATCCTGGCATCCTTTGAAATTTACATAATTTTCCTTTTCAGATCACTTCAATGTGTCTATATATAGATTACCTAATTTGACCTTCATTATAGCCTTGTAAGTTAGAAGAGCTATGATGTACTAATATCCCTATAATATGAGGAGAGAGAGAGGAGTCTAAAATCTCAAGTGGCCTATATACATGGAATGGAATTATAGCACCAGAGCTAAAATACTGCCTGGGAAATTCATGGAAATAAGGCTACTCAATTGTTCATTGAGTTTAAGAGACTGTAATAACCCCCATGTGGTGCTGAAACCTTAAACCTCCAAAATGTTCTCAATCCTTCAGGCCAGCACATTCACCTAAAGCAACCGTGGGTTTTCTGACCCATGGAAGGACCGACTGAACCAACTGAATTAGAATCCTACATGATCCGATTAGCTGGCCTCGGTGCTGCTCGGTTGCCCTGGGATGTCCAGCTGACTCGAGAACTCCACCTTCACTGGCAGGAGGACAGGTGGACGGATTGTAGAGTCATTACACGCTAATCTTAACGAAAGCATTGAAAAGCTCCAAATATTCCCATTTCGTTTGCCTCTCAAACGCTGTTATAAAGTCAATTAAGGGAATAAAAATAATAATAAACCAAAAAGCTGTTTTTCCAACTACCAGGAACATCCAGATGGCTTTGCCTGGCTCAATGTGGGTTCTCTAGCCCAGGGTTTAAGAAGCAACGCAGGTATGAGGTCGTTTACTTCCAGCCTGTGAGTCTTTTTGATAAAAGAAGCTCTTTGCAAGAAGCATTTCCCTCCTGTCCTTATAAATCAAATAAATAAAAATAAAAATTTCTGCCAAGCCATATGCTTCTGTTCCTATCCTTCAACTGGCCTAAAATAAAAAAGATTACCCTTCTGTGTTCATTTTCCTCTCCCTCTACTTGGGGTATGGAGAGGCAGGGAAAGGAGCTAGAGAAAGAGAAAGAGAGAAATCAAACAACTGTCTAAACAAATCAATCCAACATTTCCAAGGGCTTTTGACCTGCAGCAATGTCAATCTCAGGGTGGTTTTTTTCCCCCTTTTCTTTCTTTGAATCAACATAACCTATGATTCTGATCACTCCAATATGTCAGTGCCTGCTGAGGGCATATTTTATTGTTCATAAAGCCCCAGACGATAATGAAAAATAAGCAAGAAAACGATAAATTCATCAAAGTTGCGAGAATATTCGAGGAAAAAAGGAATTTCCCGAGGTAACTGTCCTTGACCTGGCTCTTTAATCGAGTGAAATTTCATCACTTTATCTAATATCATGCTTCATGCTTCAGGCTCCCAGCAATCCTATTTTAGTGCGGTCTAATGGGCAGCTGACACATCCACTCAGCACCAAACTGTATAATATGTGCTGACATACTGTGTGGTGAGCTCCCCTGCAGGGGCTGTTTATTTGGGCCTTGCCTGGGAGAGGAAAAAAAAAAAAAGTCAGCCAGAAAAGGTTCTTCGTCATTTCAGGCTCAACTCTCCAGGCCTTGGTGGACTTTGCATTTTAAGAGGTCTGTGGGCCCTGGAGGAAAGGCAGTCACTGATTTGGGTGGCTGTGCCTATCTGACTTTAGGTGAAAGGTTGGGAAAGCCCCGGTTATGGTTGTCTGAAATCTGAATCTAGATAGTGTAATGGAGAGTGTCACTCTGACTGCTGTGCAGGCAGCTCTTCTCAGAACCCCTGATTCAATTTGATATTCTGAGGTTAACGTACTGTATTGGGCCTGAAAATAGGAATGCGCACGAAAAGCTTTTATACTTATTCAGTTCAGTAAGCATGGCAAACTCATCAACAGCTATTTGTACACTGTGGGCATGGTGGGACTTACTTTGATGTTCTGATTTATGCTTGCTTTTCCCCCCAGTATTACTTTGGAGTTGAAATGCACTTAAGCCAAGTTGACTTTTGACATAATAGCTGAAGATATTATCATAAATAAAGCCCCACACCCCCCCCCTCTCTCTCACACACACACACACACACACACACACACACACCCTACAGTCTTTGACTCTAAATTTTCAACACAAACTTCTAATTATTCTACAAATGTAAAGGAGAGTAAAGAGATATGATAACTATATGAATTATGTGACCCTGGAATAAATTCCAGTGCTAGAGAATGAAAAATATTGTCAAGGATATTATTAGGACGACTGAGAAAACCTGGACTCGACATTAGAGAAACATTAGTATTGTATCAATGTTAGATTCCATGAATTTAGCAACTTGCTCTGGTTATGTAAGAAAATGTGTTTTCTTAGACAATTCACAGTGAATTAAAGGTATTAAAGGGTACAGGAGCATGATGCATACAAATTACTCTCAAAAGGTTCAGAAAAATTTAATTAGAGAAAGAAGGAATGATAAAGGTTATGTGGCAAAATGTTAAAAGTTAGTGAATCATCCTAGCAATGCAAATAATTCTTGTCCAGAGGCAGCAAATAAATTCTGTGGAGGCGGGTTCTGAGGTCTTCTCTCCCCCACTTTGGAAGAAGGCAGTTTTGCATCCACTTGCAAATTCGCTTCAGTATTGCTGATCTGTAAATGAGCCCTTGAACAGATTATAACATTCGCCTGTCTACCTCATTAATGAGATAAAATCTTTAACACATGTTGAAAAGGAGATTGATGAATTTGACCAAAGTCTAAGGGCCACATGGGAGTTCCCTTAACCATTTCTGTGACACTTCTGTAAGTTTGAAATTACTGAAGAATAAAAATTTTCTAAAATTACTGTAAACAGAAAATAACAGTGGATAGGAACTGATATAAGAATGAACACATGCACATATTAAATAGAAATGGACCTTATAGGTGCTCAGTCCCAAATCATGGCAATGAAAGGTTAAGCAAATGATGGTTAGTCTACAACTACCAGGACTCTGATCATAATGAAGTTCTGTTATTTGAGACCTCATTAGAACCCCCAAATTTATGTATTTATTTAGACCACCCCATATCTAAAAAACTGAATTGCTCCCCATTTTCTGTGAACACAAATTTCCCTTAATTCGATTTCCCCCCTGCTTCACCTCACATCGTTATATACAAGATACTGAAGTACAACAGCTTTACAGCTCAAAAAAAAAATTAAAATTTAATTTCAAATGGAGTAAGATATTTATATTGTGGAAAGCAAAATGTCACACTGGGACTTTTTGTCACACTGGGACCCTCATGGTCCATCCCTGAAGGGTGTCTTTTGTCATAAAATACTGGCAATATTTAGGGAAGAGTAGCTTTCTGGAGGTGAGAATAAAGCAGCAGAGACCTCAGTCAGTCACTAGTTGAAAGCAGCGTATTTTATCACTGATGAAAAAAGGACATCATTCTGTCTTTTAAATCCTGACATCCAAAACACAAGCATTCTCCATTTTAAACAGGAGTACTTAAGTGTGATTGGTAAACATTCCTTCAAAGGTGATGTCCAGCTTTGTTTCCTCTCTAAGGCAACTGGTACCCATAGTAGTATCATAGTAGCCAGAGTGATAATGGCCCTTAGATTATATTGAGCCTTTAGAGAGTGCCACACATTCTGTACAAAATATCACATTATCCCCCTTAATCATCACAATTCTCTGAACTGGATATCATTAACCCCATTGTACAGAACAGTAAAATGAGGGTCATGGAGGCTTAATGACTTGTCCAAAGAGGCCCAGCACTACTGACAGATTTCATATCAAATTAAGTTTGATTCCAAATCCTTAATATTTGACTTCCACACTAAAAAACCTCTAGAACATTCACATGATGAAAATAAGCTTAGTAATTGCTTTATTAGAAGCTTATCAAAGAAAACAAATTACAAATTAAGTGTTTATAATATGGTACTGTCCGTGTTGAGGCGTCATGTGATCAACTGTCTCGTGTAGCACCCTGCCAATGAAATTACTAGTTTAAATAAAGCAAGTAGACTATTTAGAGAAAAAAAATGCAAAGCAGGGTTATTTTTGTAGATTATCTAAAGTTACTAAGAAAAGGGAAAAAAGAAGGAACTACTCTTTAATTTTCCATTTTGAAGATTTTGAAACTCCACTTGGCAAGACCCATGCTTTCTAAGACTATAAAACAAAACTCACTGCCAAATTATGGTAAATTTTAAAATGCAAGCTTTAAGTGTTGTTTTAGCAATGGTAATAAACTATATCAACATTTTCTCTACCAAATACAATAATTTTTCTAAAGGAAAAAATATAATTTATAATGATTTTTGCTAGTCAAATCATAGTTTTAAGTATGATGTTTTAAATTGATTATATCTTGCACATTAACTCTGTTCCCCGTTTTCTGTGAACTCCAATTTCCCTTCATCATTGGAAAATACAAAGTCTCATTAATGAGGCTTTGAAAAGGTCTAAAAGAACATTAGTAGAATAAAATGGTGACCTTGGGTAGTATTTCATTTGTCCTCTGACATGTTCTTCACTCACCTAACATTTATTGAATTCAGTTAAGATTTATTGAATGTGGGTTGATACTTGCTCTCAAGAAGCTTAGAATTAAAGGGTAAGGTACACATGAACAGTGAGCTCTAACAGAGGGCAAGATGAAAGTACGCGGTAGACAATATAGTGAACAAAAACTACTTTCCTCTTGGAATCAGTTTCTCTCTCACTTCTGCTATTTCTGTCCATTACATGGCCCCACCTGTCTCTCTGCAGAACTCACTCACCACCTAGACTGGCCAATTAGAGAACCCAAACTTCCCCCAAATAGGAAGACCCAAATCCAGACAATCCAAATTCTAGGATGCCTCCATGTAGTGCTGTAAAAAAGAATTTGTCTCCTTTGGAGATTGAGAGCCTAAAGTACTCTGTAAATCTGGGGCTCCTGAGAAGGACTTCCCTACCATGCATGAGTGGAGGTTTGCTGAAGACTGAAATCAACATGGAGAAAATCAGAGCCAAGAAATGTAATGAGAGACAGATGCCTTGAGGACATTAGCCCTGTACTAGGAGTACTGAATTTTAAATTACATGAGCCAGTAAATACCTCTTTTCTTTACCCTAATTTTTTCCTTTCAATGAAAACTGAATTGTCTCTCTAACACCATGATGATCCTCAAATGGAGTTGGATTAGAGTGTAAAACTTTTCCATCTCTAGCATTATATTAATGAATTCCATGTGCTCTTATAGGAAAGAACAATTACCTTCAGCTGGGGATACACCCTGGGTTTCATGAAGAAATTCAAAGTGAGCTAGAATTTCCAAAACTGTAAGTGTAAGGACATTTAGGATGAAGAATAAACATGAGCAAAGACAAAGAAATATGAAAGCACCTGGTGCATTTGTACATTGGTACAGAAATATAATAATGCACACAGAAGAGCAGAAATTGAGTCTGGAAAGGTATTTGGGAAGAACTTGATCAAAGAGCTTGAATGTTTTCCAGGTGGTCCAAAGTTTATTATGTAAGCAAATGAAAATCATCAAAAGTTTGGGAAGAGAAAAAAATTCATTATTTTCCATTTTTTAGGGAAAATAACCCTGCTAAAACTCTGAAAAAGCAATAACTAAATTGGAAAAGATTGGAACAGAAGGCAACCCAGGACTTGGTGAGACATGTTAAGGACATAAACCAAAAACGTGCCCAGGGGTAGGGATAAAAAGAGACGTTCTAGAAATAAAATCACAGGGCAAGGTGACTAATGTTTAACCTTTTGAATAGCAATATCTTTCAGTAAGGAGTTTTTTTAAAAGAAACCATGATCCGATAAAGTTTTGATGAAACCATCTCCAATGGTTCAAAACAAGATCTTTCAGACAAAGTGGAAGTAACCTTTGAGAAATGCTTAGAAATGATCCAAAACAGGCAGATGTACTACGCTCACTCTAGTATCAGGAAGTGAAAGAATTTTACTTCTAAGTTTTGACTTTATAACACATTTTAAACTGCAGACAAATGAGCTGGCATAATGATAGAGTCACAAAATGAATTGCAAGTTGAATGTTAAATGATGCTTGCTTCCTTTGGGTTTTCATGTGGTCGGGCTTCATCTCAGGACAGGAACCAAATGTGGATGCAAACTGGCTTCAATTCCTTCCTTTCTCTTCTCTTTTCTTCCTTCCTTTCTTTTTCTTTTCTCAATCTTCCTTCTTACTCCCCATTACAATTAAATTTTTAGCTGGATTTAAGAAAACTTTCTTTTTATAGTGGAAATAAATCAGTGTGCTATTTAGAAACACCAAAATAAAAATTTTAAAAGCTTTCCATGGCTTTAGAAGTCAGTGAACTTTTAAATTTTAATGCAAAAGATATTTATTGAACACTTAACCATGTGGCAGGTCTGGTGCCCAGGGAGCAAGTATACTCTTTCATCCAAAGTAGCCATCTTCTCTGAAAATGGCTCAGAGTCTTGAGAGAGCCACGATTTTTCTAATTAAATAATTAGAAAAATTCTCTTTCAGCAAGATTAGACTTTTAATCGTAATATGAAAATTTAGGATGATTTCTCTTTCCTAGATTGATTATATTTTCATTTGGATTTAAATACGGAGTGTGAGACATTCGAGAAAATTCCATAATAATTTTCCTCAGGGATACAAATGTTGATTTCAAGATGTCATTCCCAGGATGGGTGGGGGGCAAGGACTTCATAGCAGGTTTTAACCCTCAGGTACATATTGATTATTAATTATTCATGTTTATTTAGATACTGAACAACGAACTGGAACTGTAGCATTCAGTACTGAGTGTGAAATGTCATGTGTTTCTGTCAGAGGAGGGATAGCAAAGGTGATGGCAGGAATGACAGCCTTTGAAGATGAAGGGAAGGCAAAGGGGGAGGCAAAAAAAGAAAATTGAGTTATCAATGGCAGAAATCAGATGGCAAAAATCATCTGTCATCCAAAGTGTCCTCATAAATGTTTTTATAACTGTACCTAAGTTCATTAAAAAAGAAATTAGAGGGCTGGGGTTGTGGCTCAGCAGTAGAACACTCACCTTGCAGGTGTGAGACCCTGGGTTTGACCCTCAGCACCACATAAAAATAAATAAACAAAATAAAGATATTGTGTCCATGTATAACTAAAAAAAATGTTTTTAAAAAGAAATTACATTGAACTGTTTCTTAATGTACACCATCTTTTTCAGTAAATTCCATGTGCTATTATTAATACCCTAAAGAATAATCTAGGAGTTTAAATTATGCTCAGATAAGGGTTTTTTTTTTTTTTATCTTCAAATGAAAAGAGAAAAAAAAAGTGCTTTTCTGTGACCATCTCCAAATCCTCTCAAAACACACATACACACAAAGTAGGAAGTTGGGACACAATTCAAGAGAAAAATTTCATTTGATAACCTAAAAGTAAGTATATAGGCTAAGGGCAAAAAGGGCCTTAAAGAGACCAATCTTAGAAATCGGTTCTGAGAAAAATGAACAAGGTTTTCCTACACACAAAGTTAACTCATCAAGTTGCCCAGATTCACAAACAAGTTAAAACTACTAAAACTAATTTTCAATAAAATATAATTTCCAATATCACACAGAACAATGCATTCATTAAAAATGAAGGATACATTCCATTCAATCAACCCTGGCTTTTCAGATCTTAGAGTATGTTCTTATAGTTTCCTTTTTAAACCTGATAATAAACTATTTGACAAAAGCAAGCAGGAAAGAGAAATCCATACCATGTATTAATCTTTCATTTTCATTAGCAAAACAAACATGGAATGGATGTGCATTCACCACATCTGCTTAACCTTGAAGATTCAGTATTTTGTTCACTCTCCTTCTGGAAGTTTTAAATGGCAAAAACATTCCTGGTTTCATTTGCAGTCTGAAGGAGTAATTCAATGATAACAGTGACATTTGAAATATTTGTGGTTTTGTGCAGCATTTCCTTCGAGAATTATAAATAAGCCAAAAAAACATTGAATAATGCAAAGAGGTCCTTCCTTAAGGACCACGGAAGAAAAACAAGATCCAGGGAAAAAGTCATTTATTTTGGCAGTGTAGCCTTGTTCATAGTGGAACTCATATTACTCTTTTTGGCCAATTAATTCATTAATAATAAATTTAATTAAACATCAATGAATCGCCACCTAGGTCTCCATTTCTGAGCTAATAACCTTTGCCTAGCAATGGCAAAATTCAAATTTTTCTTTTAATTTAGGCTTGCATAGGTTTTATGTATTCACAGAATACAAAATGAGTATTAAATGACTTTGTACATATTTATTTTTTAATGTCCCTGCTGTTAACCAACATTTCAGCATGGGATTTTGGGGGTGACATATGATGTTATAGTTTAAAGGGTTATTTTTAACCAAACCAAACCTAAATCCACTCATGTTATATATGGGCATATTTTTAAGGTGTGCCCCAGTGTTAGTTGATCTCCTGAACTTTATATTTTTAGATAGGAAACATTTATTTTATGAATTAACCAGACCACCAACCACAATGTAAAAATGCTTGAAAAGAGACTTCATAAAAATACCAACCTTAAGTTATACCTTTTATTTCTTGCTAAATGAAATAAACAAAGAAAAAGGAAATTTCCCTCAAGCCAACATATAGAAAGCAAATCCAAAAGAAATGACATACAATTAAAAAATAATACTGGATTTTAAATTACAATCTTCACTAAAGGTGGTTCTAAAAGTTAATATGCTCCACCCAAGTGGAAGAGGGAGAATTCCAATACAGTTCTAGGTATACAGTAGGTGCTCACTAAATCATTATTAATTACTGGAAAAAAAAAACAGTAACAAAAAACATGTGCTTTCCTAGAGTACAAGCTGAGTCAAGGTGTTCTCTCCATTGATAGAATGTTCCAGAGGGTATAACACGAAAGGGCAAGAAAGTTGGAAGACAGGAGTGAGAGAGACCTTAGAGTTGGCAAAGATAGGAAAAGCAGGTTTTTATTCCCCACTCCCTCAAAAAAGGACCCAGGATGTAGTTTCTCCTGTGGTTTTAATGAAGGAGCTGAGGTACACGCTCTCAGTAGAGGGCCACAGTGCACCCAGTGAATATCATTCAATGGACTCTCACCATATCACTTTCTAACTTTTTGAGAGAAATGATATTTTCTTCACAATGTGGAGAAAAGTAGGGAAAGGACCTAAGACCTCCCTAATCAATTGGTTCTCAAGGTTTTAGGAAAGAGATGGATAAGAAAGAGATTGCTTTCAGTTTTGAGGAATTATTGAATCATTGGATTTCTTCACCTCCCCAGATCCTCCTCAATATTCAAAAGAAAATAAAACGGGAAGGTAGCAGGACTATTTGAGGCCTCTTTCACTGTTCCTTATTTTCACTTGACTGGCACCTTACAGTGTCCAGACAAATATTATTGTTCCATGTATGTTTTAACTATACATACAGAGGTATAATCTGAGGAGACAAAGGTACAGAGAAGGGAAATGATTACTGTTCTGGACAACACAGAAGATTGCAGGTGGCACTCATAAAAATCAAGGGCTTTTTTTTTGCCAAGGCTATTCAAGCAGGTAGACATTCCATGCCCATTGGTTGAACACTATGCCAGCCACCAGAGTTTCCCTATCGTAAAGCATCACCATTAAAAAGGAATTATCCTACTTACGAAAGAAGGCTGTGTGTATTTAACTTGAAAACAAGATTTGACAAGGTGACCATCTGTTTTCTCTTTCACACTTAATTACAAAAGAATGGTACTTACAGCCAATAAAAATACCCAGGGAGGAATTGGGATTTGATGTATTCATTTGCTCTGCAAAATGCAAACCTAACACTTGCTCATATGGCCACATTGAAGAGCAGTAGAATTAGCGCCACTGCAACTGGTCCTTCACCACAGTCCCTCCCTCGGCGCAAAGCCAATCAACCTGCAAAAAGGGACAGGACAGTGGGAGAGTATTGAAAGGGACCCAAATCATTGGTGCAGGAGGAATGCTCCAATAGACACCTTACTTCACCAACTTGTGTTGGAACCATCTGCCCCTCCCCAGGCCAAGTTTCTATCATTATATTTTGCTTGTTATTTGTTTTTTTTTTCTTTTTAAATAAAATATGCTCAAATCTAAGAATGGAGAAACAGCTCCTAATAATGGGAACACATCAGACTGGAAATCTAGGTGCCACACCCAGGTAAGTCACTTCTTACCCACATGGCCCTAAGTAACCCATGTAATATTTCTGATTCTGAGTTTTTTCAACTGTAAAATAAAGATAGTAATACCAAATCTCCTTCCCTTACAAAATGACTAGGAAATGTTTTACATTTTACTATCAATTTTACTATAAAATTGATAGTAAAATGTAAAGTATTTTACAAGTGTAAAGTATTAATAACAACATCAATAAAAATAAGGTCACAGTAGAACATCAGAGACATCTGTACATCCTGTATAAATCTACTTTGCAGAGGTATAATAATTTTTTAGCTGCTCCCTTTTTGTTTAAGCAGAGATCTGATGACTAGCTTCCAAAAGACTATGAAAACAGCCAAATTGTCCCAGAGAAATAATCACTTCAGAATATTTGTACTTGTGAAGTTATGACTTTTGCAAAAGCGATAAATGAACTCTGTGTTCTTTAGCTCTTTGGTATTTTCCTGAGAATGATGACCTTCATTCTAGTATTGCTCTATGAGAGCCACCAGTGACATGTCCTTATTTAATATTATATTAATTGAAATTAAATAAAATTTATTTTTGTGCTCCACTGTCATACTAACCTCAAGTAACTTAACTAGTAGCCCCAGTGGCTTCTGGCTACCACTATGGACAATGCACAGAGAGATTATCTCCATCACAACTTGAGAATGTCATGTTAAGAGAAACAAGCCAACTCAGAAAGTCAAGAGTTATATGTATTGTTTTGTTTTTTCTCAGATGTAGCAGCTAGAGAGGAAAAATGAAAAGAAAAGTGGGGGCAGGTAGAAATCTCATGAAAACTGAAGGAAGTTCAGGAGAGTAGAAGAAAGAGACAGGGGGAATGGAGGAAGGGAGGGAAAGAGGAAATACTGGGGTGTGATGTTGGCCAAATTATATTGTAACGTTGTGGGCATCTATGAATACACAACAACAAATCCCCATCATTATGCACAACTATAATGCATCCGTTTAAAAAATACGGAGAGAAAAGAGAACAATTCCATCACAATAGGCACTATTAGTGGTAAGAAAGTCAGGCTCTTCTGGGATGGGGGTGGGGAGAGAAAGATAGCATGTGCTTTCCAATTCAAGCTTTGATCCAGCTCTGCCTTTTAGTTAGGCAAATGATTTTACCTCCCTAGGACTCAATTTTCTTCACCAGTAAAATGGGGCCAATAATAATAATAATAATAATACCGCTGCATAGGGTAACTATGAGGAAGAACTGAAATAATAAGTAGCTAGCATGTTCTATGCACTCAATAAATGTTATTTATTACTATATTTCATCAAGTCTAAAAGGCAGAACTTTTCACATTTTAACATATCTCAAACTCATATGTAATTTCTAATCAGTGCCAAAAGAAACTTGGCAGAGGAGGAAGTTGTGACATAGAAGTCAGAGCCGGCACATGTGCAAATTTAGCATGTGTGGAGAAGGTTATAGATTCATCTGAGTCTCACCTAAGCTGAGATACAAGCCTTGTTAGCATGGCATGTAGTTGAACCTTATTTTAAATTTGGATCCTAATTGTCATTTAAAATGTCTTTGAAGAGAATATATTAAAATTTAATGTAGAAACAAATGATTATTGTCTTTGCAGAATATTGTCATGCTCTACACAGTTTCATTAAAGGCAGTGGAAATTGCCAAATCTCTTGGAACAGTCATGAGTTTCTCAGAACTAAGAAGATTTGATGATGTCTACTTTTAAAAACTTTAATTGATACATAATTGTACACATTTATGGGGTAGAGTATGACAATGTAGATACAATGTTTAATGAGGAGATCAGGGTAATTGGTGTATGCATCACCAGTAATATCTATCATTTCTTTATGCTGAGAACATTCAAAATCCTCTCTACTAGCTAATTTGGAAGTCAAGGTGTTCTCTCCATTGATAGAATGTTCCAGAGGGTATAACACGAAAGGGCAAGAAAGTTGAAAGACAGGAGTGAGAGAGACCTTAGAGTTGGCAAAGATAGGAAAAGCAGGTTTTTATTCCCCACTTCCTCAAAAAAGGACCCAGGATGTAGTTTCTCCTGTGGTTTTAATGAAGGAGCTGAGGTTCACGCTCTCTGTAGAGGGCCACAGTGCATATTTGAAGTTGGAATATAGATGTTTGAATGCAGTTATCCAACTGCATTCCTGTACCTGTTAAACAATTCTTGTCCTTGAATCCCAAAATATGATCACTCTGATTTCATCATCCATCTATCAAAAGAAATCCCCAACTGACAGTTAAGAACTGTTTGATGTCCATGAATAGGTAATTTAATTAAAAGGAAAAAATATAAGGGTGATTTTAACCATCTAGGAACTGTTCAGGAGCCTGAATTACTGCAGTATGCCTTGAAAGTAGCCTTGATCTCCTGCTGAATTCATTAAAATTTTTAGTAGAATTATTTCAGTGTGCTAAAGAAGAGCGGATGAAAAACAGGTCCTGAAGAACCAGGGGGAAGTACCACCATGCTACAGAGAGCTCCAAATAGACTCAGGAGAGCCAAAAAAAGGTTAGGCTCAAACCAAATTTATGTCCTGAAGAATGTACAACTATCGAGAGAAAACAAATCTGTGTAACTATATAGGTGCTTCATTTTTCAGAAAAGCTGTTATTAATTCCATGATGCAGCTAGCAACTTATGCAGTCTAGTGTCTAGGAAATGTGGGATTATCAACAAGAAGGACGTATGTGACAAGAGACAAACATGAATCACCAAATCTCCTAACCTTACCAAGGAGGATGGAATTTATTTTGTGTTTTTCCCCCTTTGTTCAGTTTCATTGTCATAAATATATTCCATCACGTCTGATAACTTAGTTAAAAGCACATAATTAGCAGCCACTAAGAAAAAAAAAAAAACACCTTCCAATTAGCTAATTAAAATGCATTCTTATCATCTAATCTAGGCTTTTTATTTTCTACTTACTGAAATGATTTCTTAAAACTTGTTTTCATAGACTTCTGTGTATCCACAAAAAGAAAAATATTAGCAAAAATGTCATTAAGGTACTATAAAAATTCCTCTCATTAAAGATCCCAAAAGGCCTTTGGAAGCTCATCACGCAAATGTCATACCTGCATACTCTGGATAACATTGGCAAGGATTGGAGAGACTCCCTTGTGAGTCAGCTTAAAACAGCTTCAGAACTGGGGTGAGTGGGTGGCTCTGCAAGTACAGAGGAAGCAGGGTCTGTCTCTTCCAAGATAGCCGGAGGTCTCCAAGTCAAGAAATATCATTGCCCACCCTCTATCCTGCAAGCCAGGGACATCCAAGGTTCTCTCCCAGAAGCCATTCTACCATCTGGCAAATCAGTTTTCTGACACATTTACCAAAATAATATCACTGGGTTTGGGGGTTTTATTTTTATGAATTTGAAAGGTATTCTTGTTCATTGTAAATTCAGGAAAATAAGAACAAAATGTAAATTGAAAAGTGTCACAGCATTTCATCATTGTTGGCAATTCGATATTATTCCCTCCTTTCTTTTTTGTGCATTAATAAAGCTAATATTGCTCGTATACTCTTATTGTTATTGTTTTCACTTGATATTTCACAAAGCCAAAAAATATTCTACTAAAAATTTTAATGAATTCAGCAGGAATTACTTTTATACACAAACATATTTGATTTTTGTGTTTTTCCACATCATTTTATTGAAAGATAATATATATGGTATTTAAACATAACTTGAAAAAGTGAACCATTATTCACTGTGGAATTTTCTTCCAAAGGGCCAACCACCAGTTAGCCAGTATTGATACTGGTACTTCCTTGATATTTCCAGAAAACACCAGAACACAGAGTCCTTCTTCAAATTTCTTCTTGGCTTATTCTTTTAAATATCAAGAGATTATGGTTAGTGGTCAAATTTACGCCCCTCAATTCTATTTCTGCCTTTCAGCACAGTGACTTTTCCTTTCAATGCACAATCATAGTGAACTTTTTTTTGAAAGAAAAAAGAAAATGGCAATTAAACACAACACATGGAATAACAACAATGGGCATAACACAATTGAAGTGGTAACAATATAAATAACCCAGACAAGTTTGCACAAGCTGAGGCAATGACAACACTGTCATTGCTGTCTCCTGAGAAATCATTCAATGCCTTGATAATAAGATGCATCTTGATTTGAATTTGTGAAAAGAAAATGCTATCTTCAAAATCAATGAGCATCATTTTATAAGGAAATATAAAGGACGTGATGAATTAATACCACGGGGATCCAATCAAAAAACCCCGGACTGCAGGAAACTACAGTTCAAACAAGCCAGTTGCTTCATCAAATAAATTTTAAGGGAGAAGAAATAAAAAATAAATTAAAAGTGACTTTGAAGACATTTTGAAATATATCAATCTCAATGCACTGTGATATTCATGCTTGAAAATTTGAGTAGTTATAAAATATTTGAAAATATCTGAGAATTATTATTAAATTTCAGGTGTATAGTGATATGGTGGTTATGCTTTTTTTTTTTTGAAAGAGTCCTTAACTTTTAGGTTATGTGTTGGAATGTTTATAGAGCAGAAGACACAAAATCTGAAAATTGCCTCAAAATAATGCTAGAGGGTAGAAGTACATGGAGGTGTGGTGAACAGGCTTCTAGAAAGGCCCCCAGTGAACCTCCTGGTACATGATCCCCTCCCCCTGAATGTGGGCTGGACCTAGTGAATTTTTTCTAAGGACTAGAATATTTCAAGGATGCCACTTTTGTGACAGGGTGACATCCCTTCTCTCTCACTGTCTCTTGTTCTCTTTCTGGGTGGCAATCTGATGAAGCAAGCTGCCATGATGTGAGATGCTCTGTGGAGTTGCCCAGATGGAAAGAGACAGGATGAGACCTCTGGGCAACAGCTCGTGAGGAGCTGAGTGCTGTTGACAACCACTTGAGTAAGCTGCGAGATGAATCCTGCCCATGTGAGTCCTGAGATGACCGCAGCCTTGTAAGAGACCCAGAGCCAGAGCACTCAGGTGAGCCCAATGCAGAGACCAAATCCACAGAAACTGTGAGAGAACACAAGCATGCTGTTTCAAGCGGCTACATTTTAGAATAATTCATATTTTTTCATAATTTCATAATAATAATGAAATTATATAAATTCATAATTATTTATATTTTTTCCAATAAATAGCAGTACAGATGAGACAAAACTGGCCATAGTTTGATGGCTCTTTGGGCTGGATTCCAAGTCCATGGGGTTCATTTACTATTCTTTCACTTTGTATTGTATGAAATTCTTCCAAGATAAAAAGTTCTTAAAAAGGAACCAGTGAACTATGGTAACAACAATTCACTACCCCTCCTGTCCTCCACCATTCAATGGGAGTACTTATTTTCTATATGGATAAAGGTCATTTATATCTTCTGTTTTGGTGTGTTTCTGTCTCTGGTTTGTTGAGAGGGCTCCATAAGTCAGGAAATACTTATTGAGTATCTATTAAGTACTAATGAGGAAATGACCTGATGCACAAATTTAAGAGGGAAAAAAAAAACACTAAGAGAAAAGACCTTTCAAAGGTTACTTTTATATCCAATTTGGGGAATGGCAAGAGAATAAATTAAGATGAACCGAAGTGACGATTAAAAGGATGTGCACAAAAAGAAACAGGAGGGAGTTTTGGCACTAGACTAAGAAAACATAGATGAGGGCAAATTTGTTAGTTCATTTTCCAGGCTGTGGATTCCTTGGTGTTTCTGTTTTCATTTAGTTTTGTTTTGTTCAATCTTCTTGAATTTTGGCTATTTCGCTAGTTTTTAAACCTCTACTGGCAGAGCAAGAGAAAAAAAAATGTAATGAAGTAATCAGATATTTCTCCTTGTCAACACATGTAGAAAATGTTAGAGATCATGGAAACAAACAGAAAAAATTAAACATTGAGTTAATTAACGCAAAGTGAATATTGAGTGGGGATTTGGGTTCCTACTGAGCATGCAGCTTGCCAGTACATTATAGGTCTAAGTTTATAAGGTCACAGCTCGATAAAATTTAACAAGTGTTTTAGGAGAGATATAAAATGTTTTTTATCAAACCCACACGTAATTTTCTTATCTTCTTTTGACAGGGATAATTTTAAATTAGCTATTTGCCACTTTGTTCTCACAAAACGATTATAGGATATGACTCACTGAGGCCTAAATTAAGTGAAAGTGCTAGAAAGAAATCTGCTAAGCATTGGCTGTGGAGGATTAGTAAGAGTTCGTCCATGGGAGAAGGTTATTGTGATCCAGTCCACAGAGGGACAAACCATATAAGTAGTTCAAGAGGCAGGCTCAAAGTGCTACCACCTGGGCTTGAATTCAAGCTTTGCCACCTGCTGAGGGTACATGCTCAGGAAAGTGCTTTAAATGCTCCAGGCTTCAGTGTACTTATCCAACAAGAGTCTGGTGATTATGCAGTTAACATCCACATTTGTTAAGGATCAAAAGTGACATAACACATGTCAGTGACCTAGCACAGGGCTAAATCACTTAATAAAGAAGAGCCACTCTCTCTCTCTCCTATTACTGTTGTTATTACCAAAACCAACAGGAGATGATACCATACCCTGAGCTACCTGAACCCCACTCAGGATGTATCAATGTGTTTATGGTAGAGTCCAACACACCTCCCACTCCTCTTCAATGGACATTTTGACATTAAAATGGGAAGTAAATTTTAGGAGGATGTGTTTATGCACAGAATTTGCTTTTTGTGATACTGCAGTACAACATACTAGAATCCTTTTATCCTCCTCACCCACTGGAGGCAATTTTGCCCTACAGTGGTCCTCAGGGGAACATTTGGCAATTTGATACAACTGGAGACATTGTGATTGTCCTGACCGCAGTGGTGCTGCTAGGATCCAGTGGTAGAGAACAGGGAGGCTATTCAACCTCCTAAAATGCACAGGACTTTCCCCAAAACAAAGAGTTTTCCAACCCAAAATGGCAACAGTGCCAAGATTGAGAAACTCTTCCCTGGCAAAAGCCAAGAACAGAAATTCTCCTTTTAATTGGCTTTTAAAGGTTTTTGGCAAGCATCTAACAATAACCCAAACTGCTTTTAAACTCTTGCGCTTTCATTGGATGGACCTACTCATGATTCTTTAATCAGTATGAGCAAGATTTCAGAGGGCCTCTTCCCGATGCTCTTAACTAAAACACACTTGACTTTGAAGAGAAAGAGGGAAAGGATGGGTTTGCCAAGAGTAAACAAAAGCCTCAGATGACTCTTCAGTGCTATGACCTGAAATATTGACAATCACTATACAGATCATACATGTGTAGCACATAAATACACACGATGCACCACTTTAAACTTCCTTATCCCTAGAGCTTGCGGTCCACCTAGTGCAACCCTACTGAAACCTAAGGATGCATTGGAGAAGGGAGAAATTGAGCTCTGCTGGTATCTCTTCAGTAGCTCTCACTTCCAACCAATCCTCCTTTTCACTGCAATCAAAACACTTCTTACAGTCTCTGTGGATGTTTCTACACTGAAAACCAACAGGAGAACACCACCACCAGCAGCTCCACAGGTCTCACAACACCTATTATTTGAAGAGTCTGAAACCAGAAACCCTATTTTTTTCCACATTGAAAATATTTGAATGGGCTGTCAAAAAGCCTCTCAGAAATGCACCCGTCCAACAGCAACAAACGCTGTGCAAACAAATCAAGTGGTGCAGAAATCCTTTGCACGAGATGATAGGAGAGGCCTGCGTGCTGACACTGTGGGCGAGCCAAGTTTTCATGTACTTGGATGGCTGACCTCCAACTTCTGACATATTCATTATATTCCAGCATGTCGGCTGCAGATTGCATTGAAGTGATGACAGCTACAAGACAGCCAACGAGGAATATGGCCATTCTGGCAACAGGTGGCCTTTCACTTGTACTGGGAAAGTTAATCTAGTTTATCATCAAAGTATATTATGTTCAAGGAGTGTCATGTTTTGAGAGCTCTAGTGACAGATCAAATAGAGAGCGCATTCTTCCGTGGAACCTGACATTTGGGGGAGACCAACCCTTTCAAACCACTTCATTGTTTATGCTTGATTCAGACCTGTTAAGCTACTCAGTTGCTTCAAAGGTTTACATTCCAGGCTCCAAATGATGGTTTGTGTCCTCCATCAAAGACTGATGGAAGTATCCATAATCTCACTTTCAACAGTCAACTAGCTCTATTGCAAGGAATTTTCAATGGTTGTAATTTGTCAGCAGAAAAATATATTGAAGAAAAAGCCAGCAACAAAAGTATGCTCCTGTTCATACAAACTGTCACATTCCCCAATGAATTTTTAAATTAGAGATGTTCAGATCAACTCTGCATACCTCCATTCAAAATAATTTTTTTAAATAATCTATGAGATTCAATCATATTCAAGGAACAATGGGGGAAAATGACCCCTGGCTGTTACTGACTTCTCTTTGGGTTTAACCTTGGATTTTGGCAAGAAATCCCTCTCCAATCTCTCTTACATTCTCCTAAAGCCTGAGATAAATGACACTAGATGGTAATATTTATTCAATCATCTCATTGCATGGCTGCCTTCCAAGTTGGAAGGTTATGTTTTGCTGCACTTTGGACTTCATTTGAAGAACTCTTAATACTTCTAAAACATAGAGAGGCAAACAAAACACCCACTTGCCTTGGAGAAAATCATTTTCATTTCCTTAAAAGTTTTCTAGCCTATTGGCTCACTCTTTATAGTCTTGGTGGAAGAGGGATGGAGTAATGTTGTTGATATTTTCATTCCTGTGTGAACACCTTTTTGCCTAGCGACAGTCAAAGACCTTGAATCTCTAAAAGCATATCTATCTTTCTAATGCACAACCACTTTTCTGTAGTTGAAAGGATGACAATAGTCCCCCAAACATAGAAAGAAGGCCACCTATTCATGATACTTCTCTTCAGTTCTTGGGCTTTGTTGGAGAATCTAAGAGTAGATATCAGGAGACTCTTCCCAGGTACTGATGATTCTGAAGCATTAACCTTCCACACAGCAATCTGTCAAGTGCCTCTTTGGGTGCTGGTCAAGTCGAAATTCTTCAGGCCCACAATCTCAGATCATATGGTTACTGAACACTTCAGAGAAAAAACAATATTGACACATGCAAGGATATGAGGGTGACATGGGTTAATATTGTTCTGTAACTGCTTCATTCACTTTTTTGCTTAAAATAGATACTAAGCACTTTGTTTCATTTACAGATTGTTTACATAGGAATTAGTATATGCAAGACATTATTCTCAGTACTTTCTCTACATATTAAGATATTTTTAAATTAATGTATTTATTTTAATTAGGTATATATGACAGCAGAATGCGTTTTGATTCATTGTACACAATTGCAGCATAACTTTTCATTTCTCTGGTTGTACATGATGTAGCATCGCACCATATGTGCAGTCATACACGTACCTAGGGTAATGATGTCCATCTCATTCCACCATCATTCCTGCCCCCATGTCCCTTTCCTACCCTTCCCTACCCTTTGCCACGTCAAACCTCCTTCATTTTTCCCATGCCCCCCACGTTATGGATCAGCCTCCACTTATAAGAGAGAACATTCAGGCTTTGGCTTTTTGGAATTACTTCACTTAGCATGATATTTTCCAACTCCATCCATTTACCTGAAAATGCCATAATTTTATTCTCTTTTAGTGCTGAGTAATATTACGTTGTGTACATATACCACAGTTTCTTAATTCATTCATCTACTGAAGGGCAACTAGTTTGCTTCCACAATTTAGTTCCTGTGGATTGAGCTGCTATAAACATTGATGTGGCTGCATTACTATAGTATGCCGATTTTAAGTCCTTTGGGTATAAACCAAGGACTAGAATAGCTGGATTCTATTCCAAATTTTCTGTGGAATCTTTATATAGCTTTCCATATTGGTTGCACCAATTTGCAGTCCCACCAGCAATGTATGAGTGTACTTTTCCCCCCACATCCTCACCAACATTTATTGTTTTCTGTATTCTTAATAGCTGCCATTCTGACTGCCATGAGATGAAATCTTAGAATAGTTTTGATTTTCATTTCTCTAATTACTAAAGATGTTGAACACTTTTTCATATATTGATCGAATGTATGTCTTCTTCTGAGAAGTGTCTGTTTAACACATTAGCCCATTTATTGATTGGGTTGTTTGTTTGGGGTTTTGTTATTGTTGTTGTTTGTTTGGGGAATGTTTTTGGTGTTAAGTTTTTTGAGTTTTTTAATACATCCTGAAGATTGTGCTCTATCTGTGTGTGTGGCAAAGTTTTGCTTATATCAAGATATTATCCTCATAAAAATCCTATGGAGTATATGCTATCATTATACCCATTTTATAAATGAGAAAAATGAGATACAAGAAGTTATATGACTTCCCATATAGAACTAATAAGTGGCAGGCCAGGTTTGAACATAGTTTTACCTGAGTCCATGATACTAATGTTATACTATCTCCACATTAGCACACTAAAAATGTCAATGATATCTAAAACTCAATGACCCTGGCTGGCCACTGTTCGTGATATATTTAATGCTTACTGCAACCAAGATAAAATTATCATACCCATTATACACATCAGGAAACTGAGGCTTAGGAAGTCTGGATCACTTGTCTAGAAACTCACAGCCAGCACTGATAGAGCATAGGCTGGATATTGTAAAGGAATAAAATGGAAAATTATTCCTTTCTGAAGTTTTAATAGTTTTTATAGTTCTATAATTTTTATTTTAAAAAATTGGCCTGGAAACATTGGGAAATTTTTGGAAGTATCGTCTTTACTATCCCTAGAAATGAAAAATAAAGCTAAATTCTGGTTTCTGCCTATCCTCAGACTTTAAAAGTCTTGTCCCCAAAGAACTTCGAGATTAACTCCATTAAGTTAATAATACTCTGAATCTTTAATAATATCTAGAGCTAATTCACTTATGTTAGAAAAACTCAAAGAATTGAAGACTTTCACAAAGATAAAATTACACTGCCTTTAAGAATTCCAATGTTTATAACTCTGGTTTTTTTAACATTAGAAATGTAAGATGTGGGCTTTAGAAAATGTCATAGCAAGAAATAAATCATATTAGCAAATGTCATTGTTTTATCAGGAAGAATACAAAGCTTCCAGGAAAAAAAATGACACAAATTTAAAAAACAAAATAAAATATTAAGTTTCAAGACCACACATATGCTGGAATGTAATGCAGTAATTTAAAATTATATTTATGCTGGGTGCAGTGGTACACACCTGTAATCCCAGCAACTCAGGAGGCTGAGACAGGAGGACTGAAAGTTCAAGGACAGCTTTGGCAACTTAAAGAGGTCCTAGGAAATTTAGTGAGACCTTGTTTCCAAATAAAACATAAAAAGGGCTAGGGATGTAGCTCGGTGGTAAATTGCCCCTGCATTAAATTCTTAGTATCCCCCCAAATAAATATATTTATTAGGATTTTTATGGCTTGAGGTAATATTCATTTATGTTATAAGGAAAGTAGCATATAGGCCTACATAGTGAATATAATTAAAATCTCACCAAAAAATCTATTCATTTAGTAATTTACATGCATAGATATTTCAAGTAGGAAATGTACCATATGTTAACAAAGGAAACTCTTGGGTGTTAGGATTACAAGTGATGTTTACTTTCTACTTTTTTACTCTGTATTTTGTAAATTTCCTACAATATAGTATATTACTTTCATAGTCAGGAAAAACTAAAGTAATTATAAAACTATTGAATAACAATTCTACTCTGCATAGGTTCTTCTCTTGGGCATTGTTCCTTTGCAGTCCAGGGCCCAGTCATCCTAGGGACAGGTTTATAAACTGGACTGAACCCACTCAGAGGATTGTTTAATGGGGAAACCACACAGCATAAAGGAACAATAAAAATCTTTGTCCAAAGAGCCAGGGAAACAAATGAAGTCAATCCATTACAAAGTATATATATATATGAACACAATAATTTCTACACTATGGGGGATGTGGAGCAAAATCTCCAGTCTGGAAGATCAGAAGCAGAAGAGAATTGCTGAAAGCAGAGTTAAGTTCAGAAAGTTCTAGGCTTCACAGGAAGCCACAATTTCCCTTCATGTATTGCTGGCCCATTTCTGAGATAGTCACAATGATTTAAAGCAAGCATGGAAGGCTGGACCTGATCATTTCTTGTTTCCTAACACAACCAAGTGAGCCAGTTACAGAACACCTAGAACAGGATTGCTCAAGGAGCCACTTTTTCCTGTCATGTCACTAAAATTGAGGACAACTCCAGCAGCCCACGAAACACTCAGACACTTAGGTCTGACCCAGAACAGGACTGGCAGGCCAAATGGCCACAGCTACTTTCAGAAAGCTAAATAAACAGAGAATTTGGGACAATTTAACAAAAGAAAATCTTGAGAAACTCAGAGATTCTACAAAATAAATCACTCATATAAATTATCCAAATTACAGGGAATCATGAGAAGTTCCTGGAGAGTTGAAATTAGCATAGTTCAAGGGAATTCCTGATCAAGAACCAGACGAGATGTAATGATTATCCCACCTGCAAGGATAACAAAAGACATTGAGCTTGTCCTGATACAGCTGCAAGTGCTCAGAAACACTGCTGGTGATACTTCATGTCTATAAAGTCTCTTCCTTTCTAACCAACTATCTTCCTTTTAGTTATTCTTTAGCTTTCTTTTGTTACTCAGTTATTTCTTGCATATGTTCTGGTTAAAGTATGAGGGCTATTGATGATCAGTATTTTGAATCTGATAAGTGATTTTAGGGTCCAGGATATGGACAGATTTTATAAATGTTATATTCATGCCTAAAACAATACAGTCTGCAGGAATCTATACATTTTCATTTCGTTAAACTTATTCAGTGGGCCATTCAAATCTTTTATACTCCATTGGTTTTTTTTTTTTTTTGACTTGATCAATTCATTAGTGAGAAACGTATGTTACAACCTGTTGTGGTTTGCATGTGAGGTGTCTCCCAAAAGCTCACATTTGAGACAATGCAAGAAGTTTCAGAGAAGAAATGATTGGGTTGTGAAAGCCTTAACCCAAATCAGTGAATTAATCCCATGATAGGGATTAACTGAATGGTGACTGAGGCTGGTAAGGTGTGGCTAGAGGAGGTGGGACTTGAGGGCGTGGCTTTGGGGTATATATTTATATATGGCCAGTGGAGTCTCTCTCTCTCTGCTCTCTGATCATCATGTGAGCTGCTTACCTCTGCCATACTCGTCATCCATGATTTCTGCCTCGCCTTGAGCCCAAGGAATGGAGTCTGCTCTCCCTGGATTGAGACCTCTGAAACCATGAGCCCCCAAATAAATGTTTCGTCCTCTACAATCATGCTGGTCAGGTCTTTTAGTCACAGCAGCAAAAAAAGCTGACTAAATACAATCCATACTAGGATTATTAAATCACCCTATTCTCCTTGAAATAATATCATTTTTCTTTCAGTATTCTATGTCCAATTTCCAAATTTCCTACCCATATGTGTTCCTTCTATGGTTTCCTCCATGTCAGTTACTGTCAACTCTTATTTTCCCAGTTCTCAAATGAGAAAGCAGGGGGATTTCTTCCTTCTTTTTACCTCACACCAAATCCCATATATTCCATTTTGAAATCTACTCAGAATCTGATTCCTTCTTCTCACCTCTAGTGGTCTAAGCCACTGTCATCCTTTGTCTGGACTATTTCTTTAGCATGCTTCTTTTCTTTCCCTCTGAACAGTCCAAACCCTACATGAAGCCCAAGTGAACTTTTTTAAAATACAAGTCACATCATGTTATAACTTTGCCCCCAGACCTCCCATTTCACTCCAAAAAATATCCAGAATTGCTAGAGTGGCCATCAAGACTCACAGGATCTGACCCACTACTCCCCTTCTGATATCATTTCTCACCTCTTTCTTCATCACATACTCCACTCCCATGACACTGGCCCCTTCACTGTTCCATGAACACATTTAGCACAATTAGAATAAAAGACAGCAGGAATTTTTCTCAGTTTTGTTCATCAATGCATTCCCTGAACCTAGTTCATGGTTTGACACAGAATATACTTCAATTAGTATTAAATAAATGAATGAGTAAAATTTGGGAATCTCTACTATAAGCAAATGTGAGTTAGAATTCTTGGTAAATTATAGGATACGCTTTTGAGCCTCCTTCTTGTGGCAGATCCTGAATGAACTTCAACAACAAGCAGGCACTAATTCTACCACAACAAGAAGTTTAATCCATGATTCCCACAGCCTCCAAAGCTGTACCTGACCCAGGGATATCCATATGGAAAAGAATGAAATTGAGCCCTTATCTCACACCATATGCAAAACTCAATTCAAACTGGTTTGAAGATTTAAACTCAGACCTGAAACAGTAAACCTACTCGAAGAAAACATAGAGTAAAAACTACACAATATTTGGTGTAGGCAATGATTTATTTTATTTTATTTTATTTTAGATTTGACCCCAAAAGCAGAGGCAGCAAAAGGAAAGATATACAAATGGGATTACATCAAATAAGAAACATTTGTGCATCAAAAGAATTAATTAAAAGAGTGAAAAGACAACCTACTAATTTGGAGAATATATTTGCAAGCCATACATCTGATAAAGAACTCATGTAACTCTATAGGAAAAAAAAAAACAAATAATCTAATCAAGATGCATGAAAAAATGCTCAGCAGCACTAATCATATGGAACCTTCCAAATTAAGACCACAATGAGATATCACCTCACACTTGATAGAATGGCGATTATTAAAAAGACAAAAGACAACACATGTTAGCAAGGATGTGAAGAAAAGAAAAATCTTGTACACTTTTGTAAGAAATTTAAACTAGTACCACAATTAGAAAAATAATATGGAGATTCCTTGAAAAGCTAAAAATAAAATTACTATATAATCCAGCAATCCCATTTCTGGGTATTTACCAGAAAGATTTGAAATTAGTATGTTGAAGAAATGTCTGTACTCCCATTTTCATTGCAGCACTATTCACAGTAGCCAAGTTGTGGAATCTACCTAAGTGTCCATCAGGGATAAAGAAAAGTTGCAATTCACACACAACAGAATACTAGTCAGTCCATATAAAGGAAAACATCTGTCATTTGCAAAACATGAATGGAATTGGAGAACATTACGATAAGTAAAATGAGCCAAACACAGAGAGACAAATACTGCATATTTTCTCTTACATGTGGAATCTAAAAGAATTAAACTCACAGAAGCAGAGAGTAGAATACCAGCTACCAGAGATGATAAGTGGGGTGGGAGGAATATGGAGATGACAGTCAAAGAGTACAACACCTTAGTTATTAAAGAGGAGTAAGTCTGAATGTTTTTAGCTCAATTGCACATTATGCTAAATATTGCTAATAATTAGGTATTATGCATTTAAATTTTGCTAAAAGAATAAATTTATTTAAACTTCTCCAAAAATCGTATTTCTTTCTTTCTTTCTTTCTTTCTTTCTTTCTTTCTTTCTTTCTTTCTTTCAAGTGACAGATATTGAACCAGTACCTCATGCATACTAAGCATGCCCTCTACCACTGAGCTACATCCCAAATCAAAATCATATTTCTTAAAAAGTGTTTGTTTCCTTTCTCTCTCTCTCTCTCTCTCTCTTTCCTCTTCCAACATGGTTGCTCAACATGTTTTTTAATAATATTCTGAGAACTGAATAGGAGGCAATGAATTTGATTAAAGAGCCTGTGAATACTATGCAGCATGTACATCTACCACCACTACAGACAGTTCAAGTCCAAGTTCTGCAAATCATAGGAAATCTGGTGAGGAGAAGAATGCAGAGAAACATTTATCTATCGTGAAATATGTTTGTTCATAGGCTAAAAACTAATCATACATCTTTTTTTTTTAATCTGCTTTTCCTAAATATCAAGAGCAGGTGCTATTCATACAATTTTGAAATCCTGACAATTCAGAAATGGAAAAACAAAAATTTGTTTAAAAAAAGAATAAATTTTCTAATGTTCTCATAAAAAATTAAATATTTGAGGTGATTCCATATTGTATTTGAAAATCACAATGCCACTTTCACTTTTTTCTTTCTTTCTTTTTATGTATGTATGTATGTATGTATGTATATATGTATTTATTTATTTATGCAGTATTTTGGATTGAACCTGCAGAGTTCTACCACTAAGCAACATCCCTACCCTTTTATTGTTTATTTTGAGACAAATTCTCACTAAATTGCTGCTGGCCTCAAACTTGCAAACCTCCTGCCTCAGCCTCCCAAGTGGTTGGGATTACAGATGTGTACCATTATGTCCAGCCCTACTGCCACTTTGTACCTCATAAATATGTACAACTATAATTTGACAATATGTTAAGTAATTTAAAAAATTAAAATAAATTGGCCATGTGATCTTAAAGAAGCTATTTTTAAAAATAATTTTTCCAGCATCATAAAATTTAAAAAATGAATAAATTCTGGTGAAATGAGAAGTTAATAGAGATCCCTTTATCCCTAAAGATGAAATCTATTTTGTCTGGATTAAATATAGGTATGCTGGCTGACTTTGAGCTAATATTCTGTGATGTTGTCTTTTAATGTTTCTTTCTACTCAGACTTCCCAAATCTTTATGTTTTAAATGTTATCTGTAAACAATACACACCCAATTTGGTATCTTTCATGCAATCAGAAAAGTCATTGACTTTTAACTTTCAGGTCTGGACCATTTTCATTTATTTATTGTCTTGTTTGTGTTCATTTCTGATTTTGTTCCTTATGTATGTGATGCTTTTTTGGACTGTCTTTTCCTGGTTCTTTAGAGAAGTTTACTGACCAAGTGGCATGCCCCTCTAGATGATATTCTTTCTGGCTGCTTTTAAGATTGTTCCTTTGAAGTTGATGTCTTTCTGTTTTTTACCTACTTCACTATGAAGTATAGTGGTGTGGATTGTTAGTTATAATCATTTTAAAGTTACTTATCTTAAAGCACCACTTTGTTAATTTTATTCCCTCAAATTCTTGAAGGTTTCTAATTCAGTTGTTTGTTGAATCTGCTAATTCTTGGTTTGGGTGAGTTCTTTCCTTGTATGTTTTACAGTTTTGGAGTATACCTTCATGTTTAGCTGGAATTTTTAAGTAGAATAATTGAGGAGATAGGTTGATTTTATGTTCCCTCTACAAATATTTTATGCTTACTTTTGTTAGGCCATCAAGAGATATTACCAAACAGACCAATTTTTAACTGAAATTCTTGCTGGCAGATTACTAATCATTTAAAACCCATGTGAAGAGATACTCCCAATTATGAAACCTCACTTTTTCTCCCTCCCAGAATCCAAGTTTAAAAGACAGATATGAATTTTCTTGCCTTCCCCTGGACTGGTGGTAGCTTGGTGATTTGGTGTTCCTTTCTTTATGTGTGTTTATTCCCTTAAGATGGCTCCTATTTGGGTACTTCCTGTTAGGCTCCTAGATGTGGAAATTTGGGGTGAAGTCAGTTTCTCTTTCAATTCCTCTTCTTCCATAGACTACATTCTGCTCCTATTTTCCTCTGAGAGGTCATTAAAATACAGGCCCATAGTTCCAAACCCACAGCTCCACTTCCATCCCAAAGCAGACAAAATTAATTGGCCACACTCAACTCCATGTTCTCAGTTTCCTCTTCCTCTTTGGTCCCTAGAATTTCTTTAACTTTCCTAATTGTTCAGCTTTTCATTTAGAATGTGTTTTGTGATTTTTGGTTCCAGCAGTTCCAGCTGTTTAATCACCCAAAATTTTGTTGTTATTTCTATGTCATCTAATTTGCCAGAAATTGAAATCCCAGTCAACTATCTCTAAAACCTAGTATTTTATATTTGCTGCTCAAGTTCAAGCACCCTTTCACATGGAATTTCCTTTCGATACTCTTAGAGATGTCCTCATTCCTTGTGGTTGGAGTGGGTACTGTCCACTTCTGCCTTGATTTGGATCTATGCCTGGTTGAGACTTTTTTTCTGGCTCTTATGAACCAATCTTCTTTTCCTCTTGTTCTTCTTTCATAGGTATCAACTATTAACATGAACTTAAGGATCTCTCCACCTGTCCTTTTTATCCTTCATAGACAGTTTCCCCAATATATCTCCAGTATGTCTAATTTGGTCTCAGGGGATTCATTCAAATCAACATGCTCAGTAAAAATGAGCTTAGTCATTTAGTTGTATATCCTTGTCCAATCAATTTCATGACACTTGCTTAGATTCCAATAACTTCTCTGATTTCTATATCTCCATGAAGATGGCCTGCCATCGTTATTATCATTCGCTAAGACTTTATGTGCTACAAACTCTGATTTAAAGAAACCACAAGCCTGATGTGGTGCCGCATGCCTATAATCCCAGCTACTCAGGAGGCTTAGGCCCGAGAATCACAAGTTTGAGGCCAACCTGAACAATTTACAAGACCCTGTCTTAAGAAAGATGGGGACAGGTTCTGGGGTTAGTAGCTCTGTGGTAGAGTGTTAGAGTCTGTAAACAAGTCAAAATAACACCTGGCATTTTGCCAGGGGAATGTTAGAGTTCGTAAACAAGTCTGGATGGTGCCTGGCAAAATGCCAGAGGGAGTGGTTTGAGAAGTAACAAAAGCAAGCCATTAAGTGTGGAGATTCCTGATTGGTTGACTGCTGTATCTAGTTTATGTTAATTAGATAAGCTGTGTGGAATGTATAAATACTGCTCCTGTCCAGCAATAAACGGCTCCCACTCATGCTGTATCAATCTACACAAGTTGTTCGTCACCCCCCCGGCTAGTTTGCTGCAGCCAGCCGGACTGCGGCAGTAGAGCAGCCCTGAGTTCCATCCCTGGTACCATAAAGAAACCACAGATCATATATTGAGGATCAGTGCTCTGACTGTGGGATAATCTTCTTATATATGTGTGGAACTTCCTTGAAGAATCACCAAACAAGAAAAACATTCCAGAACCTCTTAGAGCTTGGTAGAATGTGAGTTGATTGGGTAGGACACACTGCATTGACTGTCCATGTAGGAAAGCTCTGGGCCATGCATTCCTTCCATGAGTCCCACATAGCCACCCACTGGGAGAGATTCAATGGCATACAAGTTGCCTTCCTTTAGTCTACATCAGAAGCAGTCAGGGTGTTTTCCTCAGATATAATCTCTAGGATGGTATGTCTCCAAGTTCTCTCTCTTTATCAAAGTATAACTCAAAATTGGATTAAAAGTTTGGTAATTAAGGAGGCTGGGGTATAGCTCAGTGGTGGAGCACTTGCCTTGCATGTGTAAGGCACTGGGTTCAGTCCTCAGCACCCCATGAAAATAAATAAATAAATAAAGAAAGAAAGATACTGTGTCCATCTACAACTAAAATAAAATATTTTAAAACAAGTTTGATAATTATGTAGTATTCTTTGTGACACTAGCATGATCTGACTTTTCATTTAATTGATGCTCACATAAAATTATTATTTGAATTTATGAATTTCCCTTGTATATCTTTCTATTACCACACAACATTGATGATCATTAAATATTTGTTAAGCTTTCAAATTAAAACCTAGGAATGATTTCCTTTCCTACTCTCTTGATTTATTCACCAGATTTCCCAAAAGTTCAACTAATTGTTAAAAAGAACTATGCAGAATTATGTACTTTTACTAGAAGTGTGCATGTACATAAAGCGATTCTGAAGTAATAAAATAGTAATTCTTTTTATTTCCAAAACAAAATTTTAATTTGCTATTACATAAACTGATTCATATCTTGAAATTACCCATAGTTGTAATCTTTTGAAAAAATATAACACAATGCCTATTAGTTTATTAGCAATTTAGAAAATGTATTCAATAAAGAAATCACATAACTCAATTTATTTCTTAAATTCAAAGCATTTCAATATTAAACAGCCATATTAGCTAACTGATTTTCAATTAAAAGAATGTACTTTTAATTAAATAAAAAGAAATTAAGTTTTATCAGCATGTTCTGTTAAAGACTAACATAATACACAAATAGAAAGGCAAGGTGAAGGGAATAAATATAGTATTTATTAACCAATGTTTTAATGAAGCAAATATTTGTTGAATTATTTTTAATAATAATACCAAAAAAGGCTTAATATAGATTTTAAAAAGTAAATAAAAGTAAAAAGATAAAAAGACTCTGTGTTTGTAGATCTTCTTGTTAAAGAAATTTTTTTTTTACCCCCTGGAATGCTTTTTTTTTTTTTTTTGTAGTTGTAAATGGACAATATGCCTTTACTTTGTTTATTTTTATGTGATGCTGAGGATGGATGGAACCCAGTGCCTCAAACATGTGAGGCAAGTACTCTGCCACTGAGCTACAGCCCAAGCCCTTGGGATGCAATTTTATCTTAATTTCAGGAAAACTACACATCAAGATGTTCTTAGCAGTCTTATTTACAATTATTTAATTAACTATAACCTAAGTACTAGCTATGGTTTGGAACACTTAGCAAATTATTTAACATGGATGAAATAATGATATAATTTGAAAATAAGATTGTTATATTCTAACATAAAATACTTAAAATCAACAAAGTTCCTCAATACTCAAGGAATCTCTCTTCAAACTTACCAGGCTAGAATAGCATTCTTGACCCTTCTCTGGCTTAGTAAAATGATCAGTGTTTGGGGCAGGATACCTTCATGGTCCATTAGTGTAGTGGAGCTTTGTTCTACATATTGCTAGCTTTGTTCTTACCGTATGATCAAAGTCAAGAGTATTAGTTCACACTGAATAAGGAAAAAAAAATATTAACCGAGAATAGAAAAATTCTCAAGACCAGAAGAAAAGTTATCAAAAATTAAAGAAATTCACAGTACAGTTCAAAATCCAAAACTCTTCTCCCTTTTCATCATCTCACCTCTCCAGCTTTCTGCAGACCTCATACAAATCAGTAAAGATGGAAACACTTTAACACCCAATGAGCAGATAGACGGTAAAATTGGAAAAGGATAAAAAATGCTTCGGATATTGTTGTCTCTATATTGATGAGTTACCTGGACACTGGAGATGGGAAGGGAACGCATTGAAGGCAGGAGGTGGGGGTTCCTATAAAGAGTTCATTTTTGGCTTGTGGAAAACAAAAAAGAAAACGGGCAAACATCAAAGAAGAAGGAAAGCACAGGGATTTGTTGCATGTTTCCAAGTTGTTGCTTTCAGGTGACCTTTGCATTTTGATATTAAGACTGATGATTAAGCTGGATGTGGTGGCACACACCTGTAATCCCAGCGGCTCCAGAGACTAAGGCAGGAGAATTGAGAGTTCAAAGCCAGCCTCAGCAAAAGCAAGGTGCTCAGCAACTCAGTGAGATCCTGTCTCTAAATAAAATACAAAATAGGACTGGGGATGTGGCTAAGTGGTCGAGGGCCCCTGAGTTCAATCCCTGGTACCCTCCCCCCTAAAAAAGACTGATGATTAAATTGAACTGAGGCCAGCAGTTTATTGTCTCTTGGGTGGTAAAGGTAACTCAGAAATTCCTTTTGAATCCATGCATAATAAAAAAAAAAATCAGAATTTCTGTGAAATTCAATTTTGGAATTTTAAGAATCTCTTCCTCCCATCCTATCTCCCCATCTAATGCTTTGATAGTGAGGTCTCTTGTGTTAAACAAGGTAACTTGATGAGGGTGTTATACTTGGTCCACCAACCCAGCCTTGTCCTATCCTGACTCATCTACCTAATTGCCCTCTTTCAGAGAGATGCTGATGACATCGCCATGTTGGTGATGCTCCTGGCCTGTGGAGAAAGAGATTCCTTTCTCCATGGCAACTATGGAGGGGCACCTCCTCAGAGATGGGTAAGGACATCCATGGATAAGGACTCCAGTGACTGAGTGTTACAAAGTCTATGTCCATGGTTGATGGACAAACCTACAGCAACTACAGTAAATTCAACATTTCTAAATTCCTTCTTATAACCCCTCCTGTTATGGTTTGGAACTAGAAATGTCCTACTGGTACATACTGAACTTAGTATGTACTTGAAAGACTCGTGGTTTGAAAGCATGATCCTTGATGCAAGAAGTTTCAGAGGTTGTCTTTTAGACAATGATGAGAGGTGTAACCTCATCAGTGGATTAATTCGCTTGATGGATTAACAAATGGACTACTGGGTGGTAACTATAGGCAAGTGGAGCGTGGCTGGAGGAAATAGGTCATTGCCCATAGCTCCTTGAGCATGACCTCTCTTCCTGTCGCCCTCTCTCCCTCTGCTTCCTGGCCACCAAGAGTAGGAAACTTTCTTCCACACTGCCTCTTTGTCATGACGTTCTACCTCACCTCAGGCCCAAAGCAATGGAGTCACCCAACCATGGACTGACCTTTTAAATAGTAAACCTTAAATGATCTTTTCTCCTCTAAGTTGTTCTTGTTGAGTGTTTTGGTCACAGTGATGAAATGCTGACTAACACAGAGTAGCTATATATAAACCTGAAGCACATAAAAGGTTGGGGGAATATACATGAATTACATGTACCAACAAAGCCAAACTTCACATTATGTTCAATGACTTCATGTTTGAATTAAGTAGCAAAATATGTTCACTGATAAGCATGTTTTGTCTTCTCACATGAGAGAAGAATTTTTAGATACACCTTTCCTGAATCAAAGCACAATACGTTTTATTTTCTTTTGTGAAATTTCAGGCTACTCAATTTCATGGTCACTGCCACTAAAGAAATTCTGAGACAGGTTATAGGCCAGGCAAACCTTAATAAAATATGTATATAATCAGCCCTCCATGTCCATGGGCTCCACATCCATGGACTCAACCAATTTGGATTGCAAATATTTGAGGGCAGGGGGGACTTAGTATGTACTGAACACGCACAGATTTTTTTTCTTTTCATTATTCCCTAAACAATACAGTATAACAACTATTTACATAGCATTTACATGGTTTTAGGTACTACAAGTCATTTAAAAATAATTTAAAGTAACTGAGAGGATGTGCATGGGTTCTATGCAAATCCTATGCCATTTTATATAAGGGATTTGAGCATCCATGGATGGTATCAGTGGCAGGATAAGGAAGGGCAGACCCGGAAGCAATGCCCTCACTGAGTGACAATCATACACCTTCACTGTTTATATAGCTAAATGGTCAATTGTGCCATATTCCCTTGATTCCTCCCGAGTTAATGAAAGTTAGGGAATAGAAATAAAGCAACAGAATCCAATGTGAACCAGTAAGTGGATTGCCACCTTCTCCCCTTATTTCCTCACTTAAACCAGAAAATGAGCATAAAATGAATGGGACAGAATCAGGGAGGAGGCTTTGCAGAACTTTTTTTCTTCTTCTTTTTAAGCAGAACTTTCTGTATAACATAATGAGCAAAAAACAAATTAAATTTTTTTTTTAATTTGGATCAGACAATATGGTTCTGTTATATCTACATGTTATTTTTAAATCTCTTCCCTGGACAGGGAGCATTGGAAGAAAATACACCCAGAAAACACTCAATATGTTTGCGTTTTACAACTCCGGATGGTCCTTTTTATCTTATTTTCACAACTCTGTTTATTTCAAATTCTCTAGGATAAGCAAGTATTACTCAAAACTTTTGAGATATATATATATATATATTTTAAATTTAATAAGTACTTTTTAAGGAACCAGCGTGGGTAGTGATTTGAGTGGACTTTAAAATGGGTGCTTTAAAAATGTTTTTTCTTTCCTAATAAGGAATGTGATTTTCATCTCAATGTCATACATTTATTCTAAGAAAATGAGAGGAACATGCTCTCTTGGAATGAACGTCTTTACAGTTGAAGCTTGGTACCTTGATCTATGTAGGCCCAGTGTTAGAAAACTCCCAGAACCTCTGGACCACTGCCTCTCTTTTATGACATGCTATAGACCCACTTCCCTGGAAGCCAAGAAAAAAGTGGGAATTAACATGCTCCCATCAGTTTGGCCATGATGTCAGCTCTATTCCTTCATTCTGAAAACTTCAGGAGATGAGAGGGGATGGCTTTCCAATTATTTTAAGTCATTTTGTGTAATCTTTAACAAAATGTCAAAACAGAAAGTATTAGTGCAATATCCCAGAAGTCATTTTTATGTGGAGTAGTAGAGGGAACATTATACAATTAAATAGATATTGAAAGACTAAATGCAATTGTCCCTCATTATTGACAGGAAATTGGTTCCAGGACCCCACAGAGAGCAAAATCTGTGGATGCTCAGGACCCTTATATAAAATGGCATATTACTTGCTTATAACCTTCATAACCTAAACACATCATCCTGTATACTTCAGATCATCTCTAGATGACTTACAATCCCTAATACAATGTAAATGCCATGTAAGTTGGCATTACAATGTATTATTTAAGAAATAATGGTAAAGAGGGGAAGTCCATACATGTTAAGTCCAGTCAAAATTTTTCAGATGTTTTTAATTTGTAATTCATTGTATCCTCAGATGTGGAACTCATGGATATGAAGGGTCAACAGTATACAAATGGGCAATGGACAGACCATACATAAAAACAGAACTTTGATCCACAACCTGCAGCAACCTGCTTAGGAAACCAACATTTATAATAAGCAGCTTGGGAAGCCAGTCATTAAGACTTGTGGAAATCAGGCCACTATCTCTAGAAACACCAGAAAGCTGATCAATAACTTCTATGGCAATCAGCCCCGAATGGCCAGGACTTTGTTAACAACTGACACATTTTTTTTGCCCCCAACTTAGGGCTAACCAGAAAAAGTCAAAGATGCACCCTAACCAATCACATAGAATATCCTACTTGTAATTAACATGCCTACAGCTTCCCTATGCCAGCAGCCCCCAATCAAGGTGGACGTTCTTACCTTTATTAAGCTTTCCCACTCCCCCAAGTGCCTTTGATTCTCTGCCAAAATATAAGTGCAAATGGAAAGTGGCTGACTCTCACTATAGCAAGCTGTGAATACTCTGCTTTTAGTTGGTCTTCATTTGCTTCCACACTATGGATGAATTGGGAAAATGCACGACCAACTTGTGGAAGAATTCATAAAAGCCAAAGGAGCTTAGAAATTACAAAGTGTATGTCATGAAACTTACACCTAAATATGACATACAAGGTAATAAACCCACCTAAACTTTACAAAGAACTCCTGGGAGAATCACTACAGCAGCTCTTTTTAAATGTACATTCAAGCAATTTTAGTACTGTATGCCATCAATAAATTTCTAATAAGCATTCCCAAAATGTACTTATTTATATATGTTGTACACATAGTAAATTTGTAAGATTTAAAAGATGATACAAAGTGAAAGAAAATTCCTTACATACATTCTGTGAATCATGATGACTTCATACATCAGGAGCTAATACCTTTGTTTTTGTTGTAAGTTTGCAAGTTCAAAAGCCTTCTTCATAATTTTTATACTTTATGTATATTATGGTTTAGAAATGAGAAGTCCCCCAAAATCTTCTGTATGAATGCAGGGGTATTCATAGGTAGAATGATTGAATTATAAGAGCTGTAATCTAATCAGTTCATCCTCATTTGAAAGGACTGACTGGTAACTATAGGCAGGTGGGGCATGACTAGAAGAGATGGTCACTAAGGGCACACTCTGTAAGGGTCGTCGGGTCCCTTGTCCCCGCTTTCTCTCTCTCCTTCCTGCCCCACCATGACCTGAGCTTCTTTTCTCTTTCGGGCCCTTGCACCAAGATCTGCTGCCTCATCTTTGGATCCAGGGCAATGGAGATAACCATCTGTGGACAAGACCTCTGAAACCATGAACTCTAAATAAACTTCTCCTCTAAGTTGTTCTTGTAAGGTGTTTTGGTCCGAGGGACAAAAAAATAAAAAAATAAAAATAAAGCTGCTAAAACAATGTCCAAGAATTAAATAATCAGTCATTCTTTTTATCTCTTTAGTGGCTCTTCATGGACCCAAATTAGAAATGGGTAAAATGTCAGCTCCTCCATTTCCTTGATGTTTGCTGTTTGCCTGTTCTTACATCATCACTATTATCATATTTTCAGTGGAATCTTTGCAAGAATCATTTTAGTTCACTTGCTATCTAAAAGTTTAGATGTAAACGCATAATATCATCCTGTAAAACCACTTAAAAAGTTGGCTGTAAAAAGTGTTAGTGTGTTAAAAGTAAACAAATGGTCAACCTTCTATCAATAAAACTTTTTCTTTCTTTCTTTCTTTCTTTCTTTCTTTTTTTTTTTTTTTTTTTTTTTTGTGTGTGTGTGTGTGTCAATGTGTCTTGTTTGGGGATGGAATCCAGGGACTGACTCAGGCAATTAGGCAATTAGGCTGGTGCTCTACCTCTGAGCTACAACCTCAGCCCCAGCATTGCCTCTTTTGCGGAACACTCTGAAATAAAAGATACTAGTGTTAACCAATAAATTAAATAATAGCAAACAATTTATTTCTTATTTTAGGTAATATATTACTGGAATTAAAAGATTAGTAAATAGAAGCTCTACTATTTTTCTCCCGCTGTGGAGACATGCTTTGGAAACTACACAATCTACCATATTTCCCTGAGTTTACTAATGAACCCATTCTTCTTTTTTCTGTTCGCTTTTCCTTTCATTTTTTTTCCTTTTTTTCCCTTTCTTCACCAAGTAAAGGTGAAAATGAAATGAGATGCACAGTGAGCCTACATTTTCTTAGTTTAAATTCATATTAGAGACAAGATCTTGCAAAACACTTTTAAACTACTGGCCAAAGCTGTGGGCAGCAGGGTCAACCTGAAGATCAAAATCATAGAGCACACATGTTCAAATATTTGTTACCCCAGTTTCCCTGCTTTTCTTCTTTGAAAACTGGCAGCTCCAGGGTTCTATGCATTTAGAGATTTAGATCATGTTAAATCAGCCCAATTGTAAACACATTAGCTGCTTTTTATATTACCCAAGAGGAGACATGTCAACTAGATGTGCTGATATATCTAAGTTCAAATTTTCCAGTTGCTTATATTTCAGGAGCCACGCTTGCAATTTTCTTCATTACTCATTAGTGATTTAAACTTCCCTTCTTTCTTTCTCTGGGTAATGACAGAATTCAAACATTAGTATTGCAGACATTCTAGAGACATTCATGTTAGGCCCATCTCTATTACTGAACTTTTAAAAAACTTTCATCTTTTACTTCCCTGATATATTTGTAAAAGTCCCATCATCATTATCTCCCTCTGCTAACAAACTCCATTTGCTTTTTGGCTATTATCTTTTCCTTGTCAGTCATAACTAATGGGAAAGAATCTTGTTTAACTTTTTCCCCATCTATTCTATTCCTGTCATGCTTTTATTTCCCCTACATATAGATCTTAAAATAAGTCAAAGAAATCAGTTCATTAAAAAATTATTTGAATGCTTCTCACAGCACACAGGCTTTCATTTGGGTGTCATTTTAGATTCTTCATCTCATTCTTATTCTCCCAATTGGATCTTTCCCCTAGCACAGAACACAAGGTAACTCTTTAAAATGATCTTTCTGAAAGTCTGATACCCTATGTTATGATCTGTAAAACCAATTTGTATGACAGTCAGCTTTGAGTTAGCCATGGTAACTGGGGAAATATTGGCCTGTTATAATTAATTGAAAGCTCTCAAAAGGAGCCAGAATTCAAGTAGGGCACAGCTCTTTACCCTCCACCAACCCCGCTTTAATATTCACATACATATGTGCATTCAGAGGTATCTTCCTAAACTTGTTCATGGGTTTTCCAGGAGGCATGCTAATAAACGTTAAATTAATTGAAAAGGGAAGATCAGAAGCAATAGCCAAAAAAGGCAGTATGGCCACTGACACAAACTCTTAGAAGAAATTACTTCCAAGAAAGAATGTGTGATTATGGAGGAGGAGAGAAGATAAAGTTCAATTTCTACTGGATTCCCTTCTTTATCAATTTAGTATTACAGAAAGGATGTATTTTCTTTCCTTTATTTTTGTATATGTAGTGGGGCAGGAACTGGGGAATGAACCCAGTGGTGCTCTACCACTGAGCTACACTCCAACCCTTTTCATTTGGGGGAGGGGTGAAACTACATGTTGTTTCTTATTGGCACAGCATTATAGTTATACATAATAGTGGGATTCATTATGCCATATTCATACATGCACATGACATAATTTGATCAATCTCATTCCCCAGGACTTCCCCTTTCCCTCTTCTCCTCTCTCCCCCAGTCCTCTGGCTCTGCTCTGTCCCCTTTTTAAATTTTTTTTAAATTTTATGACAGTGCCTCTCTAAATTTCTCAGGCTGGCCTCGAACTTGCAATCTTCTGCCTCAACCTTCCAAGTAGCTGGGATTACAAGCATGCACCATCACTGCCAGCTAGAAAGTATGTATAATTTAAAATAATATAAAGAAAAAAGAAAAAGGCATATGAAAAAAATCTGTGAAAGTGTTAATTACCTTTACAACAATTATGTTAGAATATATTCAAATCATTAGCTATTTCCAATAAAGAATATACTGCTGTGTGACTACACACAATCCACATTAAGGGATTAGGACCCATGGGACAGCAAGGAACTGCAAGTAGCTCAAGTAGGTGACAGTGGAGCTGGGATTGGAGATAGAAAAAGGAAAGCTAAAATAACCAAAATGAACCTGTGCCAAATTTGTGGGCCTTGGACATTTTGTGAAGTTCCTAGTCTCTAAGTGGCTTGACATTTGCCACCAACTATGCTTCCTCATTGTCACCCAAAATACATGTCATTTCCTGGACTGCCTTCCCTGCATCAAAGGAGACAGGTATTTGTAGCAAGCCTCAGGTATGTGTTAATGCTGGTGTTCATGAGCCTCTGCACATTCATGGAATTAAAGTTGGAATGCTCCTAGTTCCCTTGTTAATCTTTTATGGACAATTGGTATAATCACCAATATCACAGAAGAAATTTTATTTTATGGTCCCCCTAAATATGATTATTCTTTCTTGGGGAAATTTTACAAAGTAAATTTGAGTGGAGGAGACAATGGGGAAGGAGGAGAGGCACTCTCCTGTTGATAACTAATTTTTTGGTAAACATTCTTCATCTTATTTGGACATAGTTCACAGATGAAATTTTTTGTGCATATATATTTCTATAAAATAACAAGAATGAAGCCCAAATCAAAGAGGGAAATATCTCCTGCTTCACTTAAAAAAATTTTCCAGCAATTCTGTAAATTCATTTTTAAAATGACATCTTTATTTTGATTGAGTGACAAATAACATCTTACAAATTAAAGCAGAAATTTGTATATATGCTCCCAGGATTAAACTGTTCAGGATAAAACATTTGAAAAGGAAAATATATATATATACCTCAGCCCCTTGCTGCTTACTAATACTGTGGTTAAGCTTGCCAGAGATGTCCCTTAACGTTCTCAGGTAACAGAGGGGAAGTGACACAGAAGAACCATCTGAAAAGATGAGTAGAAAAGTGAGGGGCTACCCTGAGGGATTAAAAAAAAAACAGAAACTGGAGCAATGTCATCCTAGCCACAGTTGAGGAAGACACTCAGATGATTAGCACAAGATTGAAAGCAAAAGTGACAGGAAGGACTGGGAGGTAGCAATACATGATGATGGTTAGAGTTGAGACCACTTGAGGAGTAAAAATAACTGCAATGGAGTCCTGAGCACCAAGTTAAAAATAGCCATGGCAGGGGCAGGTGTGTGCCTTCATTCCCTCTCTTGATAAATAAGGCAACATACACCACACCAAGCATTTCATTTAATCCTTACAAGTAGACAAGTTTAATAGCCCCATTTTAAAGATAAGAAAAATAAAACCAGAGAAGTCTACTAGCCATAACTTAGTTTGTTGATAAGGACAAACTCAGGAAAGACCCCCTTCTATAACATCTGTTTTTCCTTCCCTGCCTCTTGACAATACCTGAGGCAGATTCTTTAGTTTTCCAGTCTTTCTTAGGCATTAAAAGAGTATCATTTTCACCTGTTAAATCCAATCCACTCTATTCCCCTACCTGGGAGGTTGAGGGCAAGAAGATGGCAAGTTTGAGGACAACTTAGCATGCAACTTAGCAAGACCCTGTCTAAAAGTGAAAAGAGCTGGGGATGTAACTCAGTGGTAGAGCTGGGTTAACCTCAAGGACCACCACCTCCACAACAAAAAGTGAAAAGAAATCCAATCCAATCCAAACCTCAATGTCCCAATCTCTCAATCAATTAAGAACTCCCTATTCTCCCCCTAATTTGCATCATCCCTGATTTGAACCCTCAAATTCACAGACCATGAGTAAAGAGGTGAGTTGGCATGGTCTCTTTTTGAACTCTGCTTAATCCAAGTACCCACTTATGCATTCTGATGATTTTGTTTCCTCCAAGGTTAAGAGCAGTAGGTAGATGCAATTTCAGGTTGGTGTCTTTTACTTCACCTCAGTGCCTCCCCTCCCACCCCAACCCCCATGGAATCTCTTCCTGTTAGGATCCTATGATTCCAGCAAACATCTCTCCAGGTAGTTCCAACAGAACCTACTCCTGGCTGTCCTGCTTCAGTGAACTTGGCTTTCAGGAAGCACTATAAATGGTTTTTTCCAGGAAACAATTGAAGTTCAGGTCTCTCCCAGATGTAGCCAATGTACCCTTAAAGTATGGTCTGAGACAGAGGCTGGCATGCAGGTCACGATCTTTGGGTCATGATCCCAGGCAAAGGAGAGAGAAACAGCAGGATACAATCAGGTATGCTTTAGGAAGCTGGCCCCAATGAGGGACAGAGTGGTTATCCTGTTAGGACTATGAACCTTTATAAACAGTATCAGAACTGGAGTGGATAGGTGGAGGAGGGATCTGAGGAAAAAAGATATAAGCATTTGTCTGTTACCTCCCATCCCTGGTTGGCAAAGTGAGGCCCCTCTGTTTTTCACTCCCCTCAATTCCAAGTCAAGAATAAATTAATCCAGTGTCATTCTATCAGAGAAACTCCAGACCAGGAAGACAAAGCTATGCCATGTGGGCCTAAGGCCAGGTCCTGTCTTCTCATTGTATCAGTAGGTGACAGCCTCAGGAACTATACTAATAGGGAGGTGGCCAGGCAATTTTAACATGATATGCAGGAAGCACCTGGCACACTTTTTCTACTGCCATTTCTCCTTTCCTAGCTGTTAGAGGATAATTGCTAAGTGCTTGCCTAGCATGCCCAAGGCCCAGGTTCTGTCCTCAGCATGACAAAAAAAAAAAAAAAGATAATTTCTTTTAAAAATATGTAAAATCATGTTTCTCAAGCAAAGATAAGATGAACATACATCATGCATCGAGGTTATCTTAAATTCATGGATTAATGAGGGAACCATTAAGATGTTAGTCCCAGTTCAAAGGAGAATACAAAGAACAGACACATATTTCTGTCCTTGAAAAGAGCGAAATGAAAAGACATTTGCTTAATAGATATAAAACTGGTTCATTTGGAAGAAAAAAAGGGAGGAATCGATTGCATTTCCATTAGACAAAATTCACTTGCATCTCTGTGGATAGAAATAATTTGCATTACTATCAGTTTTCTCAATTGACAGAGTTGTAAATTAACTCATAAAAAATGGAAAGTGCAGATCCTAGAGAATTATAAAACCTGGAGAGCATTATGGATGATGTGTACCTTTCCATTAGAAAAGATCCAGTTATCTTTTTGTCCACTTTGAAGTCTTTCACAGTTTTTCCTGACAAGGTCATCATGAAGACTCTAGTATTTATTTTCCCATATGCCCATCAGACATTATTCCAGGAATTCACCTGTGAGTTCACCCAAACAACTAAAGGGCAAAACGTTAGTCGGGGGTCAATAAACTATGACAGGTCAAATCTGCAAAGTGTGCTTTTAAGAAAAAAATTTTACTGGCATACAGCTACAGTTACGTACTGTGACTCCTTTCATTCTGCCACAGCAGAACTGAGCAGTTGCAACACAGATCCTGTGGCCTGCAATACCTAAAATATTTACTATTTGGCTCTCCACGGAAAAAGTTTGCTTAGTTCTGCTCTGGGTCATCAAGCAAACAGCAAGATTGTGAAATGCTGGTTTTCCTTTACATCAGATGGCTCCTGTCTGTAACAATAGTTTTCCAGGAATTGGGGCCAAAAAGGAAGTGCAGGAGCAATGCCTGGGCATATTCTAATCCTGCTCATACACTTCATAGAACCCTTGTCCTCTCTACTATCTCAACTAACTCTCTCTGTGTAGAATGGAGTTGGGCAATTCAGGAAAAGAGTCAAAAGGCTAATTTGACCACTTCCTGATCAAGTCTACAAAGAAATGTCTAGTGACTCTCCTTGCACAGTAGCACTCATTATCTTCAGTTTATTAGCCTGAATTGAAATTCCAAGATCACAAGAAAGGCCACATGTTACTTCCTATCCCATAACTATCCAAATGCAAAGTTGCTGATAAACTATTAGAGAGATAAGATTTGAAGTCCGAATCTAACCTAGTTCTAAGTTTGTCCAGCTCTCAGAATGGGCACGAGTCACAAGTTTAGGGTCCTTAGGGACCCATCTCAGGCTAAAGTCACCTACTTTCAAAGCCATCTTGCTGCTATTTTTAAAGATGTTGGATGTGGCAAGAGCACTAGGGTGAGAAAAAATGTTTTGGGTGGAATACTTGATACCTCTTGCTGCTTCCCACTATTCAGATGGAGGAGGAGACATGGGTCGGCTTCCACACCAGCCTGGCAGAGGAAACAGACGTCTGTCTCAGGACGGTATCTCATGCTCTCAATAGCAGCCAGGAGTGCTTTCTGATCCAAAAGAAAAAAAAAAATGTGCCTCAGCTAAGAAATGTGAGATTAAAATTCAACCATATTGAAATTAATCTTTAAATTAAGTTTCATTCTTTTCTTTTCTTTTTTAAGCACTGATCATCAACAACAAAATCTTTGCATTTCTAAAGTACCAGGTAGGGAGTTTCTATCTAAGACTGGCCTTGAAAATCCAGTTAGCATAAGGCCAGGGGAGAATTGAGCCATCAAAGTACAGCATCTTTGCAATCATTCATCTTATACTTTCATCTCAATACACTGAAAAGTCACATAATTATTCTGGTTTTCTATGACTGTAACAGAATAAGAAACTCAGGTTTTGAAGGGATTCTTTTATTTTATGGCCTATGATCTTTAATCTGAGCATCAACATGGTTTCTTGGGCTGATATATGAAGACCTTTACTATAAAAGTATTTTCTTTGGTTCTTTTCACTCATGAAGGTCAAAGGTCACATCTGAAGCAATCCTTATGTTATCTTGGCCCACTCTTGAGACGTTGTTAAACAAAATAGTCAGTGGATACCAAATAGAATATGATGTGTACCAAATACTGGAAAAAAAGCAAAACTCTTGGGCTCAAATTTGAATTCAAATCATGGCCCTGTCATTTACTAGTTGTGTGATTTGGCACAAATTGATTCATGTCTTTGAACTTAAGTTTTCTCACATATGAGTTAAGGATAATAATTACTTCTGAATTTTGTTGAGGTTTAAATATGAAAATTAAGAGACTCTTAGCATGAATCCTGATGCGTAGTAAGTATTTCTGTAAGTATTTGCTCCATCTCTTTCTGCCCTACTATATTCAGCAGTTACCATGTTCATGAGAAATTTTATGGATTTTGATATTGTCATTAAACAAAGACACACTCCATTCACAGTTAATTTCTCCTTGTTCTATCCCACCCCGCTATCGCGGATGCACTTGCACTTCTCTTGAGTTTAGCTGACAACTTCTTGACCAAGCAGGAAAAAAAGGGAAGTCAAACTAGCAATAACCAACCTAAATAACCAAACCCATCTCTGTGGTTAGTTAGGTCTGAAGTTTTAATACCAGAGGGCACCTCAAGAGATGAGTAACACAGATGAAGAGAGTGAGTAATGACTGAGAAAACAAATGCTAAGCTTTATAAACTGAAGCACTCTTGTTGTGTAACACCACCACAGCTGCTTTCCTAGAGGGCAGTGTCAGAGCAAAGCTTTGGGGTATCTTAAATTCAAAAGAAAAAAGGATCTTAACAGCATGATCATAAAATTTAAAAATGTTTAAAAATACTCTGAACGTCCACAACAGTTATAAAAAGATGTTGGCTATTTATTTCAGCTTAGATGAATTTTTCCAAAAAGAAAAGTCATACAGTTTAAATAAATAAATAAATATCAGTATTGGTGGGGTATGGCTTTATATATCGATATTTAAGCTCTTCAGTGGATTAGAAATAAAAACTACCTGGCCACTGAAAATGTGTTTTTCTGCATCTTTCCAAAGCAAATAATTTTACAAATTACTTTAGAAGTGGAATTTGCTGGGTTCCAAGAATGTCCTTGTATATAACCCAAATAAGACATAATCTGCCCAATATAAACAACACCAAAGAGGTCTTCTTTCAACTGCATGCATGATTTTATGATAGTTTTCTTAGTTATGGCACTCTAAAGTCTCTATTAACATTACCAAATAACTCTAGTCCAAGAAAAAGTTAAGATAATCCAATGCCCAGGAAACTTGCTCACAATGATCTGGTTCAATCAGTAGTAAGGGCCAAGTAGACCAGAAGGAGTAAGAGGATACTTCCTGGTGCTTTCCTCTTGGCATCTGCCTGAGCGGGTTTTCTGCCATTTATAGCTGTCATTGTAGAAGACTTCCCAATTTCATCCCACGCAGTGTAGCATGTGTCAAAGGGTAAAATTATTTTCTCACCAATGGTGCTACCTTAATAACAAAGATAAACAAGTACTCTTTCCAAGTAAAGAGAGGTAAGAAGTCTTTGCTGGCTCAAGCCCATAACCCGGTACTCACTCTTTCCTAAACACTCATCATCTTTAGAACACATATTTCGAGTGAATGTAAATTTATACAATAATGTTTGAATTTCAGTAGTGATTATTGCCAGTTGAAAATAAAATTCCCCAAGCATAAAACCACTAAATTTGAGCTATAACTGTATCCTACACTCTTAGAAGAATGCCTGGCTCACAGAAGGCATTCAGTAAATATTTGCAGAACTAATGACTGCACAAAAAATAGAATTAAAACCAGGGGAACAGGAGTAAGATCACCCATGGAGGGTGTAGAGAAGGGGAAAAGAAGAGAATACAGGCAGATAAAGGAGAGAAAGAGAAAAGAAAAAGGACCTTAAAAGTAATCATGGAAAACAAAAGTATTTAACAGAGGAAAAAGGAGGAGGAAGAGGAAGAGGAACATACAAATAGAAAATGATCAGGAGAGGCCAAAGAGATAGAGAAACTTCTCAAAAACAAGAGGTTGTAAAAGAGTGAACAGATGATTTTAGGATAGGGTACAATATTTCCATTTTTTAAATACTGGCCTTTCTTTGTGTTCTTAAAAAATAAATACACTTATTTTTAACTTCAATTTTTATTCTGATCCTTCTATAAAAAATTCATGTATTTGTAATTTGACTCCATTAATAAAACAGGTAGTAAATTAAAAGTAATTGCTATGAAAACATTTTCTTTCACACTGAGAGGATGGAGAGAGAAAAGATACATAAATGTTTAGATCATCCTTGATAGTATCAATTTAATTTTTATAGAAATTGGCCTGAATAAGTGAGTTCCAGTAGCAGTGCAGAAGTCACCTCCCTTGTATGATGAGCCTTGGGTCACACACCAACCCTTACATACTCAGTTGATTGAATCAGGCAAAAGTCTACCCAGATTCAAGGGGAGGAGAACTGGGCTCAGCTTCTTGATAAGGGAGTAGAAGGTCTCATTGCCGAAGAGCAGGGAAGATGAAGCCTTAAGAGGAATTTGAAGTCATAAAGGATCTGCCCTCATGCATGGATTAATGCTTTTTTGTGAGAAAATGTGTTCAATATTATGGGAGTTGAACCCCCTTTTCTCTTTTCTTTAATTTTTTAATCTTTTAATATTTTTTTAGTTGTTGAGAGACCTTTATTTTATTTATTTATACACGGTGCTGAGAATCGAACCCAGGACCTCACACATCCTAGGCAAGCACTCTACCATGGAGCCACAAACCTAGCCCCCCACTTTCCTCTTTCTCACACCTATTCACTTGCCTTCCATCCTCTGCCATGAGTTGAAACAACACAACGCAGCTGCCAAAAGCTGAGCAGATAGTGGCACTACATTCTTAGACTTTTGAGAACCATGAGCCAAAATAAACCTCTTTTCTTTATCAATTACCCAGTCGAAGTGCTCTCTTGTAGCAATTTAAAATGGAGAACGATGATACTTCATTCCATAATTCTTAGAGTTGTGATAGCCAACTTGTTGTTTCTGAAACAAGATGCCTAATAAAAACAACTTAGAGGAGGAAACAGTTATTTTGAGTTATGATTTTAGAGGTTTAGTCAATGGTAGGCTATCTCCATAGTTTCTGGACCTGTGGTGAGGCAGACCTCATAGCAGAAGGGTATGGCAGAGCAAAGCCCTTACTCAAGAAGAGTGAGAGGAGGAGTCAGTGACAAGAAATACCCTTCAAAGGCATACCCCCAGTGACCTATTTCCTCCAACTTGGGCCCACTTCCTAATAACTTTGAACTCATACATTGATGAAGTCAGTGCCCTCATAATCCAACCATTTTCCCAAAACCCCACTTCTGAACACTGCTGCACTGGGGCCCAAGCCTTCAACAAATGAGCCTTTAGGGGACATTCCAGCTCCAAACCACAACAGTTGACCTTACCAAACTGTACTGCAAAGGTTTCTTGGCCTTCTCATTTAAAACCCTGAGCAGCCCTAATAGGTAAGGGGTCTCATCTTCATATCCCCAAGCCTATCTCTATCTAATCCTTTCTGTCTTGAACACCATAATGTTGTATTTCAAAAGTCATGATTTGGATACAGAGAAGCCGGGTCCCCATCCTGGTTCTGCAGCACACCAGCAGAACAACACTAGCCAGTCCAGGGAACCTCTCCAACTTCATTTTCTCAACATTAATAGGGGGATATGAAAACCTGAGTTACCTGTATCACACAGAGTGATTCTGAAAATCAACCTAGATGAAAAAATACAAAGCATGGTTTCTAATACTAGTTTTTAAATGAATATAGATATTTATCCTTTATTACCAAAACTTACAAATTTCAATTCTCTGCTCTAAATATTCTCTATGCTCAATCAAATGTACCAGCCTTGATACACTATTGACTTTAAGTGTTCAGGGTCATAAATCTAAGCTGCACAGAATATAACTCTTAAATATGCATTTTAATGAGCCAAGGAAGTATTTAAAACAGATATATAAAGTGGTTTCCCCACTGAGCATTTTAATTCAAAGCATAAAAAAAAAATTCCTCGAAAGATAAAGAAAGAATTCCTAAGGAGCACAGAGGAAACCAAAAAAGGGCACAGTGGTTCTCTATGAACTTAAGAAATATGCAGATTGTGCTTCTCAGAATTTTGCTTGGCATTTTGCATTTTGAAATAGTCTTCTTAAAAGTACTTGTCAAGAAAATACAACATCAGCCCTTGCTCATCATATACTATATTTTTTTCAGAGAAACATAACAATTCACCCTCAAGTCAATGAATATCAAAAGCAATAAAATTAAATCATGCTAATAGCTGCCCTCTCTTCCTTCAATCTTCAGATCTTATTATTTTCACAAAACAAATACTCATGTATCATAAAAAAATTTGAGGCTACTGCATTTAACAAATGTAGAAACCAAATTCTGAATATTGTGCACTAATGTGGGTTCTCTCTGGGGGAGTTGTAACTCAGAAATGCAAGAGAATATCTGGTGAGTCAAATACAATGTTTATATTCATTCTAATGCCTAGAAACTTGGGTTATAAAATTAATATAATTGAGAAAAATAGAGATTAATATTTATGCATAATTAATTTTCACTTAAAGATTTTCTAACCCAAGTTTCCTCTATAGGAAATAACTACCCCACCTATACTAACATGTGTCTAAACTTATCAGGAGACAGACTAAGGAATTGGATTGCTATCTCCAAAACTGGTATTGACCAGGATTCCCCCAATCCTTCTAGTGAACTAAGGGATTTAGAACATGGAGTGGCAGATGACTACACAGACTAAGAAATCACAACCTGAGCTACTTCTTCCTGCTATTCATTGGGTCTTGTCTCCCAGCTCTCCAACCCTCATAACCCCATAACCTCCATTTTTGGCTCTGTACTTCTTTCTTTCTCCCAGTTCATGTTTCTCACTCATGTTTCTGCTCATGATTTTGGCATTATAATACCCTGATATTCTCAGAATTAACATTTACAGTTTTGACTCTTTGGAACCATAAAGGGGCGGAAAGGTGAAGAAATAGGCCCATATTGCCAAAGAAGGAATTGGACTCCTATGTATTACAAGTCTGCTGTGAGAATGGAAGTTGCTTTAATAAGGAAGTGTTTCTACTTGGCTTCTCCACATGCTCTCCATGTGCCTGTAGGCAATATCTCTGATCCTCAAAATAAAGCCCACATCTACTGCTAGTAATGCAAGTGAAGAGATGAGGAGGATCCCCATGAATGTGATGATCCTTACCCAAAAAAGAAAAAAGAAAAAAAAGACAAGTTTGCAGAACAGTCCACGTGGTAGATTGGTTTCATTACTATCTCTAGATCTTTGCCTTTTACTGTGTAACTTTTCATGACCTCCCATGGTAAGCAGGGTGATTTCCCTTAAGTCTCACTCTGGGTTCATCCATGTGACTTGTTTTAGCCAGTAAAATGAAGTATAGGGTTGACAGATTTAGTAAATTAAAAAATATAGGATATTCTAAGATAAATTAGGTGCATTTCAAGGCTAGACCCCAAAAATCTTTGCATGTTTCTGCTTATTTTTGTGCCTCTCCCTGCCTGAGCTAGATTGTTTTGGGGGACGAGTCATAAGGAACTGAGCCAGATCTCTCTTGTCACTCTAATTGAGGTCATCTGGTACAGTCAACACTCCCCCAATCTTCGTTCAAGTGAGTAATCCCTGCCAGATCAGCAGAACCATCTGGTTGGCCCCCAATAGAACCCCCTAACAGTAGGCATTGCTTGCTACAGGCCTCCAAACCCATGGCTGCTTATAATGCAGCATTATGATATGAATAGACAGAATAGCCCTTCAGGGGAAACAGGCTGTGATGAAACTTGTGAACTTGTTGATACAAACAGTGATTTTCCTATAAATGCCATGTACTTCTCCCCTTCCTACCTCAAACTGTACATTGAAACACCAGGGGAGAAAGCCCCCCAATTATCTATTTCTTCCCTCAGAACAATAAGCTGAAACCCCTCTTATATACCTATTGCCCTTCTCTCCGTGACCCCTACGAATTAGGTAGACATGTTGGCATTGCCTAGGGCTCCTAATAACAAGGGCCAGTTATGACAAGCTTGTTCTTCTGTGGCTTCTGAAGATCACAGACATAAATAGCTTGCTTAATATTCCAGGGAAGGGAAAGATTAAAGATACACATCTATCTAATCAGAGTTACTTTGGGTTACGTGTGCAGTAGCATGTGAGAGCTGAATTCCTGCAGTTCAGCTCCAACTGGGATAATTGAACAGACGCAATCTATAGAAATGATGGTAAGACAAGACCTTCACCTTCATATACAAATAGATAAAAGAAATGACCCCAAGACCTTGTTTTGGCTCCCCCTTTCCTGGGAGGATGTTGGTGGCCCCAAGGGTATAAGGACAGACTAAAGAGAATTTCAAGGATGTCTCAGAAAATTTTGAAATACGTTCCCTACAATTGGTGGAGGACCAGTTCTTGATTCATAACTGAAGAAGCAAAAATAATGTACTATCTGAGATCTGCATTCTCTTGGGGAACAAAGAACTATCCAAGGAGCTGTCTCACTCTTTCAGAGATGGTGAGGAGACACTTGCATTCTTAGGGCTCCATGAGCAAAGGATGCTAGGGTTTGGTGGGAGCCATGCCAAAGAGAGACCAAGTTAATCCTGTTTGGGGTCCTGTTCAACATGGAAATCCAGCTGGCTGGAAGACCACAGCAACAGGGTTGGAAAGGTTTCAATGGATCCATACTGGCTGACAGAGGAGCTTCAAATGGCCACCTGAAATCTACATAAATCTACATAGGTAAAGGAAGCTGCAGGCAGCAGAACTCAACAGTGTCCCTCTGAAAGCCCAAAACAGCACCCATGGAGAAAGGGTCTGTTTGACTCACCAGAGATCTAGCTAGGGACGGCAACTTTAGGTCCTAGGTAACAAATGAACCCAGCCCTGTGAGAACCATATTTCTGTACCTTTCCTCCCACCTTGACTCTAGCAGAGAACCAGCAGGGGAGGGAAAATGCAGAGAGGGGGAGGTAAGCAAGGAGAGGCAGCGGAGAAAGAGTAAACCGGAGCATCACTCCTGAAGAAACGGAAATGATTGAATGCTATCACGTTCAAAGTTTTGATTAACATCTCTACCGTGACATTCTAATTACTGAATTGAGATTGTGTTTGCGACCTAAAGTGACCTTGGAGTGCCTTCTGTATTAGAATGGAGGCAGAAGCAGTAAGATCTGCCAGAGCTGATGTCCCAGGGCAGGGGAAAATTAATCCCACTGAATCAAGCTTCAAGGTATGTTGGGTGAAAGACTATAATGCCTATTTTGTTTATGTCACAGTGATGCTTGTTAAACTCGCTGGTTACATATTGCTGAAGCTGTGTTTTCTACCCTTGATGATTTACACATGGTTGTTTTCCGCCCCGCCCCC
>NW_025999998.1:21019275-21036874 GCF_001458135.2 Marmota marmota marmota | reverse complement strand
CCCCAGTGTTTTGCTTGCACTTAGAAATAGGTGAAATTTTTTGCTTTCAGACACTGGATCCTGGTTGTGATCAGAAAGAGATTATTGAGGGTAAGGATTCTCAGGGATCAAAGAACATCAGGGCTTAAAATATCTAAGGTGAACTGGAAGGACTAGGGGGCATTTCACATAACCATCAGGTCTCTACTGGCCATCTGATCTGAGTCATGATGGAGCACATTCCAATTCTCTACTCCCAGGGACATCTTTTCTTCTGTGTCTTCTACACCCCAGCTGACCCAGCTCAGTCTCCAGAAGTGAAAAAGAAACCTCTTTCCTGGGCCTCAGACTCAGTCTCCATTTATATATTTTAAGAGTTACTGCAAGAACACTATGAAACAGCCTAAAGCAAGGCTCACTAGAGAAAGTGGAGATGGCAATTAGCATCAGAATCCCCGTTGTCTGATACGTCAGCTCGTGGGCATTGCAGACATAGAAAATTCCCTTCATTTTAAAACACGTCCCCACATAAAGTGAAAACATTAGGAAGAGAGAAGAATCTCCATTATTCACTTTTTGTTTGTGTGCTGTTGGATCCCATTCTTAAGATATAAAATAAATTGAACATAAATTATTGTTTTAAACCAGCCAAGGCCAGCTTTTACTTGGGCTGGTGAGACTAATCCTCAACCCAGTAGCATTAAAGGAAACTTCTTGCTTATATTTTCCTGTCTCCTCGTGGTGCCACGCAAGTCCAAACCTGGTGGCCAGATGAGATCCTTTCTTAGTTTTACCCCAGACTAAGCTTGACAGAGGGGAGAGTGGAGGAGGGAAGAGAGCAGCCCTACTGGAGCCTGGAAAGCCCCTGACAAATCATTTGCTATAAAGCAAAGACAGTGTTACAAAAAAGAAGGATATTTACTTTATCTCTGAAAAAGCAAGAAGGACCCAAAACTCACACAGAAGAAAACAATGCAAAAGGGAAATTGCTCATGGAGAGATAGATCTGGACTAGTGTAACTCAGAAATTCATGTCTCTTCCCTGTTGGAGGACTCAGCCATGGCTACCTTCAACCGCCACACAAATCCACACACTTCCAAAACTGTTTCATGTTCTCAGTTCAATCTGGACTGTTCAAATGTTTAATCCACTTCATCAAGAAGTTATTAAGCCTTCACTTAGGACAGGGATGGTGCAGGGTGCCACGGAGGGGGCAAAGAAGAAGAAAACATGGATCCTACCCTCAGGGGGCTGTTGGTCAAGGACACAAACATGAATAATATAGATAACTACAAAATACTTTTTGGTATATGCTACAATATAAGAAACACAAAGAAGAGAAAGATTAAATCCAGCCAAGACAGAAGGAAAAACAGAGTGTTGAGAGAGCCTTATAGACACAGTGGCTTCTGAGATATGCGTTAAATAAAGAAGTAAGGAGGGGGAAATGAAATAGAAGAGACTATTAGACGGCCTGAGACTAACTGAAACACTCGCATTTCCAGCCTTCATTAAACTAACCCATTCCAAGAGGCCAACTGGATGAAATTCCAAAAGATGATGGTACTGAGGGGAAATTGGAAACACAGGATATGTTATCATTATAGTTGCAGAATAGGAACAGAACAGAGAATCAGACCCTATTCCTTTCCTACTCTTACAAATGCCAGTTGTCAGGGATAACTAAGTATTTCCTGGGCTTATCAATGAGTGAATCTAGCCTCACCCACCTAGTTAACTTATTTATGGTCCCTCACCTATGCCAACTGTTATTTTTAAAAAGCATGGTGACAACAGGTGGGATAAACAGCCTAAATTTTGAACACTTGTGCTAATCAATTTCGTCTGTCCACATCCTTCCTTACCCTCTTTACTGCAGTTTTCAAATACTGTCTGCCAGCATCCTGACAATAATCTTAGTTTATCAGTCCCATACAATGTGTTTCTGTGCTTTGGTAATACCATTGTAGTCCAACCACCTTCTAGCTCTAGGCCTCCTTCCTCAGTCACACTAGTGGCTGTTATGGTTTATATCTGAGGTGTCTCCCAAAAGCTCATTTTGAGACAATGCAAGAATTTTCAGAGGTGAAATGTTTAGACTATGATAGTTGTTACCTAATCAGTGGTTAACCCACTGATATGGATTACTGAGTGGTAATGGTAGGCAAGCAGGAGATTAGAAGAAGTAGGTCACTGTGGGCATGACTTTGGGGTTTATATTTTTTCCCTGGTGAACAGAGCTCTCTTTCTGCTTTCTGATTGCCATGTCCTGAGCTGTTTTCCTCCTCCACGCCCTTCTATCATGATGTTCTGCATCACCTCCGGTCCAGAGCTATGCAGTCGGCCATCTGTGGACTCAGACTTCTGAAACCATGTCCCAAATAAACTTTTCCTCCCTTCTGTTGTTATTCAGGTCTTTTGGTAACAAAAATAAAAAAGCTGACTAAAGCCAGCAGTTAAATCTGAACCAGATTCTTTGGATTCAAAAGGCAGGAGTGGATCCCAAATGTAGCATGACAGCTACCATTACCCTGCCTAAATTATTGGATGTTTAATTCCATTTTTTAAAAAGATCTTCTTTAATTTACTTTAAGGCAATCATATGAGAAGATAACATAGGCAATTATCAATTGTCTCTATAAATGCATATATAAACTGCATATGCTATCAAGAGTCCTTTGAAAAGTCATCTGAGAAGATGTGCAGCTAATGCCTTTGTTTGGGGAGGAAATGTGAGATATTTCATAGACCCATGATTATAAAGTCAGAGCCTGAGAAAAGAACTGAAAACTACAGGTGTCCTCTATAAATGTGACCATCCAGACCAACTGCTTCATGGTGTGGAAGGGTCAAACATCAGTGATGCCTCCCTATTGGACACCCCTCCCAAATCTTGCCAACACTCTGAACTGTCAATCATTATGTGAAACAAATATGTTCATTCTTAGTGATCAAATGGTTCAGGCTAGATCACTTAGGAAAATTTCTCTGGAAGAAATTGCTATTTTCATGTCAATAGGTACAAAACTGAAACATTACCTATAGTTGAAGGGCATTAAGAAAGTTTTGCCTCTCTCTGTCTCAGTATCTTCCTTTATGGAAAGGGGATAAAAATCATGCCAGTTTAAAGGAGGTACTATGAGGAATAAATGAGTTGAAGAGTTCTTTAAAAACAATATGTGATAAATAATAAGCACCTCGTGAGTGTTTCCACAGGACACAGGAATTAAAGGTCAGTCGTCAATCTCTTTGTGGCAACCTTTGTATAGGAATTAATTCAAAACATACTATTTGGTATTAATTCCAATTAAGAATTTCCTGTCTATATGACCCAGGAGACAGGGAATTGAACAGAATCTGATTCCCACCTCTTTTCTGACCCAAAACCACACATCCAGAAAAAGGGAAAGGCCTTTCTAAAGAAAGAGTCCCTCTTTATTAATAGCCATAGTTCTCCCCTTCATATCCAAACCCGCCCCTTGGAGCCCTTTCAACTTTAACCACAAGTGTGGTCATTTGGCTTTTCAAATGACCACATGCCTCAGGAATCCTCTCCTCGTCTGGTCAGGCATCTGAGGCTCTGCTGTCTCTGATCATAATCAATAAGGAGACCTCAGAAGTTTAGAGAAGCTTCAACTGAGCCACTTACAAATGTTCTCTCATCATTCCTGGAACGAATTAAGCAAGTGGCATTTAGAGTTACTCTTTCTGCTTTAGGATAGCATGGATGTGTTGCAACGTGGATCTGATTCTCTTTCCTGATTTCCTAGGGACTTTTGCACAGAAGCTAGAGATGAGGACTCAACCATCAGAGCCTTTGGATATGAGGAAAGTCCCTGTTGGAAAGAGAAGGAAACTAACCTTGCTGGGCCCCTGATGAACAGTCCCAGCTAAGCTCTTTTCTGCAATGAAATTTCTCTAAACTCCACAACAATACATTATTGGAAAATCTCTTAGTTTTGGTATCAGCTCCCATCTCTGCTTTCTGAAGAAAGTCTGGCTTGCACAACACTTGAGGTCGGTCAGTCCTTACAAAGGTACATGAAACTAAGTGTGAGGACTTGGGGAAGGATTTCTGTTGGCTCCCACTAATTCTTCTGGCACTTTTGTATATGTATTTAACTGAGGAAGAAACTGAGTGTCGATGAGGTTAAATAACATCTGAAGTTCACACCAACACTAAGCTCAGAACCAGGACATAACAGTGCTAGCCGTTGGCCTCCCATTCAGCACCCAGTCCACTGCAGTCCACTGAAGGGCTAGAGTTCATAAGGGAACAGAACAAAGGCAGGACAGAAAATGGTCACCACAGAGGCCTGTAGTACAGAACACAAGCCAGGTGTTTCTGGTGGTCTAGGTAGAGTTCTGCTGGTCACTCGAAGCTGATTTGGAACTGTTTGATTTTGGGGGGGTGCCTGCTTTGTTCAGCAGGAAGACAGATGGACGTAGGGGCTAGGCCAGCCACACAGTGACAAAAAGAGAAAGTGAGGAAAAACTTCAAGAATGAATCTGACAGGGTTTTTCTATTTTCTTTTTCCTAGTGGAATGCACTATATTTTAGAACCAAAACAGAGAATTCAAAATCAAAGCAAAGCAAAGTCAGGCGCATTGGAGCACATTTGTAATCCCAGCAACTGGGGAGGCTGAGGCAGGAAGCTTGCAAGTTCCAGGCCAGCCTCAGCAACTTAGAGAGACACTGTGTCAAAATAAAATAAAAAAGGGCTGGAGATACAAATCCATGGCAGAGCACCCCAGTGTTCAATCTCCAGCACCAAATTAATTAATTAAGAAGTAAAGCAGGAGAATATCATGCTAAGCAAAATAAACCAATCCCACAAAACCAAAAGCTGAATGTTTTCTCTAATATACAGATGCTAATTCACAATAAGGAGGGGGCACTAGGGAAGAACAGCATTACCTTAGATTAGGTAGAGGGAAGTGATGGGAGAGGGTGGGAGGAGATGTGGAAATAGGAAAGATAGTAGAATGAAACAGACATTGTTACTGTTGGTATATATGTGACTGCATGACCAACATGTTTCTGCAACATGTACACTCCAAAAAAATGAGAAATTATATCCCATCTATGTATGATATATCAAAGTGCATAAATGCATTTTACTGTCATATATAACTAATTAAAAAATATTTTTAAAAATTTTTTTAAAAAGAGTAAAGCAGAGCAAGCAAAATTCCTGACTCAGTCATCTCATTGGAATCAGGGAGAAGTCCCCAGGGATCTCTGGCCAGATAAGAGCTCACTGTCCTAGTCACAGAGTAAATACCTAGATCAAACAGCTTTAGGACAGGTCCCTGGAAATGGAGCTTCCTCAGGGAGTAAAAATGGATTGTGGGGGTACTCATTCTGGGAAGAAACAGCCTACAACTTTAAAAGATGTTTGTAGAAACTTATTGTCTATATGTACGGTCTTTATTCTATGAATAGAATTTCTCTCTATAATTTTGCATTTAGAGTGTTGGCAAGAGATTTGCCAGTCCCTGCCTACCTGGGAGAGGTGCTGCCTATCTGGAGGAGATCATCAACCTGAACTAGGAACCTGATGGCAGTTCTGAATGGTTCACTTGAGATGAAATAATCCTATAGAGAAGGTGCACAACACTTACCAAACTTTGGTTATCTAGTCTGGTGTGCAGACTCAGACACCTGCCAGGGATCCCCCAGGAAACTGCAGGGAACTGGGCCTGCAAAGCCGATGAGATATTTAATTGCTTGTGAAAAGTGGACTTGTCCATAAATTCATGGGTAAAGGAAGATGATACATTTGAATGCAGGAAATATTCTTCCTGCTAAGAAAAGCAAGAGAATAGATAAGTAAAGTAGCCCTTTTTAAGGACTCAGAATGAAAAGACAGCCCAGATGAAAGGCTGGCTTCTCATTGTAGGCTCTTTTTCTATCCTTTTGTGCTATTAGAGGTTAAAACTGTTAGGCATAAAGTCTGGCCTTCTTTAAAAGCTGGAGGTCTTGCCAACCTGCTGTAGTATCATAGCTACAGTGCAAGAAAGGAAATGCCTAGAGTTGAGACTTTTTTAAATGACATTAAAAATATATAAGATATAAAAATATAAAGTACATAAGGCATTGACTCTAAAATATGAAAAAAAAAGATGCATCAGAACTAAGATAAAATGCAATGGCAACAAAACAAGGAAGGCTTGATCTTGTTCAAACTGGAACACCATTTTACTTCCTTCACTACTTCTTTAGAAAATAGTTCTTTATTGTTCCTCCAGGTTATCCATTCTGATTACTAATGTCAACGCAGTTACACTGATAAAATTCTGTTTCATTAAGTTCCAAGATGGTGTTTGAGCTAGCATATCCCACTTTATGCAACAGATGAATTACATGAAAATTTGAAGTGGAAAGAATTTGGGCACAGTGCCCAAATGTATAAGAAAATGTCCCTCTATGAAGGGACTTAGGTTTTCTGCAAATTATTAGGTATTTAGCAAATTATTTGTAAAAAGATCAATCCTTTTATGAAGGCATTATCACTTCAAATATATCTGAATTTTCACATACTGAGATTTCCTACAGCAAGGCAGGACTGAGCTTTATCATCTTACTACTTCTGATTGACTTGATTTTTTAAAAAGAGTCTTGTACAATTTGTATTGCTAGTATAAAACTTAAGTATATGGGGCCTGACCCTATAAGTGAGAAGAGAATAAATTGGAGGCCACAGGGGTACAATTCGGTATATTAACTCACCTCTGATTTAAATTTCAGCTTAATAGAATGAAGTCACAGCTGGGTGGAGAGAAGAATGGTTTCCTGCCCGTCTATGTAGCTGCCTAGTCAGGAGAGAGAACTACTAGTCGCTCCCCAGTGGGCAGCAATGTAAGGCTGAGTGTGGGCAGAAAAGTTAAAGTTCCCCCACTCAGGCGGACACACATGCACACCAGTCCTATTGTATTACTCAAGACATAGTTGAAGAAGATCAAAAGATAATAGAGGTTCTAAGAAAGAAATTTCTTTTTCACACATAAATGGGCAATTCAAGACTATCAAGTGGCTTCTTGTTTGTGTGGAGCGCAGGATGCCTCTAGACTTTCTTCCATCACTGAGAAGTGGTTTGTATCCTTGTGGTCCCAGATGGATACCAGCACATGGTCCTGAATAGATACCAGCAGTCATTTCAAACATTGGATTATTATACCTGTTCTTTTCTAAACTAATAGAAGTCACATGACCACTTGGACTATAAACCACATTCCTAGTCTCCATTATAGTTAGAATTTCTGGCTAAAGGGATGTGAGAGAAGGAGGTGAGCACAACTTCTTCCTTTCCTTTACACCATCTTGGACAAGAAAGTCAAAGCCCACCAGGACCCCATAACAGCCCCTCCTGCCTGCTTTTACATGAAAGACAAATAAACTTCCATCTTTTCAGCTGTTGTCCTTTGTATTTCTGCTAAACCCTGTGGAAATGAAATCCTATCTAATACACCCACATCAAAGGAAACTTCATGAGGGGAAAAATGTTGATAACCCACAAGTTCTCATCACTAACCCTTTTCATTTATGCATTTGATAAACATTTGTCTAACATATGTAATATTTCCAATGGTTGCCAGGCCCCTTAGATGATATAGAAAGAATGTGCCTTAATCCCTTCCCTCAAAAAACTTCATATGAAATAGAAGAAAGAATGAAGTGTGCAATGCTAAGTATATACCAGGCACTACTGTGGTGATTTTCACATGTTTAATATCATTTGTATCTCTCCTTTCATCCAAAGGGTTTATTATGCCTTATCTACCCTAAATCATTAAAAGTATGCTCTTCAGATCTCTAGAGACCTCCTATACATCACCTGACTCCTATAATACCTTCTTCTAAAAATATTCAGCTACTGTTGTATTGTTTGCAAAATAAGCCAATGTTCAAAATTCTTAGTAGAGGTGAACATCAAAGCTCTTTTGGAATTGCCCAGGGCTGTCCTTGTCAGAAGAATCTAATCAAGATTTAGAGTTATATTTCTGAGTCATGAGTCAACTAGTACACCAGATTGCTTCATAGGTGTCTACATGAAAAGCAAGAATGCAAGGCTGTATATGACAAGTTCCAAGTATATCTGACGCTTGCTTTTGTGTAACTAGTTCCTCTTGAAAGACCACCTAGGCATTGTAATTTTCCCAATATCACTATGTGTCCTAAATCAAGCACAAGCTTATTCCTCCCCCAACCATAAGAAAGAATAAATTCAGTTAGGGTCACCATACCTACATCATGGACACAAAAATGTCACCTTACTTGTTCCAACACTATGACTGCAATCTGCAATTTATCTCTTTTTCTCACTGCCCAAAAGAAATCCCTGGTCAATTTCTTTCCTAAATATCATTTTTGTCTGTGTTTCATTTGGGACTTGAGTCTTTTTTTCTCTGGGCATTTTTCTTCTCATATTTCACACATAAAATAGCATTTGAAACCTTTATTTCCCTTCATCCAATGGGTTTATTATGCCTAATTTACCCTGAAGCATACAAAATACCTTGCCCAAATTTTTGTAGAATTATTATATCATCTCCTAAGTCATATCACACTTTGTGATAATACCCAACTCTTATCATGTCATTTGCAAAGGTAAGCCAATGTTGAAAATTCCAGACTTCCAAAAAGTCTACATTGAATAAAAATTTTTTAACTACATAGAATGAATTTTTTAAAATCAATTAAAGCGTTTATGTATGCACAAATTATAATACCAATTCTGGATGATCAAAGCAAAAGTCTGGTTTGCCTCCTCACTATAAGGGTAGTGCAAAAGATGACAAGAGGGCTGGGGCTGTAGCTCACTGGTACAGCACTTGTCTAGCATTTGTGAGGCACTGGGTTCTATCCTCAGCACCACATGAAAATAAATAAAATAAAGGCATTCTGTCCATCTACAAATACCAAAAAATAAAAGTAAAAAAATGACAAGACTCTCTTATATACCAGGATGACTTGTCCCAGAGAATTACCTACATTTAGCCCTGTAGGGGTCCTTGCCATAGATAGTTTTGAAGAAAGGGACCCTGATTTTTTATGTTACTTATGATTAACTAATAAAAGAGACTAACAATCCCCAGATCCCACTGGCTTTACAAAAATCAAGGCTCATTTCTTGTTCATATCATCATCCAACTGGGCTTTCACTGACCAGCCTTCAATGTGGAGATTTGGAGGCCCAGACTCCTAATATGTGGGAGTTCCACAGAATAGTTCCTCCACATTTGACCAAAAGACAAGAGACAGGAGAAAGTACGAATTATTATGCTACTATGTCATGTTTAACCTGGATATTACATTGGGTCTACCATATCCTATCATTAAGAACCTATGGCTCTAACCTGATTACAAAGGAATCTGGGAAATGTAGATTCCCGGCATGGCCTTGGACAAGGAAGTAGGGCTGGAGACCAAGAGCCAGTCTCTGTCCCAACCTTGAGGATAGGACATCAAAAGTTAGTTTCAACAGCTGGATCAGATTGTTGGTCTATATTTTTCAGTCCCTCAGTTGCATATGTCCAGTGACTATGAGGCGCCACATACAAAGGAAGGAGGACCTTGGCCATGATTTGCAATCCCCAGTTGCAGTGTTTTCCAATGAGCTTCAATTTCTGTTGCTATTCCTGCCAGCCATCCCCCACTAATCTCCAATGCCACCACAACATGCCTTTCCAGAGTTCTGGAAAGTAGAACAGTGATCTGTCACCTCCATAGAGAACAGAGAAAACCCAAAAACCCTTGTACTGATTTGAAGATTTGACTCCACTCCAGTGTTTGTTTTCAATAAGAGTGTCCTGTCTTCAGGAGGGATTCTTTCCTAAGACCTTCAAGAAAGTGGCCTTTTCAGTTCAGCATTTTGTAACCTATCAGAGTTGTAATGGCAGATTACTCTGAACACATGATCTTCTGAGGTTGGGATAGAAGCAGCAGCAATGAACTCAATATTGGCTATGGCAATACGGTACTTACTATGGCCCTAGAACTATTCATATATCCATGGGTTCTTATTACAGAAACAGAGTAAGACTACACTTCCTTAGTGTTAGTGGAGTTTTGAGACTTGACTTGGCCAATGAGATAAAAGTGGAAATAACATATCGTTTCCAGTTAGAAATCTGAAGAACCACTGCTTGGCTCTTCTGTGTTTCCCATTATCACCACCCTCTGTCCTGTGATGATCTGGTGATATTTTATCCCTCAGAAAATTGACACAGCAGCTATTTTCCATAAAAGGTCTGTCACCCTGGGTGCCCAAGAGACCACAATGATCAGAGGTCCCCAGTGATTTATTAGACATATAGCATAAAGAAAAATATATTCTCAGGCACAGTGGTGCACGCCGGTAATCCCAGTGACTCCGGAGGCTGAGGCAGGAGGATTGCAAATTTGAGGCAAGACTCAGCAACTTAGTGAGAACTTAAGCAACTTAGCAAGACCCTGTCTCAAAATAAAAATAGCAAAAAATCAGGCTGGGATGTGATTCAGTGTTTAAGTAATGTTGGGTTCCATCCCTGATACAAAAAAGAAGAAGAAGAAAGGAATGAAGGAAAGAAGGGAGGGATGAAGAGAGGGAGGGAGGAGGAAAGGAAGCAAGGAAGGAAGGAAAAATAAAATAAAAATAAACATTTATTTTTCTTTATTAAGTCACTAAGACTTTTAAGAATAATCTAATGACATAAAAGACATGGATCCCACATGATTCCTTTTTAGGGCACCATTTTTTTTCCGTGTAGTATTATTTTGTTATGAAAAATTTCATGCTTGAAAATTACATGTATCAGATTTTTTAAATGTGCATGAACCTACTACCTTGAACCTGAGAGATAGAACACAACCAGTCCCTTCAATCTCTAGCATGTGACTTCCCTGTATTGATTGCCCCTCCCTTCCCCCAGAAGATAGTGACTATCTTATTTTGGTTTAATAATCCATTGTCTTCCTTACTAATTTTATCTCACATATACATTTCTTAGTGTTGAAGATTGTTTAACTTGATGCAAATGAAAATTTGTGTATATTCTTCTAGAACAAGCTTCTTAAATCTAATACTATGTCTTGAAGATTCATCCATGCCAATTCATACAGCTTTATTTTATTCACTTTTGCTTTAGCATAACATTCTGTTGTATGAATCTAACAACATGAACTTACCCTTTCTCCTATCAGATAGTCATCTGTATTTCCTTTCTCAGAAACTACATTAATAAAAAGATTCTGGTATCTCTTCTAGTGTACATATGCAATAAACTCTATTAAGAGTACATCTAAGACGGGAAAGGTTGAGTTGTGTACTATTCGCATGGTTTTATTTATTATGTAAGATCAAACTGCTTTCTGAATTGGCTGAACCAGTTCACATTACCATCAGCTCAAGGAGAAATCTCTTTGTGATACATTCTCACCAACACTTGACATTATTGGTCTTTTTCATTTTTGCCACTCTGGTGGATGTAAAATGGTATCTCACTGTGGTTTTGATTCACATTATTTTTAAAGCATACTTTCACTATATGTGAATTAAAGAAACCAAGGTGAGAAACCATTTAAAATAATTTGCCACAGGTATCTTTAAGAACTGGATAAACTGCACAGCCTAGGCCCCTTCTTAGAGAAGAGGCTAAATAATTAGGAAGTCATAATTGTTCACATTTTTTTGACAATAGAAAATAGCAACAGGCTTGGGCTACTGCTTATATTGTAGGATGAAAAGCTGTTTCTTAAATGGCTCCTTTTAGGAAGTTAACAGTATTATCAAAAGTCATCAGAAAAGCAAATACATTTCAGAGAAATCATAAACATCCCTTTTATCTTACCAGAAAAAGAGATTTAGTATAAATCCTAATGCACCCACTTGGCTATACACAATTTATAACAGAGGAAGAGTTTGAAACACTTTCATATAAACAACCATAGGTTGAGGTTTTTTTTTAAGGTTGCTAAAAGGCTGTTTGACACTTTCCTCAAGGTCAGGGAGCTTCTCAGTCTAAGAACCCATTCTGGATAACATCAGGACTCCTTTCCCACTGCCCAGCAGCTCCATTAAGCACTGTTTTCATCTCTGCAGGCTTTACTTTTATGTAATATTTACATCGTTGACACCTTCTTTTAGTGAATCCCTAATATAAACAAGGGGTATAATAAGTCCTAATGCATTTTAACAAGATTTTAAAATACGTGGCTATGGGATGAGAACAGTCAAATGGAGCACAGATTAAAGCAAAATTTTATAACACCACAATCTCTTATGACAAAAACAACTCCATCATTTAAGTCCAGGAAAGAGGGAGTCTCCATGTGTTTATTCACCAATTAGAGTTTGATGGACTACAAATGCTGTCTGACCAGTCAAATTCAGCAGCACAGTCCTTTAGCAGAAAATTATACACTCAAATTATAAACTTAGAAGAGAGACATGAAAATAAATTTGCTTTGCTCCATAATATCTATGTACTCATGGGAACCGTGCGTTTCATGAACCACAGCAATAATACATGAAGAGCAAATCTTTGTAATTCGGCATCTTAATGAAATAAGAGGTGAACCATCCATGACTAAGACTTTGCCTGATCTATTTCAGATGGAAAGGGTCATTCGAAAGTGTGTTTAGTAACTGTCTGACCAATCTGGATAGAAGAGGTGGTTTCTGATTAACTCACATTTCCAGCTTATTTTTCTCCGTGAAGCTCAGTGATGATCTAGGAGTTCCCGGCATCAACAGTGACCATTTTGGGGTAGAAAGTCCAGTGCAATGGAGAAGTTCAGACCAAATAAATGCTACCCACACTGATCCATGGACTGTCCATGGCTGGTGACTCCATTGCTCTAGGCCTGAAGTGAGGTAGAACATCATGGTGGAAAGGCATGGCGGAGGAAAGCTGCTCAGTTTATGGCCGGGGAAGCGGAGAAAGAGAGGAAGGAGCCATGGACAGACATAGCCCATGTCACTGTCCCCCTCCCCACTGACTGTTTCCTCCAGTCACACCCCACCTGCCTACAGTTACCACCTATTAGTCCATTTGAATTATTAATCCATCAAATGGATTAACCCACTGATAAGGTTACATCTCGTCATTTCACCTCTGACTATTGCTGTATTTCTTAACACATGAGCTTCAGGGGACATTTTAGATTCAAACCACAAAGATGCTCAAGTAACTTTTAAACACTCACCTGAGCTGATGTGTTGTGGTTTCTAGAATACCAGCCAATTCATGTTCTTTTCAAAATGAACAAAGTGTAGCATTTAGGAAATTAACAGCTGCAGATTACAGTGGCCGCCTTCTCTCCTTCTGTGCCTGTCTAGGAAGAACAACCCAGGTGTTCCTGGCCTCTTTAAGACTTCCATCAGCAGCTCTGCCATAGAAAGGAAGAAGTCTACTGCCAAGTCAATTACCACTGGGAGTGATAGGCTTTTAAAGAGATTAAACTACTATTCTACTGAAAGAAAATGATGAATTCTCAAATGGGGCCCATCTAATAATCCATTTGCTCAGCTACAAACATACTTACCCTTGTTGGCCAATTATCTAGTTTCATCTACATTGTTTTAATAAGTGCCTTAGAATTATTCTGGAAAGGGATGCACGACTTAGAGAGCTGCTTTTACACAAAATGAGGACCATTGTCTCAGAGGATGAGAACAGCCACAGGAGTCTGAGGGATGGGAACCACATCTCTAAATCAAAGCCATTTAAAGAGTGTTCTGAAACACTAAGTTTTAAATTCTGAGAATATCGCAGTTGCAGTCATTTCTTTCCTTTGATGTAGCTACTACTAAATATTTATGTACATGTCTCTGTGCCTTGGTTTCCTTATCTGTAAAACGGGGACAATAATAGTGCCTATAAGGATGAAAAAATGCCAAGTTTCAAAAGTAGTTCTTGATACATAGTGAGTGCTATATAAAATTTCCCAGGATTTCAGTTACATCTTTGAGCATATTTGATTTTGGCTGTATGTCAAGCACACATGGGGCAGCAGGCCGATGTTGAAGGGAGGGAGATGCTGGAGTTTGTAGAAAACACTACTTTTCAAGAGATTTACCTCAGGAAGCTGGGTGCTGTGGCACACACCTGTAATCCTAATGGCTCAGGAGGCTGAGGCAGCAGGATCAAAAGTTCAAAGATAGCCTCAGCAAAAGTGAGGCACTAAGCAACTCAAGGAAACCCTGTCTCTAAATAAAATTCAAAATAGGGCTGAGGATGTGACTCAGTGGTTGAGTGCCCCTGAGTTTAATACCTGGTATCTGCCCCCCCCCCCAAAAAAAGAGCTATACCTCAGGGATTGCAGCAAATACACTGACTTCATTTCTGACCAGAAGTAAAATCTTGAGTTGTTGTCTCCATTTCTTTTTCTGTGAGCTGAATGAACCTAAACCTAAAATTTCCCCTAAAAATCCAAAATCAAACATAACTGGCTGGGGCCCTGCTTTTATCTTCCAGCCCCATTAGGTCTCCAGAACTAAGCAGACACTAACCTAGGTCTGTGTGTTCACTTCCTTGTTTTGGAGGGGTTTGTGATCCATAAAAGAAGAAATTGCCTTTGGACAACTTGACTCCCAGGCTTGTTTTTCCAGAAGCGTAAGATTCCTGAGGAATGAGCACAGGGGTGAAGAGGATGTTGAAGATAACAAAGGGAGCAGAGGGAATCTTCCCAGACTGAGAAGGGGGTAAAGTTTGTTGGATTTCTCAGACAGTGAGCTTCATACCTGGCCCTGCCAGCACCTTGGAAGGTGTCGGGACTTCAGAAGGTTATGGTTGTAATGTCCAGGAGAGTCTGAACATCAGCAGCAATGGCAGGAACAGCTGCAGAACTGCCCACCTCAGAACTGGATGAGTTGTCCAGCTTGGGACACAGGACTTCCATGCTCAGTCTGGTGTTCTGAAGTGAGAGGGCTTACTCCTGACCTTCTCTGGAAGCTCCCTGATTTTTAGGTGGTCTTAGAGCAAGAGAAAGAGAATTCCATCCCCATGGCCTCCTTTCATGATAACCGGGGCAGGAATTCCTTGCCATTAGAGAGAAACCGGGACTCAGATGGAGTTAACAAGAATAAAGAAATCTCACGCCTAATAAGCACTTGAGATTTATAAGGACAAAGAGGAAACAAGGGAAGAAAAAGAGAGAAAATCCTATCATTGGGAGGAGAAAGAAAAAGAAGGGAGAAGGGAACAAAAGCAAAGTGTGGCAAAAGTGCAGTGGAGGTCCACACGCCATGGGGACAAGTGACTGTGGACTGCAGAGCAAGCCAACCGATAGCCACGCAGAGCTGTTCTTTCCCCTTCCTGAAAAAAATGTATATATTCTTGATGATAAAATGGAAAACTGTATTTAATGCTATGGTTTTGCATGACTGAAAGTCAGCCAACTCTCAGTGATGACTGGATTTAATTACATTGTGCATGTCTGAGTGTTTGCTTGATGGGCCAGTGATGCTTGATAAGTAATCAAATGATTCTCATTAATTCGCAAATATAGCCCATAAAATTTATTTTCTTGCCTTTGTTTCGGCAAAACACTAATTATGTTGTAATCAACACTTTCACATATTTTGTGTTCTATTGACAGCAATGCCAAAATAAGCACTTCTCTTGAAATATTATTGTTCTGAGGTAATTTTTCATTACTAATTTTTATTTGGAGAGCAAACTCTGCCAAAGCCATACCAAGTACCCTTGTCATTAAAGATCCTTTATATATCACGTTCAAACACTGTGTTCAGATGGCACACAATAGATTACTTTTACCACTGATGATATTACAAAGTACTTTCATTTCACCATAAAATAAGAGATTTTCATCGACTCTTAAAGCATATCTAGAGCTATGAACAGAAAACCAAGACTTCTCACATCATGTCTATATCTACAGCTGTACAGATTTCGGGGTCACTTGGATTAGTTCTAGAACAAACTTTTTCTCAGACTCCACGCACTAGTGTTCTGAATCCTATACTAATCTGCAAATACCTCTGGTACCACAGAGAAGAAAAGTTGATGTTCAGCACAACTGAAATGATACTTGATCACAGACTCACTCCCATTCATGTTACCAGAGGAAAATGGTTTGACAACTTAATTAATTTGTCTTTTTTCTTACCTAAGCACTTCTGCCACTCAAATTTCTTTTCAAACTAGTGTTCATCTCTGATGTATTGAAGTAGCAGCTGTGCAGCCCCTGAAGTCTCCATGAATTTGGATGGAGTGTAAGAAGAGACAGATTTCTGAGGCCTGAATAGTGTTAGTTATGGGGGTGAATGTTTGGGGTAACATGGTCCCAGCAAGTAACAGTGGATCCCCAGTGACAGGGGTGCCCACATATTCTTCAGTCTATGAATTCGCATTTAGTAATAAGTAGGGCTGGGCTTTCTAAGGTCCAAAGCTGGGGAAGGTCCCCACTCGCCTAGTCTAAGTGCTGAGAATGAGGAAGGAGAATGAAGAACGGGAAGGAAATGAGACAAGGAAAAGGAGGAAGATGGATGAGAAGAACCTGACTCTACTTTTTACACTCCCAAGAAATTAAAGCCTCTCTGATCTTAACAATCTCAGGGAAAAAAAGAAAAATCTCTAAGCACTAAAGCACCCACAAGAGATCTTCAGTTCACTTGTATTCAGAGTTTCCACAAATATATGTGAATATTAAATATTTAAATAAAATATATTCTGATCTTACATATGTATGCACAAATACCTATATACATGTTCTCTCTCTCTCTCTCTCTCTCTCTCTCTGTCTTTCTCTCTCTTTGTAGCGAATGTGTTTCTGTTTCTTTGGGGGATGGAGGTAAAATAGCAAACGTGATCATTTTTTCTTCCTCAGTCCTGCTTTTACCTTTCTTAGAATCTCTCCACTGATGAGTTTGGGGATGGCAGGTAGAGGACAGTAAAAACAGCAAATATCATATTTGGCATTACTGGTTCCCGGATTTAAGATTTCAGGGAACAGTAGACATTTTTTTTTTGGAAATTTTTGGAATCCATACAAAATTGATCATTCATAGAGGTGGGGAGTAAAATACATCATTGAAAGCCAATAACTAACCGTCTGTAATTCAGGAAGAAGACATCTGTAATTCACAGAGATGCAATCATGAAAATGTAAACTTAAAGACTATTTCTTTCAATTGATTCCTTTTTTAAAAATTTTATTTATCGCGTTTACTTATTCATTTGCTGCTTGGCTGTTCATTGGTTTGCTGCCACAGTAAAAGCTTCCTCAGGAACACGAAGCTGTCCTTGGTTCAACTCTCAGGATCCACTGTCTAGGTGTGTCTAACCAAGCTGAGCCAGTAAGGTTCTCACAAGATGGTTAACAAAAGATACTCCGAGAGCTGCAGCACCGCAGCAATCTTTTTTTTTTTAATTTTTTTTTTATGTGTGTGTGGGTAGGCTGGTGAGGAGTTTGCTAGTCAAACTGTCTAGAAATCATCAAATATTCCTGAGTATGTAGTTTTCAAAGATCCGTTGGATGGCGGCCCCGAAACATGAAGCCATCAAGATGTTTTTAGTTTATTTAGACAAGAAGAAGAAGAAGAAGAAGAAGAAGAAGAAGAAGAAGAAGAAGAAGAAGAAGAAGAAGAAGAAGAAGAAGAAGAAGAAATAATA
>NW_025999998.1:20953844-21018772 GCF_001458135.2 Marmota marmota marmota | reverse complement strand
AAGAAGAAGAAGAAGAAGAAGAAGAAGAAGAAGAAGAAGAAGAAGAAGAAGAAGAAGAAGAAGAAGAAGAAGAAATAATAGTGGTATATTTCTCTAAATTGAAGTAGAGGCTAGGGAAGAAGAGAGGGAGAAACACATGTAACTGTGGGAAATAGAGCCAGAAGAACAGCACAAGCTCTTGTACTGTAAGGGCACAAATGACAGCTGGGTGACAACAATCCCTGGAGGCATGAATAAGGACTTTTTGCTCACCCTGAAAATTGAAGGGCTGGTGGAGTGTTGACAAATGGCTGATAATCCCCTCTGTAAAGCAGGCCTGGTGCCCAGGCACAATACATGGCCTCTGGACAGAACTGCTGGACGGGAGAGGGTCACTGGCCACTGTTGCTCCCGGTGCTCTCTGCAGAAGTCCAGAGACCTGAGTGACACCCAGGCCAGGGCAAAGGTTCACTGGTCTCCTTGCACAATCAGGTTCCTAGTACAGCTCATAGGTGGGTTTCTCCTCACATGGGGGGTAGAGGATGGGGGGGAGGTAAAGCAACTGCTCAGCAATAGTCAGACTCCAGCTCCTGTACTGCTTATAAGCTTTGGAACGGTCCCTTTGCTTCCATGAGCTCCATTTCCATGCATTTAAGTAGGGCTAGGACCACTTACCTACAGTTAGGTGTGGCTTCGTAACAAGGATATGTTCTGAAAGCTGCATGGTTGGGTGATTTCACCATTGAGTGAATATCATAGAGTGTACAGAAACTAAGAGGGCTATAATGTTGTTGGGCAATATCATCTTAAGGAACTACCATCATGTATGAATACAGTCTGTCTTTGCTCAAAGTATCATTATGTGATGCATAGCTATAATTGTTTTACTGTGCGGATTCAATAAAAAGAGGTAAATGGCCAGGTATGATGTTGTGAGACTGCAATCCCAGGGGCTCCAAAGACAGAGGCAGGAGGATTGCAAGTACAAGGCTGGCCTCAGCAATTTAGTGAGGCCCTAAGCACCTTAGCAAGATCCTGTCTCAAAATAAAAAATAAAAAGGGCTGGGAATGTAGTTCAGTGGTTAAGTGCCCTGGAGTTCAATCCCCTTGTACAAAAATAAATAAATAAGGTAAATGTAATAACATCCTCAGCAGATACTGTTATCCCTTTTCCCTTTCCTTTCTTTTTTTAATGTTTTTTTTAGTTGTAGACAGACACAATACCTTTATTTCATTTGTTTATTTTTCTGTGATGCCGGGGATCAAACCCAGTGCCTCACATATGCTAGGCAAGCACTCTACCAATGAGCCACAAACCGTGGCCCCATCCTTTTTCTTTTTTAAAAAAATTATTTTTTACTGACAAATAAAAATTGTATGTATTTAGGGCAACACAACATGTTGTGCTGATATATGTATACATAATGAAATGGGCAAATCAATCTCATGTATTACATAGTTATCATTTCTTTTGTTTGTGATATAAGAACAATTAGAAATCTACTGAACTATGTTAAAATGTACAATTCATCACTATAAGCTATAATCACTGTTGTAAAATCCTTTGGACTTTCTTTTTTTTTTGTATGAGGGATTGAACCCAGGGATGCTTAACCACTAAGCCAAATCCCCAGCCTGTTTTATATTTCATTTAGAGATTGGGTCTCTTTGAGCTGCTCAGGGCCTCACTAAGTTGCTGAGGCTGGCTCTGAACTTATGATCTTTCTCCCTCTGCCTCCCAAGCCTCTGGGATCACAGGCATGCGCCACCACACCTGGCCTGGACTTATTCTTGTCTAACTAAAATTTTGTACCCTTTGAAAAACATCTACCAATTTACCTTCAATCCCTAAGAACTAGATTCCACACATAAGTCAGATCATGTGGTACTTGTCTTTCTCTGCCTGGTTTACTTTACTTACCATAATGTCTTCCAGCTTCAAACAAGTTGTTTGTAAATGTCAAAAAAGAATCCCCTTCTTCTTAAGAGTATTCTTAAGGTATTCCACTGTGTATATATGCCATATTTTCTTTACCCATTTATTCACTGATGGACATTCAGGTTGATTTCCTATCTTGTCTATTGTGACTAGTGCTATAGTGAACACAGACATGCAAATCTCTCTCTGACATACTGATTTTGTTTCCTTTGGATTTCAACTCAGTAGTGGAATTGCTAGATCATATGGTAGTTTTATTTTTCATTTTTTGAGGAACCTCCACACTGCTTTCCATATGACTATACTGTTATCTCTTTTCTAAGATTACTCTCCTACTTGAATCCTTTCATAATTCCTTTAGGCCTACCAGCTTGTAAACTGATTACCACCATCAAAAGAGGAGGAATTAGAAGGAAATGCCCATGATTTTGATGAGTCATAGACAACTACGGGCAGCTCTGCAGCTCTGTGATGTTTCAGAACTCCCTTGACCTCCCTGACAGAACTCTGAGACACTAGTCCCCAAGCCTTGACTCAAGCATGAGGATTACTGCTACAGGAAATATCCAGGGGGCACATTCAAAGAAAGGTTATTTGCTGGGCCCCTTTCTTTCTTCTGTCACTATTTGCTGGTTTACAATAGCCAAGCTGTCCTGTCAAATACACACTAGCTGCCTTCATACACATGCAGAAAATCAAATGGAAGCTCCCCCTCGATGGCACCAACCAAATTCCTTCTATTTATAAGCAGCAGCCCAACAGGCAGGCTTCATTCGGTAACTTGCAGTTCTCAGCAAGCTGCACCAGAATAGAGATGTGTTCATACTTTCCAGTCACCCAGATTGCCACTTCAAAAAGAGAGTGATAGACAAATACGGTGCAACCCGTTTATAACATTTTCCCATGTTTAACTTCCAAATTTGTGAGTCTTAAGCATGATTGCCAAAAGCAAGTTTTTCTAAATGCAGTATTTTTCTTTTTTTTCTTGGTCTCTTAGTAAATGGTAACTGAATTTTTTCCCCCTACAGTTTCTTTTCAGAGGCCAAGAGTTTTCTCACTCCCGGTCTGCAATACCCTGCCTGGGCTATCGCCCAAATGGCTTTCACACGTAAAGTGAGAAAGAATTAAGTGCTTCTGCAATTGAAAAATGGTTCTGTCTGCCTTGGAGCTGCAAAGCTCTCTTTACTGAACTATTGCTTTTAGATTCCAAAGCTAAGTGTACCAATGAGCCTACACTAGTGCCAAGAATGAAACTAGAGAAAGAAGAAAATCCCATTATTGCTCTATCCAGATCATATTCAGGTGAATTCACCTAGTTTTTATCCACAGATGTTTGGGAGCGGGGTGGTGGATTTTCACATCTGCCTTCTGGTTTTCATACAGTACATCTAGTACTACCTTAAAGGTTGTTGTCTTATGTGTTTTCCACACAATTACACCCTAAGCTGGTTGCTGACCGCATATTAATAATAGAGTTGTTAGAAGGAGATTTCACCAGTGCTTCTAATTCAATATTAAATTTATCTTCATGGCAGGGAAAAGAAGGTAAGCTTCTCTCCTTTGATGAGTATTCTCTTTGGAGGGTTAAACATCTCTTTACATCTCAAAAGTATGTATTTATACTATGATCTGTGTGTATCTTATACAAAGAAACTTGCCAGGGGAAAGAAATGTTTAAATCAATTTTCCTTAAACATCTTTAAATATTTTGCTAAACATTTACCCAATTTTATGCCCCTATAGAGAATGACACTTTGATACATTCTGGATACTGTTTAAGGCTGATCCTCGAGCTGTGGGTGATGGCCTAGCAAAGCTTTCCGGAGTTTGCCAATTTGTAAAATACTCTGTATTACGGTTCTTTGTTACCGTGTTTTCTTTTCTAAAATTAACTGTAAATGTTCAAATCATCATTTCCTTTTAGCGCTTGTCCTTACATAACTTTGAGGCAAGGCTAACAATGTCTTTCAGAAGCAATTTAAAAAAATCGACAGGGATCAGCGAGGATGCTAAAAACCAGTAAAAAGTAGACAGATCTATATTTGAAATGGAGAAAGGGACAGCCCTGAAAATCATAGATCAGTCAGTTTAGTTTTCATAGCTGGAAAATACTAGAACAAATCATCAAAAAATCAATTTGCAAACACCCATACGATCACAGAATACTAGGTAATAATCAACACTGCTTTGTGAAGAACAGTCTTGTCAGAACCATCTAATTTCCTTCTAAAACAGAGTGACAGGCCTGGTAGATCAGAGGGATGAAATAGATGTAATACAGCTTGAATTTTACAAAGCTCTTGATTCTGTCTTCCATGATATGCTCATCAACAGATGACTTCAGACCAGAAGAAATTGGATGTAATGGTTTACTAAAAAGCACAGCCCTCAGTGTTTCAGCATTAACCTGGCAGGTGAGGATTTGGGAAGGATGTTGGCATGAAACCCGGCCCGGGAGTTGAGTGTCTCACCGGCTGCAAACATAGCTCTAGCACAGGTTATGTGCTCAATCAGGACTTGTTCAATGAAAGAATGATCGACAGAGTGAAGCTCTGGGTTTGATCCCAGCACCATAAAAAGACAAGAAAAAAAAAGTAACAAGAAATATCAATAAGGAACAGTTGATTGGTGAACTCTAGAATGAATGGGTGGATAGAGACCCCCACACTGGAGAGAATTTTCCCCTCCTGTATGAAAAGCCAACTTCCTCCAGGAGCTGAGGCTAAGTTAGGTAAGGGATTTACGTTGTTTAGGAAAGATTTAGTTACAGATTATTTTGGCATGCTTTATAAATATGCAGAAATAATGACATAAAATTTATATTGGAAAAAAATCAAACAGCATAAGCTCAAACTTTATAAAATGCTAAAAGAACATTGTATAAAATACAAGTTAAGTGAAAGACAGGCCACCTCTTAAAACACCTGGGAATGAAAGTTTTGAGGAAGGTCAGGTGATATGAATGAGCCAGCACATGAAAACTGGCTGGGCTGCTGACTCATTATGTGACTATGTGTAAGATATTTAACTTCGCTTGGCCTTCTATGTCCTTATATATACAAAGAGTCTCCCAAATCTCATAGAGTTGAAATCAGAATTAAATGAGATTTCATATATACACATATTTAGGCAGCTAGGCACTATCCCCCATATCAGGCATTTGTAAGCAGATAAAAATATTAGTTTCTCCATTCCATTCACATGCAGGTAAGTTCATCTTAAAAAAGTAACTTAGGTTCAATGACACACCTAATTTTTATCATTTTTGAATGGCTGTCTCTGTTCACTTTGTTTCTCATATAGCACCTGTTTCCAAATCTTAGTTATCAGACTCCATCTAGTATTTGGCTAATCATGTAAAAAAAAAACCCAAACATTTCTTGTGAATATCTATGAATTTTCCTGCTCAGTCACCACATCCCACTTCTCCCAGACTATGTGACTCTGACAGAGACTTTGGTGTTTTCTCATATCCTCACCACAGGGGCCACTTATAAATTAATCTGAATCAGGCATCTGAACCAATATGGTCAATAACCACCATCAAAAGTGACTATTTCATGGGTGACTGTCTTAGTCCATTTTCTGTTGCTATAACAGAATGCCTGAGGCTGGGATATTTATGAAGAATACAAGTTTATTTGACTTCATGGATCTGGAGGCTGAAAAATCCAAGAGTGTGGCTCTGGCATCTACTTGTCATGTGGTAATGGCCTTCTTCCTTCATTAAAGCATGGGGGAGGCCGGGGCATGGCAAGATAGAGCAAGCATATGAACTGGAGTCCGTCTTCCTCTTTTAAAACCACTAAACCCTTCACCCAATCCTAATTACTTCCAGAAGGTCCCATTTACAAATATGATTAACATATAAATTTGGGGCTTTGATTTTCAGCACATGAATATTGGGGGGAAACACATTCAATACATAGTAGTGACCATCTGATCCAGACAGGACCTTCAGAGTTTTTTCATAGAATCGGTTTTGAATCAGAGCTCAGAGAATTGGCGATGAGTCAGCCTCTCCTTTGTTAATTATAATGTCCATTAGACCAATGGAGATGTTTCCCATGGTGAGGAAAAGCCAGTCTGTCTTAAAAACAGAGGGATGCTGAGAGTGGCAGGTTAGGACAATGGGGTAAGATTTGGCAACCTTACCCCATCTGATCCCAACTGTTCCTGAAACCCAGCTGCATCTCTGCCTTCCCAGCTCAGTTCTTCAGACCTCTACATTTCCCTAGTCAATGAACTGTGTTTTTACTTGAACCTTTTGATGTTGGGTTTCTATCATTTGTAACTGGTTTTCAAAAAAATATTTCAGTTTTAAATCCTTTTTCTAAAAAAAAAAAAAAAAAAGACCAGTATTCAACCTCAAATATTTACTCATAGTAAAATAGTAGAAATTGTTCTGTTGTGTCAGGGCTTATGTATCTTATGGTAACTGAGAAACATTTCCAAAAAGTCTTCAGAAAATTTATCAATTTCAACTCTCACCTGCACTTTATGAGTATATCTGTTATTCACTCTTTCCTAATTCCTCCCCAATGCTGGAATGAAAAACAATTTATTTCCCAGCTGATTAATAGGTGAAAAATACTTTCTTTAATTTGTATTTAGTTATGAATTCTAATATTCTAAAATTCTTATCTTTGCTGAGTTCTCTATCTGCATCCTTTGTCCATTTTTTAATTGATGTTTTCCTGTTGATTTTTAAAATCTATTTTTATATATAAAGATATTAAAACTCTGCTTGTCAGAGAGATGTCGCAAATATTTCATAAAATTTTGTTATTTGCATAGTTGTTATGCTCTTCTACATAAGAGCAAATTGTAGGCTAAATAATTACAATCCCCATTCTTTATTTCAAGAAATAGTGCTCAAATTGCTACTTTAGGGTATTCTCAGAAGTTATAATACCCACCAATTCTTTTTTTCCCACATTTTTTACTGGTGCATTGTAGTTGTACATAATGATGGGGTTTGTGGTTACATATTCATACATGCACACAAAATAACGACATAAGTTGACTAGTATCACTACCCAGCACTTTGCCCTACCCTTCCCATCTCCCACCCCTCGGTCCCTTTTCTTCTACTCATCTCCCTTTGTTTTTTTTTAGGAGATACACCCTGATCTTTGTTTTCCTTTTTCCTCTAGCTTCTACATATGAGGGAAAACATATGCCCCTCAGCCTTCTGAGTTCGACTTATGTCACTTAAAATCATGGCCTCTACTTCCATCCATCTTCCTGCAATTGCTATAGTTTCATTTTTCTTTATGGCTGAATAAAACTCCATTGTGTATATGCACTACATTTTCTTTATCCATTCATCCTTTGATAGTTTGGCTATTGTGAATTGTGCTGCTATAAACATGAATACTTACCCAATTCTTAAATATCATCGACTAATCTGAATAGAATCAGAATATAATCAGCATTTTTGAGTTTTCTATAACTATTGAAAGTATCCAGATTTCACTTAATTTCCCACCCTTTTGGGGAAAAAATAATGCAGTTACCTATTAAGAGTTGACCATTTTTGCATGAAGGGAAAGCTCAAGCAGCTTTCTGCCCAGACTTGATATCATTCCATCTTGACAACATTTCTTCTTTCTTTTTAGCAGGTCAATTTCCCAGGTCTTCTCTTTACTATAACTAAAGTAAGTCATCCTGTGCAGCTTGCTCCATAGGATTCAAAATACATTTTTAACCAATAAAAATTTCAAGAAGGTGAAGTTTTAAGACTACTGTGGTAACAGAAAATAATTAAAAAAAATGAACACAAGTGACCCTGAAAGTCAATACTGATTTAATAACAATTTGGCTGGAGAACAAAAAATGTGATGCAAAGAGAATCCGGTAATAAATTTCTCCTTTTGTAATATTTAGTTTTTAGTTGTATTTGGACACAATTCCTTTATTTTTATTTATGTATTTTTTTATGTGGTGCCGTGCTAGGTGAGTGCTCTACCACTGAGCCACAACCCCAGCCCAGATTTCTCCTTCAGTGTTGAGGAAAAATCATCAACAAGATCTGAGTTACAGAAAACCTGTGTACTAGTTATCTATTGCTATGTAACAAATTGTCTCAAAACATAGTGGCTTAAAACCACAAAACTGTATTTATTATCTCAGAAATCTAGGAGTATTTTAGCCAGGTGGATGTTGCTCAGGGTTTCCAATAAATCTTTAAATAAGATGTAACTTGGGGCTGGAGAATCTACTTCCAAGCTCACTCATGGCAGCTGGTTAAAGACCTCAGTTCCTCATCATATGTATGTCTCCACAGGATGCTGACGCCATGGCAGGAGGTTTCCCAAAGGAATTGAGGAGAGAGAGAGAGAGAGAGAGAGAGAGAGAGAGAGAGAGAGAGCAAAAGAAGCTGCAGCATCTTTTATAGTGTAATATAAGCTAATGTGTCATCATTTTTGCCACACTCTATTCCCTACCCAGACCAATCCTGGCACACTGGGGTTGGGGCTGTATACAAGTATAAATACCAGGAGGTGAGGTCACTAATCTCTGTCTTAGAGGTTGGTAACTACAGTTACCAACTTAATTTAGCTGTTTCCTTTTAGATCCGCCAGTCTTCATTCTCAAGATGCTCTCCCAGCCTCTCCCCTTCCCTAGATACACAGTTTGGCCATCTCCATACCTGTTCCTTCTATCCCCATGAAATACTGATAACTATGATATCTCCACAGCTTAAATGTTTCTCTTAGGTTCTGAGTTGTATTTTAACTTTCCTCCAAAAACTCTTCATATGCCATTTCCCATCCTTCACTTCAAACATGCTCCCTCTCCTGAGTGTCACCACCATCTGCCCAGCTGACCAAGCCAGAGACCTGAACCTGAGTCTTGACTCAAGTAGTGGTAGCGATATACATCTGATGATACATCTGCTTAGATATGAAGATATGGTCTTAGAAAACATGAGAATGAAAATGAAATTTTCTTTCTCAGAATGTTTCCCCCATCTATCTGCATTGTAAAAAGTTGTATTTTCTTTTTAAACATAGTTGCCAAATTGTTTCACTATTACATTTTACATGGCAACTTTATCCATATAAGTTAGTCAACAAATAGTTCCAAGAGTAAATATCTGCTGAAAATGCTATCTTATCTAACAGCTGGAGAGGAGTGGGATGAGTCAGGGCAAGAGTGAACTTTTATTATTGCCTGCAGTGCCAGCCACTGGTATATCCTTATTGCAAAAGAGAGGGTGAGGTGAGCAAGGGGTCAACATTCATTTCTGGACATAAGTGATGCTTCCTAGACTGTTGAAGTCAGGGATGACTTTTGAGGGACCACAGAGGAAATAAGATTATACAACATTCCTAAAAAACAATCCTACTTAAACTCAGCTACCCAGTTCTCCCCTAGAGAGCCAATTATGCACTTGTCTAAGTAGCTATGCATCCTACACCATCTCTGGCAGTCCTTGTTTTTCACAGAAAAACAATTCAGATAGCAACTTCAATGGTCCAAGTTCTGTGATGAGATCTTAATTAAACTTCTGCAAAATATCTCTGAATCCTTTATTGGTGTGAGAGTATGAGCCTTCTTCAACACAGGTGTGTGATATTAAGTCCTCAGAATGCCCCCAAACTTGAGCAATAGATCAAAATGTCTTTGTGAACCCAGAACACAGGTGCTCAGGATCACAGAAACCTGTGTTCTTTGCCTTGAAGCTCATCAATCCTTTGAACAGGGCCTGTTATCTCAGTGAAATTTGAACATGATTGTAAACAATCTTGTTTTAACTACCATGGTGGGGCCTTTCTGAGCTCATGAATCAAAACCCACAATAGTAATCAAAGAAAAGCTTCCCGTGTGACCCATCTCTCAAACATGAATATTGTATATGTTATAAAATATAAAATGCCCTTCAGTAGATGAATGGATAAAAAAAGTGTGGCATATATACACAATGGACTATTACTCAGCAATAAAAGAAAATAAAATCATGGCATATGCAGGTAAATGGATGGAGTTAGAAAAGATAATGCTAAGTGAAGTTAGCCAATCCCCAAAAAACCAAATAAATACCAAATGTTTTCTTGGATATAAGGAGGCTGTTTCATAGTGGGATAGGGAAAGGGAGCATGGGAGGAATAGACGAACTGTAGATAGGGCAGAGGGGTTGGAGGGGAAGGGAGGGGGCATGGGGTTAGAAATGATGGTGGAATGTGATGGACATTATTATCCAAAGTACATGTATGAAGACATGAATTGGTGTGAATATATTTTGTAAACAACCAGAGATATGAAAAACTGTGCTTTATATGTGTAATAAGAATTGTAATGGGGCTGGGGATGTGGCTCAATCAGTAATGTGCTCTCCTGGCATGCACGCGGCACTGGGTTTGATTCTCAGCACCACATACAAATAAGGATGTTGTGTCCGCTGAAAACTAAAAAATATTAAAAAATTCTCTTTCAAAAAAAAAGAATTTTAATGCATTCTGCTGTCATATATATGTATGTGTATGTGTGTGTGTATATATATATAAAATATATATATATATATATATATATATATAAAATGAGTATTGTATAAGTTATAAAAAACTTTTTAAAAAAGGTGGTGGGGGGACAAAGCCAGAACAAAACATTCCATTTTATCAAAAGATTAATACAAAGTTTTTTTGGTTTTGTTTTTTAAGCTTCCAGATTTTGAAGTTTGGAAGAAGGTGGGGGGCGGGGGGAACCATGGCTTAGGACATTTCCAATTAGAAAATTTAAAAAAGATATTTTTGATGTAACTTTGTTTTTGCTTATGTCTTTATCATTATTAATGTAGCTTAGCTTTTAATAATGCCCCTTGCCTAAAGATTCAACTTTTTAGTCACAGAGACCATTTTAGTCACAAACCAAAAAAGACATTTCTCAGACCTGAGGACACATTGTAGCAAACAAAGCCCATGTCTCACTTTATTTATACAATTTTTTTTAAGAAAATGTGGAATTTTGCTTGGATACAGTGAAAAGGCAATTTTTAGTAACCAATAAGAAGACAGGAGAGCAGCACATGGAAATAGTATGTGGGAGTGAGACAATGTAAAAGGAAGTGAAGGAATCTTCTAGGCAGCTGTACTGGTCACTGAGGAGCACACGCTGACAGAGGGCAGGGGCTGAGGACACAGGTTCTGGCATCAGACACAGTAGGCTTCTGTCATTTGCCTTTGAGTTATTTAACCTGTGAATCTGGTTTCTTTGGGGACTAACATAGGTCTACATATTCCTTCTCTTCAATTCCAAAATTCAAAGGAAACTACAAAGTTTTTCATGATGCATTTGGAGAGAAAAACAATCTGAACTGAGCTATAAAAGTTTACAGTTATTACTCCACTTAGTATGAACTGAATATTCAGATGTTTTGTTCCAGAAATTAATTACAATAAGTTATTAATGGGCTTGGTTATGAGATGTCACTGGATGGATATAATGTATAGTACAAACTTCATATTATCTTTTTAAAATCCAAAATCAGTTGGCATTTTGAGAGACTTGTGGCCCTCATAATTTCAAACACATTTTGAGGATCTATGTCTTCATTTCACAGGGTTGGAGTGAGGACTTCAGGGTGCAGTGGTGCTTACTGCTAATCCCAGTGACTCCAGGAGTGGTGTCTGAGGCAGGAGGATCAAAAATTTAAGGCTAGCTTCAGCAACTCAGTGAATCGCTATTTCAAAATTATTAAAAAAAAAAAAAAAAAAATGGGGGGGGTGTAGCTCAATGGTAGAGCAGCCTGGGTTCAATCCTCAATAGCAAAACAAACAAACAAACAAACAACAACAAAAAAAAAAACCTAATGAAAGCATAGCAGATACATGGAGCACAAATAATAGTTATTTTGACTTTATGTCAAACATTTTTAGTGTTTTCCTTCAGAAAGGAATTAAAGGTAGAAGAAAGTTCAATATCATCAAACTTTTTTTTTCCCCCCCAAAAGATTAAATTTTGGTTCTTTGGAGTAAATATCAGTTATATGGAAAATTAAATAACACAGAACTTTTCACTTTCTGAAAATGCTATGTGACTACAGTAAATTATGTTACAACAAAATCATCTACAGTAAAAATAGGAGTTTTGAAAAATTTAAACAAATCTCTAAAAGCTTGAGCAACATCAAGCTGCTCAAACTCAAATCCACAAGTCTGTGTTCAGGTTAGAAATTGTCTTGAGTTTTACAAACCCAATAGCGTGTAATATGAAGTAAAAACACAGTGCTGTCCTCTAACTTGTGCAAAAAACTTTGGAAAAACAATCACACACACACAAAATGTTGTGAGGTGGAAATGCTGTCTGCAGTCTGAAGGAGATGAAGTAGCCCCCAGTCAAAACCAATGCTGCACACAGAACAGTTGTCTGCCAAGCCCAGGCCAGCCACCTCAGGTCACAGTGAGCTTCTCAAAATGAATGCAAAGGTAGAAGCCTACTCTTCAGGGACTGGGCTAAATCCTTTCACTTTTAATCGTTTGACACTAAAATTCTCATTAGGGGCACCACTTTGTGCTTTGTTTTTTAAGATCGGCACGCAGAACAAAAGGTCTGCACCATTAGCCTTTGTTCTGGAGTAACCTTTTCAACCTTGTACCCAGGGATGTCTTCACATTCACATAAAAACCTTGATGCCTAAAGATGTATATGCCAAGAGGCTTTCTGCATGGTGACCATAACTTTGAATTTTCTGACAGAAAAGAACCAGGTTTAACAGCTGATTTTTTTTTTAAGTTAAATCTATTAGTCCAAATTTGTTTTCATTTGTCTGGGAAGGACTAACAGACTTCTGTGGCCAGTGCTTTTTCCTCCAGAAGAACCAGGCTTCTCAGCATTTGGTGCAGGATGTTATTAAAATGTGACCCAACAGGTGTTTAAGTGAATAGGAGTTTGTTCAAGTTTAAACTCTGCTGGGGCAAAGAGGTGTCTGACTGAAGTTCTTCAAATAATGTTAAGTTTAAGGAAAACTACTCTGCTTGAAGCTCAGTGGTCCTGGGGTCTTCCTCTGACCTTTGAGGTTTCCTGCTAGGGTTCCTGTGCTGCTGGCCTACAAAGAAGAAGGGTGCAGCTTGGCCTAGAGTTCTCAGGAGCATAAGGCCTGCTGTGTTTTACCAATGACGTAGTTCCTAGCACTAATTCACTCCTCCTGCAACTTCCCAGACTCCTGGGAGGAAAAAATCCGTAGCTCAACTCAAACTTTCAGCTACGTAATACAAATGATGGTCAGAATACCAAGGATGGTAGTTTCTCTTAGAAAGGGACAGTAGAAGTGTCCAGTAAAGACTGGGAAATAGCCAACTGCTCCCTAGGAGACATCTATTCACACATGAGAAGGTATGTGCATTTTAGGTAGCTCAGTTCATGGGAGGTACAGCACAGGGATAAATTGTGGTTGATTTAGGGAGTTTTCAAGAGGCTGTGTGATGCTGAAACTTCAAGCTTGTTTACTTGTATCTGGAACCTTCCCTTTCCATCTCTGTTCTAATCTGCTATGCTGCGCATAATTCTGGACTGTTAAGTAGGAGCCCTGGGTTCCAAGTTAACCTATCACCCTTGAGAGATAATGGAGTTTGGACAAATCACTTTTCTCTTCTGATCCTTTGTGCACTTCTGTGTTAATTCAGGATTTTAGCCACTGTCTGGACTTGCTGTGAAATCAATGTGACTTTTATGAAAACACTTTTTCCCCTGGACTAAGGGCAGCCATGTGGGACTTCTTCTTCTCAGCAGGCCAAATACTTAAGGTCCCAGCTAGAAATTTCCTTTCTCTGGGGAGAAGCAAACCTGAGCCCAGTTCCCTTGCTATTGCCAATCTGGGACCTAAAGGATTTTACCAACCTATTGTGAAAAACCAAGACAGAATTAAAATGGAAACAGCATCTTATAAGGGAAAAATTCTTTCTGCCCTTATGTTATTATGCTGTTATTCTCTAATACAGGAGAGGTTTTCAGGTGGACTCAGGTCATCCGAAATGAGCCATACCCACTGTCAGTTCTGCATATGTTTGAATTAAAATGAAGATGGTTGTGCGCTGCTCTTCTACTGCTGATGCCTCCTCAGTGAGAAACTGAAGAGCGAAACGTTCTGAGTTGCCCAGAAATGAGTATCAAAAAATAATTTTGGGGTTACCGATCTTATACTTTTGTAATTGCTTACTCAACGTTGAACAAGTAATCCCACAAACTAATTTCCTCACACCTTCCAAAAATATCAGTCAACAAATACCCTACAATGGACATTTTATTTCTGCAGGATCCCAGAATTTCCTGGTTGTGTGAAGTTTGAATTTCTGGATATCCCATGGCTGCTTAATTTTAGTTGTAGGTGTTATGGAGCTGAAAGTTTCCACATTCTCCATTCCAGGAGCTGGATCTTTTTGCAGCTTGCCAATGGTGAAGCCACCTTGTAAAGTACTGACCCAAAATGAGGCAGGCAGTTGTAAAAACTTAAGATCTTAGAGTTTGTCACTCTCCATTTGATCCATCAGTCTTGGGAAGATCTTGATGCCATTTTTCTGGATTTCCTTCTGTCTTGATGTGATTATTCTCCAATTGAAACTACTTTTTCCCTATCTTTGTTTTTCAGACTCTGACAGACCATACTTTGGGGCAAAACCTGTGGTAAGCTCAAGAAAGGTTTAAACAATTATTATAATTATTCTGTTGCTGGGAATTGAATGGAGGACCTCACACATGCTTTACTACTGAGCTATATCCCTATAGTCCCTAAGCAATTACTTTTAAATTTCTAATTACAACATCAAGACTTCTGTGCACAAGCCAGGCCTCAGATATAAAAATCTCATCTGATAAAACATTGGCAATGAGAGGAAACAGATGCCCATTTATTTCAGAAAGTTAGCTCCACTTATGCATTTTCTCAATTTTTTTATTCAGTTCAAAAACCAATTTTTTGGTTACTCTTAAGAGAATTGAGGGGATCAGACTTGAATGATCAGCCACCAAAAACTAATTTTGACTTTTTAAGGAACTTTGCCCTCCTAGAGGATATAAACACACTGTGCACATTATAATGCTTTTTGTGCCAAAGCAAATTTTGACTCCAAAGCTTTATCAGCTTAAAAAAATCTTAATAAGGCTACACACCTACTGATGAAGGAATAAAAATGGAAAGAACTGCATGTATATACTCACTATCATCCCAAACCTAACTCTGCAAATACTACGGATAGTTTGGTACTAGTTTGGGGAGGCGGAAACAGTGTCCTCTGTGAGGAAGGGAAATGAAACTTTGCATCGGCCATGGTGACGCTGCTGTCCAACTTTGAGGAAGCTACTCTATGAGGGACTGCCACCTTCTCTTCAAAGATATCCAGGATCAGATACTGTTAAGTAGGACATTGTCTGGTTCATCGTGTCACACAAGAGTGCCCAAGGCCAACTTGTTGTAACTTACTTACCTCCTAGTTGCCCACCTTTTCGGGTGTGTACAGATATATCCATCCTCTGACCCGTTTTCTATTCTCTCTCTCTACATCTTTGGAACTATACATAATATAAGCTGTGACAAATCCGAGGTTTCATGTATAGGTGACTAAGTAACAGAAGTCATTTCAGTGCTCTGTATACAGCAGATATTCCACATTCCTCCTTTCTGCAGTTCAAGAAAAACACTGCTCACCTGCCTAGAGATGCATCTTTGAAGATGACCAATGCTTCTGTATTTTCTCTTTGTCATTTCTCGCAGGCCTCAAATCACTTATACGTCATTCTGTGATGCAGCATGTCCCATGGCACTGTGGAATTTCCAAGCCAAATGGTTGAACACTACTGGTCTCCTCTTACACAGCACCTAGAGCTGGTATCCCCTCCAGCTTGCCACAGAGACAACCTCAGGTCTCCCAGCTCCCCAGCGGATCCCAAAAAGTGTCATATTTTTGAGTCCCAGGTTTTTGGAATTTTTAAAGTTCTTCTTTGGCAGAATCATTATAAACCTAACCAGTAGAAGCCCAAGAAGCCTGGTGCTTCCCCAGACTTCAGCAAGCTATAGGGAAAAAGTTTCCCAAACAAATAGCTGGTAGCAGTCTGTAGGGCTAACTTTGAAAGCAGTGCTGGTCCTACAGAACTTCTGGCAATGAGGAAAATGTCCTATAAATTACTGCAGTCCCTTACAATAACCATTAAGCTACATGTGCCTACTTGACACTTGAAATGTAATTACTGCTATTGGTAAACTGAATTTCAGATTTTTATTTAATTTAAATAAAGTTTAAATCTCCACAATGGTTACTAGAAATGGTAACTAGAAAGAACAGTACAACCCTGAAAGAATAAGGTGTTGAGTGACTGACTTTTTGACAGTATTTTTATGAATCAAAGAGGTGCTCAAATATTTGATGACAACCTGTCACTGGTTACTTCTATCTCCTATTCTTTTTAGCTCAAGTGAAAATAAAAACAAAATCAAAACAGTAACAATACAAAACCCACATTGCTTTACCACCAGCCTATCTTGAAAAGAACTAGTAATTTTTAATATATAGGAGTGGTATACTCAAAGATTAAGAAATAAACTAAAGCCAGCAAAACAAAGAATTAGAAAAATAGGCATATTAGAAGTTATTTATGTTTAATGCTTAAAAGTCTGAATGCACAAACAATCTACCATTATAGAAGTACTGGTGGTCAATACAATGCATTAGAACTATGTACAATGCACAGTTTAGTATCAAAATCTTTCTACACTGTAGAGTTTTACGAAACTATTAATGACATCAAACACTAAGCACTTAAGACACCATTTTTTTTTCTGCTACCACATTAGGAACGTCAATAGACAGTCCATTTCAACTTGCAGCATCCATCCATTTCTAGTATGAAATTAAGTAATTTTCTACTTATACAATAAAGTTTATCTACACGGTTCTTTTGATTTTGATCCATAGCAGCAAAGGCACTGTACATCAGCAGATCCACAGACTTAAAGGATTTTTTTTAAAGCATTCAAACAAAAATAATAATAAAAAAAGAGTCACATATTATAGTTTAACAGCAACAACAACAACATAAAAGATAACACAATGTTTCTGGCACAATGGCACAGCTTGTGTCCATTTCAGGGACATCCAACTAAGACATGGAAAGAACCGGAGGTAACGAAAGCAAGTCCTCATCCCAGGAGAGTCCATTCTTTGTGTTTTTCAGAGGGAAGTCTCTGAAAACTCTCCTCTGCTGTCCTTATTTTTGTAAAAGACTTGACTTGCACAGCAGTAGGAGTCCTTCCCTATCTGTGCAGATCCCAAAGAGAACACCACAAGGCAGCCCATAATTTCTCATAACAACAAAACTGCCCAAAGATATACATCTCCCCTTTGCAAAGAAATGTGGCAAAAATATCCAGAATGGATTAAGTTCTCTCTTTGAGGCCCGATTAAATTTGTTCATCTGTTTATAATACAATAAAAAAGGGAATTAAAAACATTACAAATATACTTGTCAACAAGTCAAAAAAAAAGAAAAAGGAAAAAGTCTAATTACTTTTATTGAATATAATCTAAAGCTATAGATGTACTGGTTAAAGTTGTCCAAATGAACTCAAATGAATATGACTTGGTCTGTCACGTTCTAATTGTTCAGCCAAATTTCAAAACATCTTTAAAATAAGTAGAAAACAAAAACATAAAAACCCAGTAACACAGCAACATATTGCTTCCATGTGTAATTATACATTTCACATCTCTATACAGTCAATAGTCTACATTTAGTGAGATTTTTAATCGATAATTTTTAAACCTTCCTTTCCCCCACTTTACCAAAAAAGGGGGGGAGGGGTATCAAATACAATGCACCTTCATCATCAATGCAGGAGCAGACAGCTTTATTTAGTCAGTCATTGTTAGAAAGCCTTCTTTAAACAAAATAAATATATTACAGGTATAATACATAATTAAAGATTCCGTTCACTGTTAAGTATGCTTATTCCATGTTCTTCCAAGCAGACAGCTGAAGATTTGGTATCACAGGTTCTTAATGAGTATTCACAATTCAATAGCGAGAAGGAGGTGGGAGGATTGGGGTTAAGGAAGGGGATTAAACTCCACAACTGCAATAAGTATCTGAAATTCTTGGTTTTAGATGTGGGAGTGGGTGGGGTGAACAAAAAAGGATGAGAGCGCAAAGTGCTACAAGGAAAAGGAGTCCAATTTGCGTGAAGATTTGTCCTTAATAAATAACTTCATAAACCGTGGCTTTCTTATCCCCAGAGCCAGTGACAATGTATTTGTCATCCACAGAGATGTCACAGCTAAGCACCGATGAGGATTCTTTGGACTAGGAAAGAAACATATAATCAAAAATGTTAAATACTGAAAGAAAAAAACCATGAGTACTGACAGGCAGGACTGGAGGACTTGCAGTAGATGCAAAGGCAATGTGTGCTGTGGAGCAAAAAGGAGCCTCAATGGGGACAGGCAGTTACAGCATCCCCGAAAGTGGCAGAATTGGATCAGATCCATTCTTAAGAGACATCTCACCAGGTTAGCCTGGAAGCTCTTGCCCCGGGGAAATCAGGGAGGCAGGCAAGTCAGTGGTATGACCTGCTTTGAGGATGAAGCGAGGCCCTATTTCAAATCCTATTCTTCAGTGAAGAGTAGGGCTTTAGTGGTATGGAAGCCCCTCAACCTCTCTCAGATAGCCTGGATCTAGGTGGAACTGCAGAAGAGCAGACATAATACCACTTATCACTCAACCTGTCTGAGCCTAGCTTCCTTCAAAGGCAAAGAGGTACAGTTAGTTTACCTGTCCTACCATCTTAGGGGGATGTTACAAAGTACAAGCAACATGGAAAATGGCAACACTGCATCTTTTGAGATAGAGAATATAAAATTATCTAGTAAAAAGTCCAACATTTCCAGAGTAAAAATATAATACAAACTTACAATAGTTGAAAAAAATACCACTGTAAGCATTTTGTATACAATGTTCAACTATGCTAAAAGGGTTCAACAGTAACTGAATGGTGCTCACTACAAAACAAACAAATAAACAACAACAACAACAAAAAAAAACCCACAGGATTTTACCCAGGACTCTTGAAGAATACTTGGAATACTTAAATTTCAAGTTTCATGACAGCAATAATATGCTACTTTTTTGTCCTACTGACTATTTTGCATGATATTTTCATTCAATGTGTTTTGGATTCAACTGAATTGATCTACTCATTGATGACTATATATCACTAAGTCAAGGAAACTGCAAATGTATTTTAATTCTAAAACGAATACCATATTAATACCATCCTAAATACAGAATATTTTTTTAAAAAAAGAGTCTTTATCTTGCCTTCCAAATCCTCACATACTAGTAAGAGAGGAGACATACTGTTTGCATGTATTTATTTGTACCACCTCTATAATTTGTTCCTTCTACAAATAATTTCATAAACTACAAAATTTGGTTCCACTGAGTCAACAGGAAGAATAAAAATTTATAAAATTAACTGACAGTTATTTAACTTTTCTTTAACAATCTTTGAAAAAAAATCAAAGAACTAATGAGGGTATTAAAGCAAAATGCTCAAGTTTTAAAATAAAAAATTTATGGGAAAACACATGAAAATTACACAAAAGATCTACTAAAATCTCCACTAACAGGTAAAATGGGATCAAGGCATGAAGAGCGGGTACACCATGTACAGCCTTGGTTCCCGGTTCAGAGGCACTGGAGAAGATTCCCAGCTCCAGGGCTTGTGGCCATGATGCTTAACTTCCTTCAGGCAGCTTCCTTCTCTGCACATTGAGAATAATATTAGCTCTAAACTCCCAGAACCTTCATATGTATATATTATTATCTGAGCATACGCATACAGCATGTGGTTAAACCACTGCTGTGGAGTGAGCACAAAATACGTGGTTGCTACACAAGTTAGGTGTTACCTGGAATATACTGGCCCCATAAGGTGTTCTCCAGGCATTCAGAAGGTTGTCCTTTCCAGTGCTTACAAACCATTTGCCTACAGGAAAAAGTTGTGAAAAGGGAGTGTTGGTGTGAGTTGGTCAGATACCCGAGATTTGTTTTACAGAGCATCAAACTACTCACAGAAACTCATCCCATTGTAACCAACAAGTTTCTTTTAACTTCAAAAATAAAGTCTATCCTCCTGAATTTAAAGATTCATTTATACTTACGATAAGGATAAAGTAGATCAATGCAAAAAATTTACACGGCATCCTACGGAAGGAGGCACGAATAAGGATGTAATACAATTCTGAAGAGGGGCACATTAATGAATCAAAAAACCTGACTTGGAATGAATGAACAGCAGTACAGAAGGAAAATTCTGATTTACAGTCAAATGAACAAAAGGAGCTTGCTTACCACAGTGAGCAAACTTGAGTGACAGCACACAACTCTCATGAAGATGTAGCTGGTATTTGTCCGGCTTGGTAACATGCAAAACTTCAACATTACTGTTTTCCATCCCCACTGCCAGCCACTCTCCAGTTGGGCAGTATCCCAGAGAAAAGATCTAGAATTAAAACAGGTAGACAAGCTTTTTAACCAGGAGGTACTACTATATCTTCTGGTGGTACTACTTAAATTATGAAGGAAATCAAGTTAATATGAATTATACAGAAAGAAACTAAAGTAACATGGATGATCCCAAAGTAATCTACAATCAAAAGTTCCACTCCATCTTTCAGCATGTCATGTTTCATAAAACTTCTAAAATGTTACAGGTATACAGTCAGTACCTGTGAGGTGAAGTCATGCTGCTGCAGCTGCCGCCCCTCGCGCAGGTCCCAGGACCTGACTGTATTGTCCAAACCACCCGTCCAGAGCTTGGTGCCATCATTAGATATATCAATACAGCTGGCTCCATCTGTGTGGCCCTGGAATTGTCTGAAAATATCAAGATGGAGGAAAACCCTTTAAAAGTTAATTTTTGATTGAAATCAATTTGGAATTCCCTGGTGATCAATTTCAGTGTAGTTCTTATCAATAGAGTTCATTTTGGTTTATTATGTTTTCTAATTATTCAAAGCAATAATGAAACATATACAGCTGGTTCTCTGTACCCATGGGTCCCACATCCATAGTTTTAAATTAAAATTTTAAATTAATAATTTGTCACTAGCATCTTAAAATGGACCCATTCTTAATAACCATCCATGGATTGAAAATATTCAGGGAAAAAAACCTGTATCTGTACTGAACCTATAGACATTTTTCTTGGCAATATTCTCAATGTGTAGTGATTATTTACATTGCTTTGGATTTTATAAGTGATCTAAAGATGATTTAAAGTATGTGGAAATATCTGCATAGGTCATATGCAAACACTATGTCATTTCACATAAGGGACTTGAACATACATGGAATTTTTGTATTCTCTGGGGTTCTTAGAACTAATCCTCCATAAATACAGAGATAGTTTTAGAAAGGGATTTAAATTTTGAGATGATAAATTCATTACACTTTTTATTTTATTTTTAAACACTTAGAAAGTTCTCCAAATTCTTCTTACATGAAAGCATGAATGATAATACACTGATGGAAAAGAGTCTCCCACTGAAATTAAATAAAGAAAACCCACCAATGTGTGTGTGTGAACTTTATCAGAGATAATTCTTAGACTTGTTCTATGAATATGATATGAAAGAGGCTGTAAGGTTTTATTTCCCTTTCTGTAGAGAGCTGGGCATGGGGAAATAAGTCCTGCCAGTGAGGTTCAATGCACCTGTGGGTATCTGTGCAGAATGAAAAGGCCACACTCAAGGAAGGAACAAGAAAAGACACCCAGAGTGCCCTAGGAATCACTCCTGGCAAAATGTACAACACAGACCACGGGGGAAGGAAGAGTCAGAACCAGTTCTAGCAATAAGAGTGATAACATTTTGTTTTTGGAATTGTAAACAGAGTTCAGTCCTTCAAAATAAGAGATGTACAGTAAAGGCCTCTTCTTTTTATATACTCATTTTGCCTTATAACCAGGGTTTATTATAACCTTCTCATATTACTTAACGGATCATACATACTCTTGTTGGCTGATAGGTGCTGATAGCTGGAGATCATTTCAGAGATTTACCTACCAATACTGACCCTACACAATCTCATCTCATTACTAAGTAAAAATTGGCATACAGTCTATCCATCCATACAGGTAAGGTAGACCAGGTCAGAGTGAGCAGCACCTAAAACAGTGCTTGGACCCATGATGAATGCTAATATTTTTTGGTGAAAGATTAAATGCATCAATACTTAAGATAGTACCACTGAGTCTTCTCAATGAGGAACTATTAACAATAGAGGTTCGTTAGCAAGTACAGATGGTAAATTAGAGCTGTCCAATGAGCTCATGAGGTGATGGGAACCTGTGTACATTATTGTCAAAGTGACCTCATTTGGAAAAATTTAAATTTGTGATGCTCAGTTTAATGGCAAGAAAACAACTTCACATTTAATAATTTAAGCAATATGGAAAACATGATTTTAAATCAATAATTTGTCACTAGCATCTTAAAATGGACCCATTCTTAATAATTTTTGGTAAAATAAATATATTCCATTTATTTAGACACACACACAATGCTGGAGCAGAATGTGGTAAAATTAGTTCCTACCCACAACCTAGAAACAAATCCTGTTGACTTACCTCACCAAAGTCTGGTTGTGTAGGTCCCACACAGCGATGTTGCCATCACTGCAGCATGAGAAGCAGACCTTGGAGTCAGGGCTAATGGCCAGGGCATAGCATGCTGGGGCTGAGGATGTCAACTCTGCTTTGATACGTGGGGTTGGAGCTGCCAGGTCCCAAATGGACAAAGTACTGGCTTCCCCTCCAACAATTAGGGTGCGACCATCAGGGAGCAATCTGCAGGAACGGATGTAGTTATCCCTGTTCTGTAGAGACAAAAACCATCAAGAGATTACTCAAGAGGAAAGGAAAACAGCATTAACATGAGAGCAGAAATCCATAAAAGTATTGTGTTCCCTCCTGGTTTAATGAGCCATTTATACTTATGACAATGATAAAGTAGATTAATGCTAGAAAATTACATGAAATTAAGGAAGTACTTAAACTTGATCTACAAAATTTAATACTGAGGTATTTAATCTTAATTAGCATCAAAACACAAAGATCTAGACCCACTCCCACCACCAACACCAAATTAACCAACTGCTTGTGTCATTTGCAGAGATACACATGCACACTATTGCAGAAGCTCTTATAGTCCTAAAACATCTAAACCTGGAATGTTGGCATACTGTCCACTGCTGTTGTCATGCTACTACAGCCAAAATGTTAGGAGTCAAAGACTTGAGGACATCTGTTCCCTCTGCCTGGCCCTGCATTATATAACTAAAGAGAAACATGGGTTTGATAAAGCAGGATCAACTGAAGACAAGATTCAATCAAGGAGTGTTAAGTGACAGAAACAAAAACAAAAACAAAAACTTCCTCCTAGTTCATGAAGTTATGGGAATCTAAGATCATTTAATTATGTTTAATTGACGTAGCCTTCTGCTTTAGCAAAAAAAGGCATAAGATTTTGTTGGCATAAGGGAAGAAAACCAGGCTGAAACTTCCTATGCAACTGAAGGACAAATACCAAGATAACAGCTAACGGGGGTTATAGTATTTGCCACATGACATATAAGTTACTTTTTGCACTTGATTATTTGTAATAACACTTTCAGAGAAACCATGTGTGAAATCCTAATTTTCTTAAACCCCTTTAACTGACAGGAAAACATGGGAGACAGGATTAATGAGAAGTGTAATATGCATGTATCACGCATCAAGAACTAGATCATTCTGCCTCAGGAACTGAAAGAAGACAGGTCTTTAAGATCAACTACCCACCTGGGATCAGTATTTTATGGTTGGATCATATACAGCTCTCCCACTAAGCCCTTACTGTGTTCTGAGTGAAGGTCTAAGTCTGGTTCATCCATGTTCACTCACCAGACAGTCAAGCTGAGAGACAGGACTCTTGTTGCCAGGGTGGCTGATGTCCCAGACCTTGACACAGCCCTTGCCACCCGTATACACATGCCTCGTGGGGTTGCTGATGGTTACTGCACACACCACCTCACCATGGTTAAGTGTGTTGATCTGGCGAGCATGTCGGGGGATTCCAGGTCCAATAAGGGCATCGGGAGGAAAGGGCACAGGCTGCATCTGACCGTCTGCACTGACATGGAAGGAGTAAGCTCTAAGGCAGTGAAAAGGAAAAAGATAGGAAAGAGAATGTAAAAAATGTTATTTAACTATTCAGTGTAGTGAGAAAGAAAACATTGTCAATGCCACTCGATAGGTATGAATAAGTCAAATTCACCTACTACAGTGAAAATAACAAAAGTTTCAAAGTTATAGAGCATTAGATCCATGACATCTCAGGCTGTTTACTAGCTGCTATGTGACATCAATTATTATTATTTGCCTCTCTGAACCTTAGCTCTACTTTCTAAATGGAAGAGAATGCACCTACATCTTACAGAGAACTAAATAAGAGAATCAATATCAAATATAGTAACTACTCTTTCAGGGGCACTGTAAAACTTGCATTGCCTTTGGGGGGAGGGGCTTGATAACAGATTTTTGTGTATAGCTTTCTAATCAAGTGACTCACTAATAGAAATCAAGCTAAAATTATGAACCTCTAAGGAGTTAAGAGTGTCTAGCACAGATGTTAAAATTTCAGATGTGCAAACATTTTTTGAAAAATAAAGTCCCATCTTAACACCTTGATCAGACTTGACAATCACAAATCCTAGTCAATCCAAAAAAGCATCCTGTGTAGCCCCAAAGGCATACATGTGAGTATCTGGAATCTCCATATTCAGTTCATACCCACTGAAAACACTTCGATTATGAAAGCATTCGGTCTAATAATGCAATTAATTGAAGTTAAAGCATCTCCTTCAACAAACTCACCTCTATTTTTAGGGCACTGAACTCAGGAAGGGGACATGTAAGGCTGCAGGCATGCAGGTTGGACTTCTGAAGGCAGGAGATGCCAGCAACAGGCTCCCTGGGGGTTATCATGGGCCATCGCCCATTTTGGAAATGGCGTCATTATATTTTGGCATGGAGTTTAGGAATGTTGTTTATGGGAAGAAGTTTTACAAAAGATAAACCAAGTGAAGGGCTTTTTCTGGGTTCACAAAGGATAGAAGCTTGAATTAAAATCACTGGGAGGTTTAGGATGAAAGTAAATTTATTAATTACCTCATACATGCCAGGTACTATCAGGTACTGGGGAATCAGATCAACAAAACTGACAAAGACCTTATTCTTATACTAACTTACATCCTAGAGGGGAAAACAGGTACTGTAAAAGCATATTAAATATGTTATATTAGGTAGCAGTGAATGTCATTAAACATGCATAGAGAATTTCAGATAAAAGAGATTAAAGGTGCAGAGTGGTCAAAGGCACCTTTGTGAGGAGGTGGCATGGCACATGAGCTAAGGCCTGAAGGAAGGACACAGGCATTGCACATATTTAGGGGAAAATGTGCAGACAGAAGGAACAAATGCAAAGGTCCTGGGGTAGAACTAAGAAAGTAGGCCAGAATGCATTCAGTAGAGAGTGACAGAAATTCAAGAGGGGAAGCAGACATGTTAATATAAGGACCTTGTTAGCTGTTATGAAAAATGTGATGAATCTGAGCCAAATGGGAAGCCACTAGAGATTTGAGTAAGGGACTCACAAAGGAGACTGTTTTGAATGTTATAACAATGTTAACACAAAGTTAACACTTTAAATGACCATTCTGGTTGCTGGGTGAAGAATGTCTTGTAGGTGGTAGGATAAAGAAGCATGTCACTAGTCAGGGCCTACTACACAGGAGAAGTCATTGTCTAGGGTGTGGGAGATAGAAAGTTGGGAATCAAATTTGAACTTCAAAGGTTCTGGCTGGGTAGAGGCAGAGAAGGTTATTCTGGATGAGACGTTTAGAATCTGGCGGTAACAGAGTCCACTTAGGTCAGCCATTCATGAGAGATGAGTTGTCTGATATAAGAAGTTACTGGGGAACTGTCCCTGAGGACACCAGAGTCACCAAAACAACAGCAGGCTCTGAGCAGAAGACTCTTAAGCCACGTGTCAAGTCTTAGTAAATTGGTAAAACCCAACAGGGTGAAAGACAGGGAAGAGTCAAATGGCACCTGTCTGAAGAAAGCAGAATTTTCACAAAGGGTAGAGAAGTACCATTCTGAGTGAGTCTAGGGAAGTGGGCATAGGAGAACCACGGCCTTTATTACCATTATCACTGGTCCTACAGATTGTGGGATATGAAAAAAATGAAAGGTCATTCCCGGCTTAAAAGACTCAGGAGAAGGGGTAGGAGAGAGCCAGGTTTCAGTTCAGACAAGGAAGGGAAAGCAGTGATGCTTGCAGAGAAAGGCTAATTGATTTAGCAATTAAGAGGTCATGAAGACTAAATCTTAAAGGAAAGAAAAGGAAGGTTATTTCAAGTTCAGATGGCGTTATACATTCTTAATGATAATTTGAGAAGATATCCCCTTCTCCCCTCTAGAATCTCTAAAGAGCCTGAGAATTTAAATAGTTAAGAAATGAGACACACACTTTCCTTCAAGGTATTCATTAGGATATTCTTCAACTTAACTACTCTGGGAGCACCTACTACTGTCCTGGCACTTTATTCTTAGAGAAGCCAAATGAACTTCAAGAGCCAGTTGCATGAAGGATATAATACAGCTCTTTGTTATCAGTATACATATCATATTCAGAACTAGAAAAAACATATTATCAAGCTCTTTAATGTATAATTAGCAAAAAGTACTGCACTATGCAAGGGAAGTCAACACTTCCAGGAATCAAAGAAATTCAGGCTCAGAGGATTATTTTTCTCTCTATAAAATTAAATGCCTCCAAAATGTAGTTAAGTACTTCCTACCCATGTACTATATGATACAAACACCACGCTAAGGATAGGAAATTAGGCAAGGAACCTGGCCCTGCCAACAAATGCCTTATAATCTAGGAATAATGAGAAAATACAAAACTGGCTATAACACCTGGAGATGGGTTTTAAAGGCTGGAAGGATTTCACCAAGGAGGGAGGAAGATGGTGGTAGGAATAGCAGAAGACAAGCACTCCAAAAGGATGAGGATAAACGACCAGAGAAATCCCTGGATTGGGTATAATCCAGGAATTCATTTATTTTATTTATTTCTAAAATCATTCAACAATGATAAGTGTGTTTGGAGGAGTTGGCCAAAGCAGTCTGACAAAATATAGTAGATATTTATTTTACCATGTTACAAGGGGAGAGCTGAATTTCTGGCCTAAGAACTTCATAGATATGATTCATTAAAGGATTTTTTGAAGAAAAAGAAACAGGACATTGCTAGGACAAAGCCATTCAAAGAATAAACTTTGTAGTACGGAACAGAATGGGTGCTAGTTTGGGTCTTGAATGTCCTCCCCCAAAGTTTAGATGTTGAAGGTTGGTCCAGCCTCTGGAGTTACTGGGAGGTGGTAGAACCTTTCAGGAGGAAGAGCCAGGTAGGAGGAAGTTAGGTCATTGGGGGAATGCCTTTGAGGAGATATTGGGATTCTGGCTCCTTCCTATCTCTCTTTGCCTCCTGCTGCCATGAAGTGAGCAGCTTCCTTTATCATGTGTCCCCACCATCATATCCTGCGCCTCAGTACAGGTTCAAAAGCAATGGAACCAACTGACGATGGACTAAAACCTTGGGAACTTTGAGCTGAAACAATTCTTTCCTTCTTATCAATCTATTATCTCAGTATTGTGTCACAGTGATGAAAAGCTGATTAACACAGACAAACAGAAGAAATAAGGAATAATGGTTCTAATAATCTGAGCGAGAATACTAGGGGACCTGAAATAGTCCAAGTGCAAGGATGAAAGTTGGAAGTAAGAGTGGATGTTACATCCTGTAGGAGTTAACTAACATGATTTGAAGAGAGAGCCAATAACTGAGTTTCTGTGAATTAGGAAATCAGAAACATTAGTTATGGGGAAAAGATGAGGGTGAATTGGGAAGGAGGCCTAATATGCTATAGTACTTGGTGAATATAATGAACTTGAGGTGTAAGGATGTCTAGCTGAGAAGTCCAACAAATAACCAGAAACAAGGCTGAAGGGAGAGGGTTTAAGGAATCAGACTAATAGTGGCCCACATTTTCCCACAAGCACATAGCATTCATCTATACATGTGAACACACAGCAGGTGAATTACAAGAATAAAGAGTAATTTATCCAACAGATATGGTGAAGGAAGCAGAAGACAGCTGAGAAAAGTTTAGACATTCTGACAGAACTATATTTCAAACTATATAGGCACTTGCAATTATCTCTTTTTAGAACTTGTGCACTGAGGTTGTTTTATTTAAATCATCATCTTTCTATGAAGACCAAGCATATTTAAAGAAGGTTCTTGGCCTTCCTACTTCCACCTAACTAATGAGGACAAGTTGTTATGTTGCCTTAATTTCTCTTAGACTTTGAAATATCTTCAAGTTTTCAACACCTCATAGGATGGGACTAGACTTTGAATTCGCAATTAAAAGCATATTGCATTATACAGTATAATATAAAATTTGGTTCTCAAGAACCAAATTAGATCACCTGTATGCCAACCAGCAAATCACAGCTATTGGAGGTTTTATTATTTAACCTGTTTCTTTTGAAAAATCTTTATTTTTTTTCATATATATATATATATATATATATATATATATTTATTTTATTGGTTGTTCAAAACATTACAAAGCTCTTGACATATCATATTTCATACATTAGATTCAAGTGGGTTATGAACTCCCATTTTTACCCCAAATACAGATTGCAGAATCACATCGGTTACACGTCCACATTTTTACATAATGCCATATTAGTAACTGTTGTATTCTGCTACCTTTCCTATCCTCTGCTATCCCCCCTCCCCTCCCCTCCCATCTTCTCTCTCTACCCCATCTACTGTAATTCATTTCTCTCCTTGTTTATTTTCCCATTCCCCTCACAACCTCTTATATGTAATTTTGTATAACAATGAGGGTCTCCTTCCATTTCCATGCAATTTCCCTTTTCTCTCCCTTTCCCCTCCCACCTCATGTCTCTGTTTAAGGTTAATCTTTTCCTCCTGCTCTGTTCTTAGTTGCTCTCATTATATCAAAGAAGACATTTGGCATTTGTTTTTTAGGGATTGGCTAGCTTAGCATAATCTGCTCTAATGCCATCCATTTCCCTGCAAATTTCATGATTTTGTCATTTTTTAGTGCAGAGTAATACTCCATTGTGTATAAATGCCACATTTTTTTTTATCCATTCATCTATTGAAGGGCATCTGGGTTGGTTCCACAGTCTAGCTATTGTGAATTGTGCTGCTACGAACATCGATGTGGCAGTATCCCTGTAGTACGCTCCTGTAAGGTCTTCAGGGAATAGTCCGAGAAGGGCAATAGCTGGGTCAAATGGTGGTTCCATTCCCAGCTTTCCCAGGAATCTCCATACTGCTTTCCAAATTGGCCGCACCAATTTGCAGTCCCACCAGCAATGTACAAGAGTACCCTTTTCCCCACATCCTCGCCAGCACTTGTTGTTGTTTGACTTCATAATGGCTGCCAATCTTACTGGAGTGAGATGGTATCTTAGGGTGGTTTTGATTTGCATTTCTCTGACTGCTAGAGATGGTGAGCATTTTTTCATGTACTTGTTGATTGATTGTATGTCCTCCTTTGAGAAGTGTCTGTTCAGGTCCTTGGCCCATTTGTTGATTGGGTTATTTGTTATCTTATTGTTTAATTTTTTGAGTTCTTTGTATACTCTGGATATTAGGGCTCTATCTGAAGTGTGAGGAGTAAAAATTTGTTCCCAGGATGTAGGCTCCCTATTTACCTCTCTTATTGTTTCTCTTGCTGAGAAAAAACTTTTTAGTTTAAGTAAGTCCCATTTGTTGATTCTTGTTATTAACTCTTGTGCTATGGGTGTCCTATTAAGGAATTTGGAGCCTGACCCCACAATATGTAGATCGGAGCCAACTTTACAAATGCAACAACAAAAATATTTCTGAATCATGAGCAGTCTGAAACCCATAAACTTTTTGCTACATTTATATGCCATATCCCATAATACAATTAGTATTGTCTAAGTCTCATTTAGGAAGCAGATAAAGAAGAAAGTCCACTTATGTTCTACAGAGATTAAACTGTGCAATCATGCCAATCACCTGAATAAATAAGAGGATCTAATGTAATTATCAAATAAATACTACTTTATTCATTACTTGGGACATGCATGCATTGTAAGTTTTGATAATATCTACTAATTCATTTTGTAAAAATTATTTGGACAGAGATGCACAACTGTTTTAAGTCTTTGTGGAGAAAGGCAGTTACCTTCTGAGTATATGTGGTGACGAGGCTTTTGGGTGATTTAGTATGTTATGTTCTAACACTTCGTAAGGGTTTCTGTTGAAAATATGCACAAAACAAGTTTCATAATTCTGTATCTTATGATCTACAGAGAGTCACATAAATGTTATATTCTTTTATGCCAAATAATCTATAATGAAACTGCATTATCTCTACATGTATAATTGAACGTGGATTTCTGTTTTGGTGCTGTTACATGAAGACATACCAGTAATAGGACATATGGAATTCAATTTACTCAATCCAATCTTCCTCATCATTTCTGCCCCCTACAACACACTGTATCTTCTTTTGCACAAGTACTTGAGAAACTAATAATACTCTGGGGCAAACTTGATAATATATAGAACAGGAAATGATACTGAAGGTGACTAAATAGCCACCACATTATCAAGCACCGTGTTGAACATGTACCATATTATCAGAATGCTCAGTCTCATTCCTTCTTGTTGAAGAGGTATCATCTCTGGTACACAGGAACTGAATGGAGCTGACAAAGTTAAGAAACTGTGGGTAAAGTCATCCTTCCTACTCAACATTTAAACTTGGGTCTGTTACTTTCCTGAAACCTCACTCTGTCAACCACACCAACCAAACTACATATATTATATGCTTTTTGGTTTTCCTGGTGAAGAGTTGTTCGCCAAATGCATTAGGTGAAACTCCATCACTTGCAGGAACAAAATTCTCAACTTTCTTCTAATCCATCAACTTACCCAAAAAAGTGTTAAAATTTTTATAATACAAGAGTCAAAACTGGAGGGAGAAAGGGAACTAGCACAAGGCTCAGAAGTACCATGAAAGTTATAGTGGTTTTCACTAGTCCAACTCCCAAACCAAGTCTATCACTATTTCTTTAAATACAGACAATACAATTACAGACCTGTGCCTCAAGGCAGCAGCCAACAAGGCAAGAAGCCTCACTTCACTGCTCTAATGGTTATATACTTATTTAGCTCTGGGTGCAACCTCTAATTACCTTTACCATTTAATGATAAATATGCAGCACCAGAAAAAAGGGAAGGCAACTCTTCCCTAAAGGCCCACCTCCATTTATCTTACCAGTTCACATGGAACTTGTAGGTATTTCAGTTGTTATTTGATTAATCCTATGACCTTGTTATTTAGTCGCCGTGTGAAATAGATCAAACTTTCACCTTCAAATATATCAAGAGTTCTTGGTCAACAAGAATTGTCAGCCAGTCAACAACTATTTGCAGAACACACACAGGTACACAGAATTTTATGGTAATTGATATTTTACCTTCAACTCTCAAGGAACTCCGTCTAATTTGCCTTGTTTCCCTTATTAATACATCAAATATTTACTGAGCAACTTGGATATGGAACCAGCACTGCGTTTGATGCAATGGGGAAGTTTAGGGTAGAGTTTGTAGTGAAGTTTATTACAGGAAGAGCCAAGATGCTTATTGATCAGATGAAAAATGAAGAAAGGGTCAAAGTCAGACATGTTCAACACTGAGAGGGCAGGCCACACTGGGAAAAAAAGAGGATACTCAGGAAATACCAGGTGACAACCAAGTGTCCAAGTACGTAGCAGTAAAGAAACAAGCAAAGAGGGGCTAGAGAAAGAAGGAATCAGTACATATTCATTCATTCTTTGAATAAATTTATATGTCATCATCAACTATGAACTAGGTACCATATAAGGTACTGGAATTCTATAACTGAACATAAAAAGTTTTGTTCTCACAGAACTTAAATATTTAAGCAAGGAGAAGTATATAAAGGTTATAAATAAGCATAAAGAGAGTAGAACAATAGGGAGGAAGGGTAAAAGGGATATTTTCAGACAGAATGCTGAAAAGATTGCATTTAAGAGACCAGAAGTGAGACAGTCAGCAGCATAAAAATGTGCTGCCAAAAGACTAATAGAGTAAATGTCCTGAGGTAGGCAAGCCACTAGGGAAGCTGCTACTGAGGTCTAGTATGGACAGCAACAGAGACTGAGGAGGTGCCATGTATGTGGCACGTATCGACAGAGACAGAGAGGATGCCAAAGAAAGAACTGATGAGGATAAACATATATACATTATTAACAAGGCAATGAGGGTCTTCAGGAGATGCTTCCCAAAACAGAGTAGTAGTAAAGCCAGCTGGGATTTTAAAGGCAGAGCCAGCGCTACTGTATAGTGAAATCTTTGTATCCAGGAATATAAAGCCAATCAGCAGAGAGAACTGTGCTTGGATAGTTAAAAAAAAAAAAAAAAAAAAAAAAGGTGAAATAAAGACTGAAATGAGATATTGTGAGATTACAATGTTCAAGTGGAATGTTCAATGTTCCATCAAACAACCAGTGGGTTGTGTTTGGTCTTTTATAACTCAAAGGCCTAGTTACAACAGAAACAATCAACTGAGCAAGCCACTTTTTCCGGAAACAGAAGTGAGCATTCAGACTGCCCTTATTTTGTTTCAGCCTTTGAAGTTTGGCATGTCTTTTCCCTACATGTTAAAATTTTGAGCATCCAGGTTTGCAGATAATAACAAGGCTTCCTGAACAAAGAACCGCCTTAAAATCATCAATAGACATGGAGAAGACCTGACTACTCAAGCTGCCTCTGCAATTTGCGTTTCCATATATAAGCCTGATATTTCAAATGGAAAGTACAAGACCCACTTTATCCCATCTTTTCTTGTTCTAAGAGAAAATAAAAAATACTTTGCAAGAAGAAAGTATGAACAGTTCAATGTTGTCCAACTCTAAAGGGCCAACAAGGGGCTGGGCTTGGTATATAATTAGTACAAAATGAACAAAGGTACTCACGGTTTTCCTCCTGGAATGCCTGTCAGATTTGGAGGGATTGCTGGCACACGCATGTGATGGTGTGGATCAAACCCCACCTAGAATATTTCCCAGGGAAAATGAAAAAAGTGAACATAGTTAATATTAACTATTAACTATAATTTTATCCTACTCAATATCTTTTGTAAAACATAGAGAAATAGATCCTTTGAAAATAAGATTTTAGATACACAGAAATATTTATTGATGAAGTGACAGGATGTTTATGATATTACAGTCACAAACTTGGGGTGAAAAAAAACTATACTAATGATTACTGAAGTCCATGACAAAAACAAGAGGTTAATTACATTCACTACACTATGTCTAATTTATAGGTTAAACATCTCCAAAATACTAATTTAAAAAAAGAGAGAAAAGAAGAATCACTTTCCAAAAGAAAACAGACCTTAAGATATAATCACATGTAGCTTAATTTACAAATACATACCTCTCTGTAATACCTCACATTATACAAACTACACTCACATACAAATATGGATGACAATCCTCTGTGCTCTGAAACACTGTTTTATAACAGCCTGCAAACGTACCACTGGAGATCTTCCATAGGCGGCGGCAGCAGCGGCGGCAGCAGCAGCTGCACTCATTTGCGGGGAGATGTTGTGCAGTCCAGCATAGGCAGCTCCAGGGCTGGTCAGTTCTCCATTCATTCCAGCATGGGGCACAATCCCAAATGGGGTTGGATAAGGACAAGGTACAGCCATTGGGGTTCTTAGGCTGGATGCTGAAGACCAACATGTAAGGAGAAAATAGATTAATGAAGAATATAGGAGATAATATTGAAAACATTCTTACTAACATGCTTAAAAAATTACAATCCACAGTTCAAATGAACTAATTTTAATATTCCCCAAGCCTTCACAGGAGTCCATTTAACCATATTGCATTGATTACCTACCATGCACCAGATATGGTTAATGGCTTGGCATAGGTTAAATAACTTTGTCTAACAGCCATTCAATACTGGCTATTAGTACTTTTAATGTATTACACTATTTAAGTTGCTTTAGATTCTTTAAAAACAGAAACATAAATATAACATAGGAAAACATATTTTTTTACTCACCCAAAGGATCCACTCCTGGTGGTTTTCCAGGTACAGGCCTTAATCCAGGAGTAGAGTTACTGCCTGGAGTGGGTGCATCAGTTCGGGGAGTAGGGGTATTGGATTTTGAAACAGGAGTAGTAGATTTTTCATTCTATCAAGAGATGTAATGAAATAAACCAGCCATGAGAACATGGTTTTAAATAATGATATTAAGATTAAAAATAGTAAAGGGAAAACAATAAAGAAAGGAAGAATAAAACTAAAAGTGGTTCTTTAGCTTGGATCTTTTCTTGCATTAATTAAAAAGATCTAGCAAAAAAAAAAATCAGACCCATGTTCAGGAGCACATGAACTGAAGGGGACCTAAGAGAGAAGATCACTTCTAGTAGACAAAGGCTTAAAGAAAGGTGATAGATAAGATAAATCATGATGTCCTAGCGATGGGCAACTTGCTGGTGTCTTTGGTTTAAGACTGGTTAGACTTCTTAGTGAATTATTCTTGCCACCAGAGGTTCCTTGTTTAACAGGTCCCCTTAGAAAAGACTTGAGCTTGACTTGTCATAGAAACTCAGAGGAGTTGTTATTTTAAAAAGAAGGCCAGAAGGCCAGAAGAACACAGACATAACAAAACAAACGAAAAACAAAACAAAACCCTAATCTAGCCTTCTGCAAGGTACATCTTCCTTATTTGCAGATAAATTGTAGAACTTCCTTTCCTTCAGCTGTGAATTCAAAAGGTTATTTGATTTCTTTTTTTTTTCTTGTGGTGCTGGGGGTTGAACCCAAGGCCTTGTGTACGTGAGGCAAGCACTCTAGCAACTGAGCTATATCCCCAGTCCAAAAGATTATTTGAAAACTGCATTTAGTTGTGGTTTTTGTTTTGTTTTGGTGATGTATTACAAGTAAATAACTGCTAAGAAGATGTACCATGCAATTCATTACAAAGCCACAGGAGGAGGTAGAGAGAGATTATCCTGTCTTGTGAACAGTTCAATTCTGCACTTGTGACTTGTGGTGTGAAATCAAGGTAGACTTTTGTAAATGACAGATTATTTTTTAGATAGCAAGGGAAAATTACTGCAGCCATATGTAGTTTGGCAATTCAAAGCTAGCAACAAAATCACATCAAAGCCCCAAACTAAGTTTACCATAAACCACAGCAACAAAACCATCTCTTTAACCCCAGTGTATATTTTTCATCTAACACATATTTCAATTTCTCCCTATCCCTCTCCTATATTTACAAAAAGACTCACAAAGCAAACACCAAATTGCTGACAAGTTAGTAAACTCATTCTGCTCCAAAAATACTTTTTGTCAATTAAACTTTACTGAATATACATATACATTTGTAAATCAAAGTCCTATAGAAAAATGTGAAAAATACAAAAAATTGAAAAAAAATCAAAATCAAACCTAACTATTATAAAACTAGCAATATTAAAAAAAAAGATGGAAAAGAGCAGCTTACAAGGCTAAGTTCTTTGGATTTGGAGGAAGGAGTACTGCTGGAAGATGCAATGGAGGCAGGGCTGATTGGGGCATCTTTCTTGAGCAGGCGAGTCTTGTCCAGGCCATTCTCCCTAGGGGAATGTGCTGGGCTCCCCCGAGGGGAAGATGGATCCTACAAAGGAACACCAAGGGTAATAATGCTCATAGTACATTCATGACACTGGCGTCCCTGGGTGTGGTTATTTCTAGCTGAAAGCATTTAACAGAAGTACAAAACGTTCTGGAATAGGTAACAAGTTAGTTTCACTGACAATGCCAAAGAAAATATTCAGTATGGAGCCCCCCCCCGCCCCAATAACATTTATGGTATTTATTTAAAACAAAACCCAAATCAAAACCCTACTAAACTTGAAGCTGGTTGTCAATGAGATCTGTAGGTTGACCACAGATTCACTGTGGTCAGAGAGACATGTCACGTACTTCTCAGACGAGAAGGGCAACAAAAAATAATGAATAACATATAAACCAGTAATACATATTTATTATGTAAAAACAAGTAGATCTATTTAAAAATAAGAACACAAATTGGATGGTAATAATATGAATACAAAAAGGTCTTTGGTAGGAGCAGGAACTACCATAAACATACCTCATTGGAAACATCAACCACCAAGTTGTCATCACTCTTCTCACCATCACTGTCCTGCATAGACAATTGAGAAGCATTACCTCCTCCCACAGCCAAAAAGAAGAAAAAAGCTACCTGGATCCTGGATGGCTCCAGATTAATTCCTCTATATCAATGTTAAATGCCTTACAACACATTATTTTCTTTAATCTTCATGGTGATGTTAAGAGGTAGATAATGGTTTCTTTGTCCAGATTAACAAAAAGGATGATGGCTTGCTTATAACTCTGAAATGGAGGCTACAGAGTCCCATGTCCAAGCTAAATTGGGCCTACAAATGGGTATGATTTGGTCTGTCACTGTTTAAAAAATGTGACTAAGTAGACATATAAACAGGGAGGTGAAAAAAATCCAGATTTTCAACTTCTCATGGAGTCTGTGAATAGGCCGTGCCTTGGCTCCAGTTTCCATTCAGCTTTCTATCTTTTCTTATGTAACCTACCTAGCCCTACTAGAGAAAAGTGAGTTTCAATTCAAAGTAGAGACATTTGGTTATCTCTGCAAATTAAATTTTGCAAAATCTGATACATCCTTAGCACATGAGTCTACTGAGGCATTTTAACTAATCTTCTGATTTTACATTTCTCTTTAGAGTTTCTAGCTAACCACAGAAACTTCAACCTTCTTGAAATACACTGGGGAAAGTAAATATACATACAAATAACATAGAACACCCAAATCTCCTATTAGCTGCTGGGTGAAGCACTGTGTCCTCTCATATACACACACAGGACTTCAGCTAGCCAACTGAGACAGAGCTATAAATGCAATAAATACTTTTTCTCTTAAAAGATATTATCCTGTGTACTAGTATTGGCTGGTAATAATCAAAAGGTAGAGATGTTGCTGATAAAAAGCAATGCAAGTTGGCCTTCCCCCAAAGCAAAGGTAAATGAACTTACATAACGAGCTGCTATTTCTTTCTCTTCAGTTTTCTGCTTTTTGCTTTCTGAGGAGTAATCTGTGGAATTTCTATGCTTTTCAGCACCTCGGAAACTGGCTGATGGGGATACTGAAGAGCTCTGGAATTAGAAAGGGAAGCAAGGTTGAGAAGCATTGATTATCCATTTAACAGCTTTCATTTATTTTTTTAAATGCCTGAGACACCCCACAACTTTTGTTCCACAGTATATACTTGCAAAGCTATTAAGAGGAGAGAGGAGAGAGGGCAGGAGATGAAAGTAATAAGAAAACAAAGGCATACAGGGAAAAAAACGTGAAAAAAAAAAAAAAAAGGAAAGGGAATGGGGGAAAAAGAATAAAGAAAATAGGAGGCAGAGGGAGGAAGAGTACAAACAAAAAAAAAGAATGGCAGGGAAGAGTATAAACTTAGAATGAATTTGGTCTTACATTTGTGTTTATACTGTTTAAACACAAAGTTGGGAAAGGAAGTAGACACAGGAGAAAAGGTAAAGAAGAAAAGGAGACAGCTTTTGTTGGTTAATGGGACAGTCAGTACTTTAAAAAGGAAGAGGTAATTTTTAGGGATCAGAGCAACTAAAAACGGTGGTCATGTGACATAAAGGTCATATTTACAGAATTTTACTCAGTCCTACATCTTGAGAGCCTGGGAGATGCAGAGGGGCAGGAAACATGAACTTCATTCCTTTCTGACTCCTAGAGCTTGCTCCTTTTATTTTAATCTCTGGAAACCTGAGAAGAACACACAGGCTTTCATAGTAGAGAAAAGGGTCCATGCCTGGGGAGATCAGTCTGAGGCCATCTTCCTTTATCTATGCTCTTTCAAGAAGCTCCCAGCTGGAGAAGTCCCCCACAGAAAACAAACACCAGCAAGGAAATCTGAAGCCAGATAATGTTTCTTTTTGCCATGAAGTCCAGATGGTTTACTGAGCATATTTGGATGGTATGAAAACTGAAAACCATGGATAAAGAAGATAAAACTGGAACTACCATTAGCTAGTGACTATGTTACAGATCAACAGAAGAGCTAAATAAAAGTGAGGTGTGAGAGGGAGCCAGGTCTGGAGCAGGAATGCCCTGTTAAGGACAGATAGTAAAGGCATGAGTAGCAAAGTCCCTCAGAGGGGCACAAGGGCAGAACTCCCAAGGATGAAATTAACCCAGCCTGGTTAAGAATGGACTATTTCTGGAGGGTAGGAGAAAAAATATTTGGAAATAAAATATCTAAAGAAAAACGTTCTAGGAAGAAGAAGAAAATCACCACGAGAACATCTTTGTCTGGCATCCAAAATCAATTCAGAAAATTTTTCACTAAAGCTCTCCTCACTTACAACTTTACTTATCTCATATAAAACTAACTCTTGAAAACTTTTTGCTTTATCTTATTTGGTTGGTAATAATTAACCTTTATAAAGATATACAATGATTATGAGGGCCTTTAAATTAACTATTGAAGACAGTTCGGTTTCTAGAATGTTTGGATGTAAGTTCCATTTTATTTCCACTGAAGCATGATGTCACATACTTGCTGGGCATTTTCTAAACTTTCAAAACATGTTGTTAGAGGGTGGGTGTTTAGTGGAAGAGGAAGATGGGAGCAAAGAGTGGGTACCCACTGTTAAGGACTATGTGTCTTTTGAATCTGTCCCCAATGTGCCAGCCCCACAATATTTTATATGAACACTCTAAAAGTACACTCACCAAACCTTATAACTAATCCTACTAGACTTTAAGCTAAGTATCAGAAAAGACTCTGGGGCATTATTTTGTATGCTTTCTGTAAAACCACACAATTTAAATAACTTTCAATTTTTACTATGTATTGATTTACTTATATAATTTATTTTTGTGGAGCTCAGTGTGGAACACAGTGCTTCAGACATGCTAGGCAAACAGTACCACTGAGGTACATCCTCAGGCTCTAACAACTTTTAAAAGTAGACTACTTGACTTTTCTGTCTCCACTGAGTTGCAAACCTCATCCCAAGCCTTGGTTCAATGCCCCTACTTTGGTTCAATGCCCTACTTTGCTTTCATATCACAAACCAATCAATCAGGTTTTTTATGACCTTTGAAAGCCTGCACACAAACATTATCCACGAGTTACTGCACCCCATGTCATGCCTGTGATATCTAATTTATCCCTCTTGAGTCTGTCCTCCATATGTCTGAAATTTATATTTATCAAAGACATATTCAACCACTTATCCTTACTCCTCCTTAATAAGGACAGTTTCCTACCATCCATAGGATAAATTTCTGAATATTTTACAGAAGTTTTACAAAGTCCTCACTCCACACCCCAATCCACTGACCTTGTCTCCCTATCACTGCTGACAGCCTGTGCTCCCCAGAGAGATATATGTATGTTCACCACATCCACAGCCTTTTACCCTGGCTTATGGAAATGCCCTTTCACTCAGTATGTCTTTTGAAATCATCCTTGCCCATAATAAACAACTCTAATGCCACTTTTCAAAGCTTCCTCTGATGCTGTCAGAATTAATCAGTCCTCTTTGTTTCCTTAACATTTCCTTCACTCAAGGAATAGAGCATGTGCAACAAATGCTGTTTGTTTACAAGGCCACTTCTCACCTCAGGCTGTGGATTCCCTGAGGGTGGAGGCACCCAGCATAGTGAACACCAGAGAACTGCCTAGAAATATTTTTGAACACAAATGACTGAACATCCCCTGTAACACATTCTTCAATCTTAATCCAAAATTCATGTGACACACTGCAGAGGTCCACTGGAAGAACAATGCCACAGAACAGATGCCATTCACTACAGTTAAGATATGCATAATGGTTTTCCCTGGGATTGGTAACATGGAAGCTCTGCCCCTTTTTTATTGATTTCTAAATGATGAAATACTTTCTTAAAAATTAATACTAAATGGTAATGTCTATTTAAATCTTATGCTTATTTATCTGCATACATGTACAATCAAATGGTCTTATTTTCCCTAAGCTGGTTGTTTCTGATTGTACAAATGTTTTATTATTGAATTTTATGTAGAGCAGAGTTACACCCGGAATTTGCTAGTAAAATGATAAAAGTAGTTAATTATCACTAGCATTTAGGGGTTAAGCTGCACAATGGGCACTAGGGTAATCAGCAATGTTCTAATAACATAATTGCTCTGGAATTAAATTGAACTTGGCACAGATTCTCATCATGAATCTTAGAAGTCCACCATTCAGTCACTGGAAATCCATCTGGATCTTTTCTGAGCATGTGAATAGGAAAAATTAAGTAAATACTGATAAAGACAGTTTGTGCTTTTACTAGAATTTTTATTTCTCTAATATCTCTATTATTATTTTAAAAGCTTGGCTAGGTTAGTTCTATTGCTTACTATAAGAAATTTACTGGAGGGGCTGGGTTTGTGGCTCAGAGGTAGAGTGCTGCCTAGTATGCGTGAGGCACTGGTTCGATACTTAGCACCACATAAATATAAAATAAAGATACTGTGTCCACCTATAACTAAAAAATAAACATTAAAAAAAAAGAAATTTACTGGAGCTATATGCTAACACTGTGCAAACCTACAAATTTAGAAACATTAAACAGAAATCTTTTCATTACAGTTTGATCACATACAAGCACATATGTTATAAATGGAGAGTCACAGAAGCAATGGCCATTCAAAAAAGGCGAAACACCCTTGAATGTGAATGGTTACTGAAAGTTCTTTATTTTTTAAAGCTACACACTTTTACTGGGATATTTAAAAATATTTACATTGGTAGCCCAAGGAAAGTTTTTTTAAAAATACAGTTATTCCTAATATTGTATGCCAGAGTGTTTTAAAAATAACAAAGTATTAGATTCAAATTTGAAATCTATCCTAGACTTTACTAATCAAGTCACCTGGAAAAGTGACACCTCTGGCAACTTGAAAGGAATTGTCCCACACCTGCACTCCTACTCCTCTACCACCTCAAGATCAAAGATGACCTTGTATGTGAAAGAATTCTATAAAGTATTCCCCTCCCCCAAGAAGGTAGTATTGATATAATTAGCTAATTTTAATAACAAGGAGCAGAGGTTTTAATAGCAGGCAAGAGAACCTCTCTGGAGTCAGACTGTCGTGAGTAAAGAGTCTTCCACTTAATAGCTGTGTAGCCGTAGGGATGTTGCTTAGTCTTAGCCTCTCTGTAGTCTGGGATAACAACATCCCAACCCTGGGCTGCTTTGAGGACTAACAAAAATAATCCACATAAAGTACAAGCCTAGTCTCCTCAGCTATAGCAACTCTGATCCTATCCTTGTGTATTGCAGTCTAGCTAATTCTATTTATTACAGAAACCTAGATGGTAAGCTAGTATGGCTTTTCTATTTTAAGCCTCATGTAAACTATTCTAGGCATTTGTGTAGCACTTCCCCTCAATGTAAATATTCAGATAGTTCATTAATAATAGGGTTTCAATAGGCTGTCATTAACCAAAATACAACTCCTTCCAACAATCACTATTTAATAAGGCTTTGGTTCAATACTGCACTGAGGCAGGGCTATAAATACCATCTGCACAATGGACTTTCTGACTTGAATTCAAATGTACATAAAGCTAATTCTGCTTTCATTCATACAGGTGCAGTGCTCAGACTTCCCTGATTATAACCAGAACAGATATGTTAAAAGGTCTAGTGGACAACCAAGATCAAGAATCCTAAAACCCATTCGCTGTGGCTTGTTTGTTCATCAGCTTTGGTGTTCAAAAACACCATCTCCTAGGTACAAAAGGGTAAATCAGTTTTCAAACAGATAAAGGGGATAAGGAAGAGGCAGAAGACATCATGACTATAAGTCCTGGTTTGCCCTTTCTACATCTATTGACCAAGCTTCCCTTTATTCTCAAAACTAGCCCGGTTTAGATGATAAATTATATAGTTACTCTAACTATGGTGATCCATTCAGTAAAGGAACTGTCCAATGTTAGTCTGGATCAGGGACAATTTATGGGGCATTTGTTCTCTTGGGGAGGACAGAGAAGATTAAAGATCTCTAGAACCTTTACTGACGCCACAACAAAGTGCTCAATCACAATTTCCACTGCAGCCCCTTAGAAAAAAGACCTGTGTCTGGACCAGAAATAAATATTGGTGACTTTGTTGAAAGGCCGAAGTATTCTTGCAGATAAACAAGGATTCAAGGTACTCTTCCTACCAAGCAGAGTCAACTTTCAAGGAAGATTAAGGCCTTTGATAATCAATCAACTAAAGAGTCCTCAAAGAATTACACATTTTGGAAATACTTTCAAAAGATTTTGAAGTACAAGTAATAGCCTTAATAAAATTTTTGTACACCAAACTCAGTACCATATTCTGGTGGCATTTCTGAGATTTTACTGTATAGTATTAACATAAAATGTTTATATTCTCATTCACAGAGCTCCTTATAACTGATAAAACATTATAACATGGCGCTGGAGATGTGGCTCAAGTGGTAGCGCGCTTGCCTAGCATGCATGAGGCACTAGGTTCGATTCTCAGCACCACATAAAAATAAAATATATTGTGTCCACCTAAAACTAAAAAATAAGTATTAAAAAAACATTATAACATGCATTATCTCATTTAAGGAAACAATGAGAATAGATGGTGAAAATAATTCTCATTTTGAAAAATATAAAAACTTTAAGATGAAAATTATTTGGTGAAAACACAAAGCCTCACATGTCAACTCACAACGCATGCAAATTTATGTAAGTTTATCTAAAATTTATAGCATGCTGCTATTGAAAGGTGACTATGGCAGGACTTTTGAGTTCAGTCACTGTGTCAGTTTACTGATTATTACAGTAAGACCTTCCTTATAACCTGCTTGATTAAGGAAGTCATTAAAAGCATAATCTGTATTTAACCCTCACAGAATTTGCTTTTTTCATATTAGCATAAATCAAAACTCATTTTAAAAAATGATTGGGACTTTCTGAAGATCTACCCTTGTTAAAAATATTTAATATAATCTCCATATGAAATGATAACTTTGTTCTTTACTGTTTCATCCTCTGTAACCTTTCATAAATAATGTATTCTTTAAAATGTTCTATTATTGTATTAAATTATTGTATTTCTGCATATCCTCAAGCAATACAAACTTGGGTCAAGATAAGTTTCTTTTGCAGATAACCAAAATATTATCTAACCAGAAGAACTCACAGAGGACTGATTGAGAGGCAATACCTATAATTCTCATGCTCTGAGTACTGAAGTCAGACAGTGCTGGTATTGTATGATCTTGGACAAGTTACTGAATCTTTCTAAAGCTTCCATTTCCCAGTGGAAAAAATGACAATAGTAGCAGTTCAAGGTTGTTGAGAGGATTAAGGAGATCATGTTGTGATGCACAGTACTTAGCATATTATAAGCCCCCATGAAGAGTTCTATTCCTCACTGGAAAACGTGGGAACCACTGTTTAATTTTAGTTCACTTATGTGCTAATTACACAAGTATTTACTGAGTATCTACTAAATACAGAAACATAAATATAAATGAAATCTACACCTTGCCCTCCATCATCTTACGAACATCTTACTTCCCTTCAATATTCAGTCATTCATGTTTTCTTTTAGTGGCCTCAGCAGTATGCATTACTTTGTCCAGGATAAAATGCCCTAATAATTTATAAGGTATCAATAAAATTGATTTTAAATTAGAACGTTATCTTAATGTCCTCTTGGGGATTCTTGACTGTTATTTCCTCTTCCTGGAATAAAGCTGTTGGCTTTGCCCCAAAAATTTCATTAAATACAGTTACTTAGGCTGGCAAGTTCAGCTGCTGGAACACGATGCTTTGACACCAAAGATAGAAGCTTGATTCTTGTGTACACAGTTTAGTTTCCCTCTCTATAGTCTGCATGCAGTCCAAGCTGTGGGCCACATGAGGAAAGAACTGAAGAAATGAGAGTAAGCAAGTACTCCTCACTGTTATGGAGGTGAGAATCCAAGACACAAACTGAATTTACCAAGTAATTTCACTTCTGATGGTATAGTATTAACAGTCCACCAGAAATGGTGATAAAAATCAGCAAAGTGCAAAAACTTTATATTGCATACATCTTTTAAATTATCTAATTGACCAAAGTTATTTCCTGTCCTTCAATCCAAAGGAACTCTCAAAGTTTGCAAAAAGCCAAACACTCCATGTGCTTTTGTCCCCTCCCAAGAATTCCCTGACCTCATTAATATGGAATCTGTAAGTCTTATGTCTTGCCTCTGTATAAATTATACAGTATTGACCACCTTCTTCTGGGATTTTTCCCTCCCAGCCTGGCACTTTAGAATCCTTATTTACCTGTTGCCTTATAACCTAGGTTAGTTACCAAGTCTCACTGGCAAACGGTGGGGTACATAAATTTAATTGCCCTAAAAACAAAAGTGGAGGAAGGCTGGCAAAAATTTCTCTCCTGAATTTTTTTGGAAGACCTATTCCTACACTGTGCTTTTTGTCAAAATATCAACATAATTCTAACAACTGCTTTGAAAAAAGCTGATGTAGTGTAGTGGTTCAAAGAAAAATAAGTGATTAAGCTTTAAGACTTGGCAAGCTACATCTTAATGGACCAGAATCCTCATTTTAGTAACTATTAAAATTTATTGGAAAATGAAGTCTTTTCATTTTGCCACTTTTTCCAGTAAACTGTTTTAATCAATTTGAAAGGCTCAACATTTTTTCTTCCAAAGAGTGTTAACTCCACAGAACCTCATATATATTCTTATGTATTATGTATGCAAATATACTCTATAATAGCTGAGGGTGATTCAGCAAGAACAGAAAAGGAAATAACAATGTATCCCTTTGAAGCAAGGCTGCCTAGCAATTTTAAGGTGGCTAATCAGAAGTTCCAGGTCTTCATCCATCCAATCACAAAATGGCTAAATAGTTTTCAATGATCAGTTATAGCTTTTATTTGGTCTTAAGGTCCTTCAATATTAAAATGAGTTGCTCTTTACAACAGAATTGGCAAATATAATGTGAGCTGCACATGTATTTTACATTTTTCTAACAGATATTTAAAAATGTAAAACGAACAAGTAAAATTAATTTTAATCATATACTTAAACAAATATATCAAGATTATTGATATTTTATGTCCCATTATTAAAAACCTGGTATCTACTTATAGCACATCTCAATTTGGACCAGCTACATTTCTGTGACTGGAAAAGCCACTTGTGGCTTCTAAGTCCAAAAGTTCTTAAAGTTATAATGGAACTCAATACCCATTAAACAAGTACTTAGCCCTTTATAGGAGTACAAGCATGATCTGATCCATGTTTGTCTACTTCCAATCTCATCCAATTTTTTTTATTTATTTTTTTATCCCTCAGAGTCTTTGTTCAGGCTTCTGTGAAAAACTTTCTTCTCTGGCCTAACATCTTTTCAGTCACAGCTTATATGTGACATTCTCAGAAAGGCTTCATCTGTGATGTTAACCAAGGACCCCACCTCTAAATCCCTATCAATAGGTTTTTGTGTGTGTCCTTCCTAGCATTTTTATCACTGCCAGTATTTTATTTGCTCTTCGTTGACTGGAAGCTCTGTGAAGGCGGGGACCGCTGCCTGCTTTGATCACCATGGCAGCCCAATATTTTAATGACTTAATTAACAGCTGTTGAACAACAACAAAAAAGAGCACAAAGTATGAGCTGTTTATGCATACTTTTAACTCATTCTCATATTATTTTTGTTATATTGCAATTTGAGATTATGCACTCCCAAAGGCATGTACTATTTTATCTTCTTTCTTTGTATTCTCAATACTCACTATACTGACTCTTGCAGTAACACAGCTGTGTGTGGTATATGAAGGATGTATATACAAACCAGAGGAGAAAGCCTTCAATGTGGTGATTTTGGAAGTGGCAGGATGACAAACAATTTTCAAGACCATGTTAAAAAAACAGTAAGAAGAAACAGTGTTTTTTTTTTTTTTTTTTTTTTTTTTTTAAAAAAAAGACTAAAACAGGTGTGTCAGAATAGTGCCAGGTAGAGCAGCTGAGTCCAACTCGGTGCCTTTCCCTGTTGCCTCTCCACCAATTGAGAGTACAGATCCCACTCCAAGGTCTGCTTCAGGCTTGTCCTCTGCCTGCATATACAGTAAACATTGTTGTTGAATAAATGTATCAAAGCCACTAATTTTTATTCTTTCTTCTAAAAGTAATAAATCTCTAGTGAAAGAGAGACTACTTTCAACTTGTTGTCCCCCTCTCTTCCTTATTTCTCATCATGTACTCGCCAGCTGTCTGTGACCAGGGAGAATCAAATCTTCCTGAAAACTGACCAGTGAAAAGACAAGATTTACAGAAGACAAGATTTAAAGGAACTATCCCTGACAGACCCACTACAGGAAGAATGCTGCCATCAGCATTTTTCCTGTGTCATACATTTATAGAAAAGAGGTTCCTGGAGATTTCCTGGCAATGTTTATTCCTCAAGAAGTATGTGGTAAAAAGAAAAATTCTCAGCACTCCCAGTTCCCCCCGCCGCCCCGGGTAGTTAAGTTACCACATAAAGACGGTGAAAGAAAAAAGCAAATATAAGACAAAAAGATACAACACCTGTTTAAAAAAAGGTGTTTTATACTGGTTGATTTTTAAGTCACAGGCTACCTAGAGTTTTATGTAAAAATTTAGTATGTAAAGCAACATAAAGCATTAATATCAGTTGTGACTGACAGTGACTTCAATATACTGAGGAATAAAAAAGCAAATGAGATATAGACCCTTAGAGGTCCATATCAAAATCATTCTAAAGAAATTATTTCAAGAAATAGCATGACAACTAGATCTAAAAATGTAAGGGTCTGACAATATATACAAAACACTGCAAGAACAATCTGATTCACTAAGCAAGTGTCAAGATTACCCTGGTTTAACCAGGAAAGAACACTCCACTAACCAGTGCTGAAAGAATGATAGGGAATTCAAGTTGTGGTCTATTCTCTCATCTTCTCCCCAAACAATTATAGGTCAGAGAGCTAAATTATAAAGGTTGATGAAAAATATCTTAGACTCCATTCTACTTGCCATCCCAGACAAGTGTGAGTACTCCTGCTTCTTGACCTTTTCCTTCCTACTTCACTGCCATTTGTTTCTCTCCTTTCCCTTTTACATATCCCTCACTCTGCCCCAGCCCTGTCAGCAATATCTCTGTCAATACTTAGTCTTGCTGGTGGCACTATGGGCTAAAGAGGTTGCTGACCCTTATTCTAACATGTCCTTTTAGGTTAATTACTTTTGTATACTCAGTGTACCCAGTGACATTTAATCACCACAGCACTACTCAGTAAACAGAACTGAATGGAGCCAACTGCAATTTGGCATTGAGCTAAATGGTGCAGTAATAGCGGCCTGCTCAAAATGAACTGGAAGAAAAATACTCTCACTCACCACACAGAAAAATGAAGTGGATACCATTTAATCAATCACTATTTTATTAGAAGAGAAAGAACACTAGCTCAGTGTTTGTTTATGCTTTTGCTGTTAAATACTAAATACAGCTTAATGGAAACCCTTCATTTTACAATGCAAGGACAATGCAATTAATGTTTGCACAATGAATGAAGATGAAAACAATTCAAAATACACATATGATTTTTGTACTCTGGTCTTTCTCTCTCTTCACATGTGCCCATAGGAATTCTCCTGTCATATCCCAAGGTATCCCTCTTGCTAACACAGTCAACAGTCTATCTTGTGAGTTCTGTGGTTTCTAAGTACCCAGGAAGCAGTAATCAAAATGCAGAAGATCTCACAATTTAGTGCTTTCAAAGAAAGGATCCAGGAGAATGGTATTAATCAAATGTTATGTCACAGATGTTTAAGTCACTGACAAAATTTGCCAAAACAGATACCCACTGACATCCCTCTGCTGTAAATAAATAATGGATCAGAGAGGTCATGAGCAGCCTTTATAAGGGCACCCAGACCACTAGGTGGGAATGATTCAGAATAAATTCTTTCAATACTAGCTGGTAGATAGAAAATGAGGTTTATTTCTCCATCTGAATAACCAAGACTTTGCAATCACAGTCTGGGACTGTAATGTCAGTTAAAACCTACAACTTGAACTGAATGGCTACTCTGTAGTCTAGTCTACTCTGGCAATATGCTAGACATTGAGGACACAAAAGTGAATAAGGCTCCTGCTTTACATCCTTAGAGTATAGAGGAAAGGGGATGGGATGAAATAGGCCTGTGCTCTAGAGAATGCTCTGGTTTTAATTTTTAACTCTAACATTTATCAACTGTGAGACTCTGGGCAAGTCAACCCACCTCCAGGTCTTAATCTTCATACCTGTAAAGTAGAGACAAGGGCATTTGTCCTACAGGATCGTCATTTTTATGGTCTGAATGTTTGTGTCCCACCAACATTCTTATGTTAAAACCCAAATCCCAAAGGGAAAGTTTTGGGAGACATTAGGTTGAGGAAGGAGCCTATGAATGGAATTGACATGCTTATAAGAGAGACCCACAGAAGTTCCTCTGCCCTTTCCACCAATGAGAACACAACTAGAAGGCACCATCTATGAGCCAGAAAACAGGTCCTCATCAGACACTTAACCAGTGGCATCTTTATCATGAACTACCATCTTGCAGAACTGTGAGAAGAAATTTCTATTGTTTAAACTACTCAGTTTATGGTTGTTTTAAGAGCAAAACAGTGTCAAGACAACTGAGGTAACTAGATGAAGTAGCTGACACGTCACCCTTCCTTTTGTTCTTATTCCAAAATAAAAAGCCAATTGCCAAGCCTTTGCCAGAAAACCAATCTGGGAAGTTGAAGGCTTTCTCCTCTGCTCCTTACTTACTCACTTTGGAAAGAGGGTAATAGGTATTTTCTCAAGCCTTAATGTTGGGCAAGAGGCATTCCATTTCTACAGATGCAAACATTTCAGAGCATACTCCCAGTCCACATCTCTACCTCCCCTCTTGGCTTAATGTCCTCTTCAGAAGTTATGCTTTAACTGCAGTCTCTAAAGCCTAAAAGAACCTTGATGATAGCATTAGTGAGGTCTAGACCTGCATCCCCTACACTTCACTGAAATTTGACAAATGACTCTGGAGTGATACACCAGGTCTAATGGTAGAAGCTGGGGCAGGTGTGTGTAGCACATAATTTTTTAATTAAAAAAGCATGAGGTTTACACAACGATTCCCAACTTTGTGCCAAGTACTCTGCTGGGCCCAAGACACTAAGAACACAAGAAAAAGGGCAGATCTTAAAGACCATACCCTTACAGAGTACTAGTTCTAGTTAGAAGACATAAAATAAATAAGCTATAAGTTATGACATTAGTAAAAATTAATACAGCAATTGCAAATGGTGATATATTACAAAGGCAATAAATGAAAGGCTGAAATTTAGACTAGCCATAGGGTGGTCGGGAAGGGCTGCTTCAAAAAAGAAAACACTCTGATTAATGCCTTAAGCAAAAGCAGACAAGAGAGAATTGTTCTAGACAGAATAGCACACACATAGATACCTAAGGAGGAGAAGCTTGCCGTGACACTGTACACGAGAGATGTGGGTGCTGAATTTGGAAGGAACAGTGTGGGGGAGCATCAGAAGACATCACAGAGGAGAGGGGGATCCAGAGAAGTTAGGCCCAGCAGGCCACGGTGAGGTCTGTTTTATTCTAAGTGCCACTTAAGGACAGTGATGATTCTTGTGTTCTAAATAACACCCAGAAATCTTTAAAAGTTTGATATTAAAGAAGGTTAAAATCAGGATAAGAATTTCAAAAGCCCTGAAAGGAAAAGATTGCCTTGCTTACCTCCATCCTTACCTCCATCCTTAGCAAATTAAAAATAACAATAATAGATGTGCAGTATATAAATCTTACATGTACACTAAAATTAAAATAGCAAATTTTGAAATTGGGTCATTAAAGACAAGCTTTTATCATTATTGGTGTCTGCAGGGGAGTGGTCAGCAGCTAATGTGGTGGTCCAGAGCAGGAAGATGGTAGCTCAAGAGTGGATAAGCAACGGAGAAAAGAGCAAAGAGAATGGATATGAGAAAGATCTTTGCAGTATTAACTGAGTAGTGACTCCCTTCATACAGATGTGTGTTGTGTTAAAAAAAAATGGAATCAAGCTTTTCAACAATAATGTCATCTTCATGCACCTGCAATCCCATATAGGTTAATTAAAAAAGGGGAGGGGTGTTAGGTATCCTAGGAGAATAATGCTAACCACAAAGAGCTCATTGGACTGTATAATGCACATGAACAGCAACCTCCAAGTCATCACAGAAGGAGGAAAAAAACAACTGGACCTTTTATCACTATACTGATCTCATCAAGCAGAATTAAAATTAGCAGAGTGACATCCCAAATATTTTGGATGCTAAAGAATGAATTCTGATCCTTACTCAAAAAACTTACGAAAATAATATATTTACACTATCAACAACCAAAAAAATTAATTATAGAGCATAGTGAGCCATTAGCAAGAAACAGTGCTCTCAGATTTATAAAGGGGTGAGATTTATCCATGGAGAATTCCCACTGGTGAACCTCTTGGGAAGGAGGAGTAAGTAGCTCCAGGACCCAACCCTGCAGAGAATGAGGCTATTTCAGACACACAAGGGAAACTGAGCTAAGTTTAGGGGTAAACAGAATTAGACCAAGACACAGAACAGCAAAGACACCCCAAAAGGTACTGTATTGTCTGGGGTGGGGTCATGGTGGGGGTGAGATGAATCAGAAGGAACAAACAATGCAAGCTCTGGGTAGTGGTTCTCAGCTAGGGGATTTACTTACAGAGGGAGGGAGAGAGGGAGGGAGAGAGGGAGGGAGGGAGGGAGGGAGGAAGGAAGGAAGGAAAGGATAGGATAGGATAGGAAAAGAAAGGAAAGGATGGGATAAAGGAAGGAAATTGAACTGATCCAATTAAATCACTCTCTCTCCATAGAGAGGAGGAGTCGGAGCAAGGGCTGGGTATGAGCTATTTTAAAAGCTCTCAGATGATTCTAAGTTGACAACCTCTGACCTAAGGCATAATCTGATAATCAACAAGCCACTGTGATTGCTGCCAATTAGAACTCCTAATCAACAGACTTGCTTAGCTATTAGCACCAAGTCACCTTAAAGAACGTTCCAAGAGCAAAATTAACTCAGCGATAGATCACAGACTTTATCTCCCTGTAAAACTGATTGTGTCACGAACAACTGGTAAGAAATAACATATTTCAAAATCACGTTGGAGCTGGGAAAAAGAAAACACAATCACAACCTTGTCATAAAATGAGGCTAGACACTCTATGCATTTCTAAAAGCCTGTTTCCATGAGTGACTCTATAATGCTGACAAACTGATATATTTTGAGTGCCATAATTAAAACAATAATCTCAATAAAGTGAGCATTATGAGATAATTGGTCATCCTCAGGATTTAAGCAAACTGTGGTAAAAGCCAAGGACACTCATTGCCAAGGTCAATTACAATAACTGCTTATCTGAATTATATTATTGCTATTGTAAAATCCGCTTGATTAAAAAAAAAAAACAAAAAACTAACAGAACACTAGAACACATACCACAGGGAAATGACCTGAGGAGTTCTTATTGCTCAACTACTGTCATTAAGAAATTCTTATAATCAACTTTTCAGCACAGTCATTTAATATTCTAAGACTTTATATACAAAGACTTTTTACACACGTTTTCTTGGCTCATTATGGAAATTTAATTATCAGACATTAGAGAAGTGGCTTTAGAACAGCAATATATGGTAATATATAGAAAAATGAAGTGAATATAAATTAATAAAATCACAGAACACAAAAGAAAAACAAAAACCCATGCTATGGTTTAGTTATGGTTTAAGTGTGTCCCTCAAAGGATATGTGCTGACTTGGTCCCCAGTGTGTTGAAAAGTGGTGAAATCTTTTAAGAGGTGGCACCTAGTTCAATGTAAATAAGTCACGGAGGGGGCTACCCTTGCAAGGAATTAGTGTAGTTCTTGCAGAAGTCAGTTGTTATAAAAAGAACAACCCTGGTCCCTGAATCCCTCTTGACTTCCTGTCTCACCATATGGTCCCTTTTTCCTGTTCTCCCCTCAATGTGATGAGATCCATCATTGGTACCTCATCAGAAGCCAACAAACGGGCCCTCCCCATCTTAGATTTTCAGCCTCCGAAACTGTGAGCCAAATAAAACTCCTTTATAAAATACCCAGACTGAGGTATTTTGTTACAAACAACAGAAAATGGACTATTATAATCCATTACTCCGCCAAATGTACTTATTTCCAATTAGTACACAGAAGTCCTCAGTGCCTTCTGCAGGAACGAAGTCTCTGTTTCTGCAGAAACTGAGTCTCTGGGCTGGTTTTTAGCTTACAAGAAAATATTTTGCCTTCCACATGCCACTGTCAGCTTTTCTAGATTAACACACAGGCTCAAGTAACCAATGGCCAACAAGAAGAGTCTGGAAAGGCTTTGAAGATCAGAAGAGGGAAAACTGAATTTCTGACCTTCTTTCAGTTAATTGGAATGTGTTTGGCAATCGAAGAGTATAAAACTCCTTTTTAAGTTGTGACTAAACATCGAGACTTTGATGTTTTATACGGCATTCTTCCCCACTAATTAATTTCATTAGTCCAGTTAATTAGTGGGGAAGAATACCGTATAAAACATCAAAGTCTCAATGTTTAGTGTCACCATAAGTTCAACGAAACAGTAATAAAGAAATAATTTCTTAAAATCATTTATGCAAACTCAGCACTTCTATTTTCAAGCTCAAACTGTACGATAGGAACATTTTTCAAAATAATCCAAAGATATATCCATACTACAATCTGATTGCACTGACAGCAACATCATAACATTTAATGTAGTATAATTAAGTGGCCAAGAACACCACATAAAGCAAAAGAATTGACATTTAATCACAGTTACAAGAATGGTAATAAATTTACCTTTACTGTGAGATGAAGGAATGGGGTTTAATTTTGTTTCAGGTTTTAGCCTGAAAAACCAAAACAAAACAAAAACTAAACAAAAGGCCAAACCATAAAACAGTAAACAAGCAGGTCTTTTCAAGCACCATCATTCAATACTTAGCATATTCTGATCTTTCCTTTACACTGCTCAAAGGGATGATGGTGACAATGGAAAGTGAAGACCAGCAAGACTGGCCTTCTCAACATGAAGTTCCCAGCTACAACAGAAAAATTCTCATCCTTAGCTAAGAGGATCAGAGAAATAATTCAGCCCCATGCTACTCAAGAGTGTGGGCTACTGTTTAGCAACATCAGCATCTTCTGAGAGCTCATGAGGAATACAGACTTTCAGTTTATTAAACATTCAAACCTACTAAATCAGAATCTGCACTGTAACCAACACATGTGCTTTTCATGCTCAAAGGAAGTTTTTAGAAGGACTCATTTACTTCAGCCTCATTTTATATAGCTGGAACCTAAATCTTTTTTTTTTTTTATTGGTTGTTCAAAACATTACAAAGCTCTTGACATATCATATTTCATACATTAGATTCAAGTGGGTTATGAACTCCCATTTTTACCCCAAATACAGATTGCAGAATTACATCGGTTACACATCCACATTTTTACATAATGCCATATTAGTAACTGTTGTATTCTGGTACCTTTCCTATCCTCTACTATCCCCCCTCCCCTCCCCTCCCATCTTCTCTCTCTACCCCATCTACTGTAATTCATTTCTCTCCTTGTTTATTTTCCCATTCCCCTCACAACCTCTTATAGGTAATTTTTTATAACAATGAGGGTCTCCTTCCATTTCCCTTTTCTCTCCCTTTCCCTCCCACCTCATGTCTCTGTTTAATGTTAATCTTTTCCAGATTATGCTAAGTGAAGCTAGCCAATCCCTAAAAAACAAACGCCAAATGTCTTCTTTGATATAATGAGAGCAACTAGGAACAGAGCAGGGAGGAAGAGCAGGTGGAACCTAAATCTTAAGGTATGAGGTAAGTCACACAGGGTTACAAAGGACTGATACTAGAAGACAATCCTATGATTTTAAGTGCTGCCATAAAAGGCACAGGTAAGGATGTACTGTGGAAAGAAACCAACCTGCACCTAGAACAGCAAAGCAACATCAAGAAAAGAGGACAAAGAAGGAGTTGGGGATCGGGGCAGGGAGGGGGCTTGCTTTATAAGGCTGATAGATCTGGGTTCAGATCTATTTGACTTGGGCCCAAAATTTTCTCAAACATGTGTAAAGTGAAAACTTGCAAATACTGTAATTATGAAAGATGGAAAGAATATTACAATACTTAAAAAAATCCAGAGAAAGAAAAACTCTGAGGTCTCCACCTGGAGATTTATTTAAGGGAAAGGGAGGCAAGGGAGAAAATTTAACATTCATAGGACCTCCAAAGATGACTGTATAGAATGTGGACTGCACAACCTGGGGAGGACCATAAACATTAACATCAGAGTCCATGTGAATTGTGCTTTCTGAAAAATTGTATGTAGCCACACTAATACAAGTCCATGAGGGAATAAGGAGCTGCCTCTCTTATGGTTGAGTCTGAAGGTCAATTGGAATTAAGGAGAAAATCAAGACTGAAGGCTAAATAAAAGCAAGCTGAGGAAACACTATAATTATTAACTGAATATTAACGTGTCTCTCTCCAGTGAAATATGAGCTCCATTAGGGCAGACACTTCCTTATCTTTAACCAACACTATATCCCCAAATCCCAAATACAGTTCCTAAATGACAAAATTTTACAAGTTTTAAACATATAATAGTTTTGTGGATTATTATACGTACATGTTTACTGAATTTAGCCTCACACAGCAATTACTACACTGATGATGAAACAAAACTGACAGACTGAAAAAAAAAAGTTGACAGGTAAACTTCCCTTGTGGGAGCTATTATTAGTTCCCCAGAGCTGCCAGAAATATTACCAAATACTAGATGGCTTAAAACAAAAGAAATCCATTCTCTTCATAGTTCTAGAGGCTAGAACCCTATTCTAGTATGAATCTCATGTCAACTTGATCACAACTGTCAAGACCCTATTTCCAAATAAAGTTCCATTCACAGACAGCAGAAACCAGAACTGTATCCCATCTTTTTGACGGACACAATTCAATCCATAAGAAGACCTAACATTATAGATGAGACAACTTGAAAAATGTCCTCTCGGTGTACCTCCCTGCCCCTACCCACTCTTCCAGTAAGAGTCACAATGTCACTTAAGTATTTCTGTAACTCCTCAACCTAGACAACTTTCCTACCACATCCATGTTTAGCATCAGTCAAGGCAGAGGCACTGGCTTTTTTTTTTTCCCCTTTGGTACCCAAGGATTGAACTCAGGGATACTTGGCCACTGATTGACATCCCAGTCCTATTTTGTATTTTATTTAGAGACAGGGTCTCACTGAGTTGCTTAGCACCTCACTTTCCCTGGGGCTGGCTTTGAACTCACAATCCTCCTGCCTTAGCCTCCTGAGCCACTGGGATTATAGGCATGCACCACTGCACCTGGCTAGAGGCACTGGCTATTTAAAGACAGGATCTCTAAACTAAAGTTTTCCCAGCCCTTCTCATTTCTTTCAGGAGTATTTCCTTATCTCCACCTTAGGAAGGACGAATGGAATTCAATTTGTAGCACTTCTCCAAAGTAATATTTACATTGCAAAATTATGAACTTCACCCTCTAAAGTGTTCTGACTCGAAATCTTGAATGAATGAGGACTACAGCAGACAGGATGTAGCAGACCTACAAAAAAAAAAAGTATCTTACTCAGTGGATGGTCCTGTGAGACACAGGGTTAGTAGGTTAAGGATGAAGCAAGAATACAAACTTTTTCTTAAAGGAAAAAAACATTTAATTTTATGGCTAAATGATGTGATTATAAATAGTAATCAATTACTTGGGAATTTAATTTATGAAATCAATAAATCTCAATCACAAAGTTACTTGTGATTTGACAATATTTGGGGGTAAGTAATAAGCAAACTCAAGACATTTTAATTCAAGCCAAAGTAGCTAAAACCAGAAATCATGCTCTTTTACAAACTAATATTCTGCCAAGTAGTTAAGCGTGATAACTGACATTCAGACATATGACCTTCTGTTCAATTCAAATCAGTTATCTTTAGATAGTCTGTAATGACTATTCTTGTGATTTAAGTACCTCATAATAAAATCCACCTTTCATTTTGCTTTGGTTTAGAAAAGGCTTGGATAATCCCCCTACAACAGTGTTCTGGCAAACATTTTAAATTATGTAATTCACCAGGTTCAACTTTGCTGCTACAATCACTTTCAAAGAAGATGGTTATAATACATTATCATTATAGCTATACAATCCAAGCTGAATTTTCCTTGGCTGAATTCCTAACATTTTAATGCTGAAATTGATCTGTTTTAAAAACATCATGTGAAGGGTTTTTAAATACCATACATGGCCAAGCTCTTTATTTTAAATGCGTTTAGAAATGAGCTTGCATAAACAGAATAAAAAAATCTGTTCTCTAATCTAGCATTAAGCATATTTTTAAGAACAACAGGCATGTTTCCAAACAAACTACTGCAGTATACAAATTACCCAGCATGAATGAGGATAACAATGCTTCTCATATGGGTTTAAAACCCAGAGAAAGCTGACATTTCATCAAAGTTGTCTTGGAAACAATATTCTTTGTGTTATTTCAAAAATGAGAGGTGGTGCATATTTGGGCGTGGGCTAGTCCTTGCAAAGCAGTCAAATGGTGAGGCTGCCAAAGTTCTAGTTCAGTAAGATGGAATGGGAGGGTGAAGACACTGTAATTACATAAGATGTTCAAACAGACATGAGACTACCAGACTCATGCTCCAGTTTCTAATCTGGTTCCCACTTGGGCAAATTTTCTCCTACCTCTAATACCACTGTGGTGAGTCGGCTGCAAGAGTACCTATGATTTTTCACACCTTCTTGTCCACATCTAGTAGTGCCTCCTCGCACTGACATCAGCCTCGGCCATACTACATGTTTTGGTCACTGGTACAGTAGCCAAGGATACAGGGAAACTCTTTTGTTCTCTGCACTACTGCCAGAAGAATAAGCCTGGGCTAGCTTGCTAAAAACAAAAATAAATGAGGGAGAGCCAGGTTACTCCAACTGAAGACCTCCTAGACCATCTAGCTGACTGTAGACACATGAGCAAATTCAGTTCAGATTAATACAGCCTACAGAGAACTTTCTCTACAGCCAATGCAAAGACTAATGAGATGCAACAAATGTTTTTCACTTTATACCACCACCAAGTTTTGGAAAGTATTACTACACAACTAATTGATAACATAATTGAAACTATGCATTATAGAAATATATGCCCTTTCCCCCTAGTAGGACATCTATATTAAGAATAGATGATGATAATGTAAATTAAACAATCTCATTCTTTCCGGTTCTCATCCATTCGTTTTGCACAAATCAATATGTGCAAAAATGATCAACTATCAAAACAAACTCATTACTGTTTCATCGACACTACTTCCACATGCTTCATTATATTTGGCTTTCACAAATTTAATTTTTAGGCTAGTATTATTACCACTATGTTAGTGGTGAGCAAATGAAACTCATATGAAGTATTATGAAGTAATAATCTGACCTCCCATGATTTTCACTTAATCCCTTGACACAAAATATGGAGAACATGACAAGGTCAATGAGCCCACTCACATTTCACTGATTCATGGGTTAAAAGGCAAGATATAAAAAACTGCATATTGATAAAATTGCAATAATTTAGAAAAAATAATGTCTTACAGTATGATTCCTAAATTACATTGGTATTCCAGAGTTATATAACTTATGTATTATTATTGTAAAAGTATTTAAGAGTAATGAACATTTCCCAAGTAAATATTTTTAAACAATTCTCAGTATTCAAATATATACATAATTTTGTGAATCAAGGGAATTTTTAAGATAAAGGGTCAAGAACAATGCAGTCTTTATAAAATTAGTTAAGACAGGCATCATTGAAGCTCTATAATTTGTTCTCTCCATATTTCAATATTAAAATAACTCAGATTAATGTTTATATTCAATTTCTACGATTCATTTTTACTTGTTTCTATACGCTCTGGATGAAAGTATCTTGTAGGGTTATTATTTCATGAAAAAGGAAAAAAATGTATCAATAAGCCCTGGATGAATGACAACAGAATCAGAAGACTCTTGAAAGGATAAAGAAGCAAAAAATCTTAAAAATGGAGAAGTTGAAGATGGGAGTTAAATTAATACTCTATATCAAAATTTGACACACTTTTCTGGTAGTAATCACTTTAAGGCTTTGCAAGCCACATAAGGTCTGCTGCATTTTCTCATTTGTTTGCACTAAAAATGTAAACGTTACTCTTCCCTCACAGGTCACACAAAAGCAAACTAGGAAACAGATTTGTCCTGTGGCTATAGTTTACTCCTCCCTCCCTTTACATAACTGAAAAAAGAATATTGTGTGTGTGCGTGTGTGTGTGTTTGTGTATGTGTAAGTACTATAAAGATTATCACCACAATTCTGGCACTCTCAGGATGCACTCTTTGGGACCCAAGATAGGTGATACGATGGTGTGGGCATGGCATGATCTGCAATTCCACAAGAAGAGTCATTTTATCACCCAGAAATGCTTAGGCATTTTAGTTTTCATGATTTCAAATGCAAGGGAAAAGTCCTAAATTTCTGTTGGATAACCTTAGTTATCAAGCAACTGACTTTTCAAGGCTTAATTTATGCTTAGGATGCTGGACATTAAACTGCTAGCTGACTAATTTGAAACCACTGGCTGAACATTCCTCCTTCCTTCACTGAGTTAGTCAAGAGTGCACAAATGGCTACTATAACAGAGTTCCCTCACAGGAATATTGAAAAGTTAAAAGCTGAAAAGGATCTGATCTTGGCCCTCGATACATCTTTTTAATTTAAGGGTTAGAATAAGATAAGCGAATTCTGAGGCAAGACTTGGAAAAGGCATGTCTAGAAACTGTTAAGGCAGTCACCATCAACCAGATGTGTTTGGAAATCAGTATTTGGGGCATTTTGAAAATGGGCAATGTGGTAACAGCCTATAATCAAACATTAATATTTCTATAATCAATTCAGGCCAGGTTCAGTTTTGTTACCAATGAGCTGAAAAATCATTGGACACCTATGTTTATGTGACTAAAAATGATAATATGCACTTACAAGTGCTACCTTATCGTGGACATCAGATCTACTGGTATTGGAAAACATGCCCACACCTAATAAGAAAGCTAGAGGTCTTCTCAATATGTATGTCCTATTATGAGAAAAATGGCTGACAGTCTTTGCTTTTCTATGGCACTATATGTGAAGAGTTCTTTACAATGTAAAGGAAGTTCTTTATCTAACATACATACATTTCCCATAAATATGCTATTTTTATATGTACACCGTACGTAACATGAAGAATAAAACATTACATTGTACAATGATTTGGTTGATGGTGACTGCCTTTTAATACCAGGGGTGGGTATATCCATGAATTATTCTAATTTGTCAGTACATAATTTTCTCCAGATCAAATGTTAACTTTTTTGATGTACATACAAACTTAAAATGTTCCCTGTCCAACTTCTTTGGTGTTAATACTGAGTAAAAACAGATAAGGGACTTTTCCTAAAGCAAGGTCTGCATGTGGCTGTCAACATGCAATGGAATTCTCCTGATAAAGAGGACATATCTACTTAATAGAGTACATATAGATTAAAAACTATACATTGTTTTTTGCCTTATTGCACTAGGCTCATCACAGAGTCAGGACTGAGAGAAAACAAAGGCACTAGTTATTAAAGACATAGAATCACACATATAACTTTATATAGATCATCATCTGTGGACCTCAGTATCCTAGATGTTTGATAAGAATTTCTTTTCTGCCTCACTTCATGTATTTCACAAGATAGCTTACACATTTTCTAAATTCTGTATCAGAGACTTGTAATTGTTTAGCAATTCTATCACTACTTGCTTTACTCACAAGCTACTTGTTCGGCATTCTAACAGGCAGTCAAAAGAGAAAAAACAATTGTACCAAAGGCATGTGGTTAGTTTACTTGTCAGTAATCTTCCTCCTTACATTTCAGAGTTTGATAAATGTAAAGAATTTCTTCAACCACCTGCTTCTGATTCTATAGGTAAAAATGCAGACACAATTTGCCACATTTACACAGAAGTAAGAATAATGACAAGACTACTAAATTCTGAAGCACGATAATTTTAAGGATGCTACGTCTTAAAACTTCTTAAATGGTATAGGCTCAAGCTTGTTTAAAAAAAAAAAAAAAGTTTATCCCTGATTATATATAAATTCAAAAAAGAGAAATGTTTTTACAAAAGTTTAATGAACTAACAAATTGAAAAAAAATAAAAATTTCCACCATGCTGTCTCCTGCAGTTATAACAGTCCAGTACTTACCAGTATTAAAATTACCATCTTGAAGAAAAAGGTGGCCCTAAAGTGAGAAAATGCTTAATTTCTGGTCCAGGATAAGGGCTCAAGATGCTGTAGGAGACCTTGCTACTAGTTTCCTCTGTGATGGCTATATCTTCAAAAGGACAAAAAATCATAAAGATTCTACACAAACTGAATTCATGCTACAGAACACTGCTTTTAGCATGCAAATAGTGTCTGGAATTATCCAGAATACTATTTTGAATAAAAACTGATAGCATTTTGAATTGACTATAATGTTGGGCACTTTGCAAGGTACTATACACACTGTATCATTTAATTTTCAAAGAGCTCAAGAAAATGGACAATGCTATTGTCATTATTATAAAAATAATTTAATTGGAAGAAACTGAGCCACTTGCTAAGGCATCTATTTCTAGTCAATGAAAGACTGACCTGATCCCAGATTTATCCTTTGGATATTATGCTACTATGTTTTCCTTTACATAATGTTTTATTCATGTCTAAAACCATCATTCTCACATGGATATGGTGTGTGGGGGAAGATGTACCTTCAAACATATAAAGTAAATTAAAATACCAAATAACCTTTGATTTCTATGTTTGAGGCAGAGACACGGTGGAGAGCTCCATTACTTCCTTCAGAATACACACATGTACAAAATAGCATTTAGCTCAACCTAATATGTTGGGGCTTTTGCACAGGAAAGCACTATTATTAAATGTTAAATAAACAAAATATTTAAGAGGGCTCACCATATAATACATCATAAACTCTCTAGGTTGTTCAGAACCTCAGAAATCATGCAGTCTGAGATCCTAATTTTTTAAAAATATTTTTATTTTTAAATACATATTGGACACAATACCTTTATTTTAATGTGGTGCTGAGGATGGAACTAAAGGTCTCGCACATGTTAGGCGAGTGCTCTAACACTGAGCCACAACCCCAGCCCCTGAAATCCTTGTTTATGAGAAAACTGAAGCTCTGAAAGAACTGAAGACATGAGTGAGCTCAGACAATAGTGGAATCCTAGGCAAGGTGCTCTTTCAACTATATGCCTAGTTGGCTTTTTTCTCTTTCTATACATTGTAAGAAAATAATACACTCAATGAACTAGGGCACTAAACCAAAACAGTTTCAGTACTAACAAAAGCACTAATTTATTTATCTGTTGCCCTTTACCAGAAAGGCCTTGGGGAACAAACACAGCAAAGAATCAAATCAATTAGAGTATCTAAAACAAATATCTGTGGTAATTAACAGACCATCAAACATGGAAGTATTATAAAACAGCAATCGCTTACTGCCACTTCACCAGGTATTCTAGCTTCAAGCATCTTGGATGACCCTATTATCCAATCAGATCAAAGTGGCTGGTATAGAATTCTAAGACATCATCTTTCACTTCATCTTACTTTGCTAAAGTAAGGCTGAGAATTGTAGTTGAAAGAGAACCAAAATGAAAAACAAGAATGGCACTGACAGTGAATGAAACAGAGATCTTAAAAATGATGAAGCCCTAGTCACAAATGATGGTTAATGACTGAATTTTAGATTTTAAAAGACAGCCTTGATTTCATACTTTATTTTTGTTTTACCAAAGGTGGCTGGTTATGCAAAGAATCCATGAGATTTAATTCTTACGTCTAAATTCTTATTAAATGGATTCACAAACCAACACAACAAATGTTTCTGTCAAGTCATTGGCCCCAATTTAGTATTCTAAAAGTCTAACTCACCATAATTTGCAGACTTCAACTTAATTTCTTAAGTCACCCTCACGAATTGATATAGCACTAGAATCAGGCATTTTTTTGTGACTGCCATCAAAATATCCCATCTGTTCTATTCTAAACATATTTTTGGAGGAGCAAGAGGAAGTAGGAGTTAAGGAGGTAATGGAAGGACTGGAAAGGAAAACTCATCGCAGTATGACACACATCTACTTCACCCATGCCCTGGTTAGCTGAGAGGAAAAAACAGCCTAAATATTGAAAGCATAAATATTCAATTAAGAAAAAGCAGAAAAGATGAACAGATTTTAAAATTATGAGTTATGATAGATACTTAATGTTATGAAGAAACTATCCTTTGTTTATCCATGATACGGAACTGACATCAAACTACAAGGTTGTAAAACCCAAATTAGGGTTTTTATAGCCTATAACTCTAAGATTATTCTGATTAACCTCCAAGAAACTGATGAGATTAAAAGTTAAACTATCGGAATTTTTTCCTTTGCATACATTTATTTTAATTAATCAGATAACAGATTCAGAGCTGTAAAGGGAGGAGAATATGTCTGCCGGACATGAGAAATTTAACACAAAAACACACAAGTACTGTGTCATGACATTCTAAAATGCTGTTATTAAATGGCCTTGAGCTACCACTTTGAAGGTCCACAAAATATAAAATATTAAAACAATCTCTGTGCCACAAGGTAAGCTTACATTCCAACAGTACAGAAAAAATAAGTCACAAAAAAGAAACATATCACAACAGCAATTAAACTATACAAAATCAATATCCTTTTATTTTGTGGATTTTCGTTAATTTGATAGGCACCAAAGGGAAGAAGCTCATATAATATTAAGTGCCTTCCTTTGTGGCAGGCACTCTTCTGGGGCTCCTTGTATTTCTAATTCACACTTTACCTACACCCACCTATAACCAAGATGATGAAGACGCCTCTGAAGACTAACTGGGTTCTAATCAGCTCATCCCTTATACCTTAAGTGACTGTGGGCTAGCGACTTCGTTCCACCATGTCTTACTTAAGTATCTGCAATAGGAGGTAAGAGCAAACACCACCTTAATGGACTATTATAACAACTAAACAGAATGGTGGCTATAAGGACCCAGCCAGCAGAAAGTAAATACACCACTTTATAACTGTTTAGTTCTTGTAATTATTATCAACATCACTCAAGCTCATAAGACTAGACATGTGGCAGAGCTACCTCCAAAACCATGACAATAGTTACAGAGCACACACTTTTCATCCCATACTAAACAGTCTTCTATTTTTTTTTCCCTAAGTATTGGAAAAAGCAAAAGACTATTTCTCAATTGTTCTATCTGTGAAGGGCTCCCTAAAGGGAAGCCTAAGGCACATGTCATATGAGGTGATTTTTAAAAAAAGGCAAGGGTAATTAACATTAAGTAGGATAGGGAAGTACTTAGGTGGCAGACTGCTTGCCTAGCATGCCCAAGGTCCTGGTTCAATCAAAAAAAAAATAAATAAATAAAACAAAACAACCAACCAACCAACCAACCCCACATACACAAAAAAGGAAGACCCAGGGTGATGGGCCCATAGCAAACCATGGGTTGGGGGCTAGAAATTGTTTGATTATAAAGATATTTTTGTTGTAATGATATTTGTCATAATCAGATTTGATTTGTACCTCTACCAAAATAAATGTTTTGACAACCATAAAAAATTTCAGGATGGAAAACCAAACAAAACTAGCTTTTTAAATATTTCATTCCTTGTAGAATGAAAAGACTGTACAATACTCTGATATTTATTCTAAATATTTCAGTGATGTGTCTTCCACGTTCTTGAAAGCCAAAGGCACATAATTTATAGCAGGGTTTCTGAAATCATGCCCTTTTCACTGGTTGCTGGCATTTAAAGCATGTTTTCACACATTTCACAATGTTCTAAGACTATCCAAATTGATTGGAATTACATTTTAAAAGCATTTTTAACTGAGTCTTTGGGCTGAGTATTTTCTGACTTCCCCTTGTCCTTGTTTCTTTAGCAGTAACTCTAACTGTGGTTATGGGAAGTTTCCACTTAATCTAAATCCTTCCTTTCATGGTTTTCCAAGCTATAAAAATGTATACTCCTTCTTTCCCTTATCTTTTTTTTTTTTTTTAGTTGTAGATGAACACAATACCTTTATTTGTTTATTTTTATGTGGTGCTGAGGACCGAACCCAGTGCCTCAACAAGTGCTCTACCACTGAGCTACAACCCCAGCCCATCCCTTATCTTTTAAAATAAGTAAATCTCAAAAAACAAACAAAACAAATTGATATTTAGTTTTCATGACTATGGAAAATGTGAATCCTTTTTCTTTTTTTTTATTAGTATTTTTTAGTTGTCAATGCACCTTTTATTTATTTAAATGAGGTTCTGAGAACTAAACCCAGTGCCTCACACATGCTAAGCAAGCACTCTACCACTGAGCCACAACCCCAGCCCCCCCCCCCCCCAATAGCAT
>NW_025999998.1:20943575-20953827 GCF_001458135.2 Marmota marmota marmota | reverse complement strand
CGTGAATCCTTCTTAATTCCAAACTTGAAGTAAACATGCAAAAAGAGAAATAATAAAGATTCAAGAAGTCTCAAGCACAGAGGATCCCATAAAGGCTTCCTGGGCCTTCAGTAGAGATAGCACTTTTCTAAAAACAAAGTTCCAGTAGTAATTGCTAAGAATGGACTGCACCAAGTATGGCCTGATGGTTCCCAGCTCCTGTTTTGCAAAAACCCTCAAGGAAGATGAGATAACATTTAGATGAGATAACATTTAGAAAACAGATCTCTCTAAAAGATTTCTCCCAACACTCACCAGACTGTATAAGAGGCTAACTAATACCTGAAAATTACTATTACCTTTTAAATTAATAATATAATTTCATACCATTCTACAGAAATATTGAACTAATAGTCTAATAATATAGCAAATGGGAATTTTACTTGTATTAAATAATTATGTTTATGAACCAGCTACTGTAAAAAACTGCTTGTTTTGTAACTGGCAATTTTTCAACAGATTTTTCTAGATTTACACACACACAAAAAAACTCCTATTCTCCTATGCCTTTGCCAGAATACCTCAGGTCCACATGGGAAGCTGAAATCCTATCTACCCAGGTGCCTCTCTCGGAAAAATAAGGCCATGTCAACTTACTGTCCCAGATTCTCCTATCAGAAAACTGTACTCTCCCCACCAAGGCAAGCAATACTTTATGTTCCAAGTGTTTATTGTTTTCCAGAAATGTGCCTCCTTTGTAACCCCCTACTAAGAAAATATGTAATCTGCTTGAATCTGAGCTATCTGAATTTACATTTTGGTCACCTTCCTGTCTGTCAAGAAGAATCCCTCATTTTGTAACTCTAGAAGACAGCTATGCAGTAAAGGGCACAGACCAAAAAAATAAGAGAAGGCAACACATTTGTTTCAATGGCCTAAAACAGGACATACAAGATCATCTATACAGAATTCTGATAGAGAAAGTGAAGCTAGTCTTTACTGAAAACACAGCAATCAGTTCATACTAGAAGTATTCAATTCACTTCTCAAATAAAGGTTATGGGCACAGTCTGTAGCCTCTGCTGCTGGACATAGATCTTCTGTCCTTCAGCATTCTGAATGCTGCAAAAGCCCCTTTCCCTTTAGAGGCACCTCTGCTAAAGACTGACTCCCAATGCCTCATGAGACTCCTATGTTAACTCAGCCTAAAGAAAAGGAACTGCAAATTAATCAGTATTATAGTGCAGAGATGTGTTCTTTCCCCCAAATAGCTGACTTATTGATAGGGATGAGATGTGTGTATAGTAAAATAATGAAAAGTCCCAAGAGTCTCTCCTGCTCTACAAGCATCTGTTGGGTATACTCCTTCCCTACTCAATTAGAGGAATGTCAGCATTGTTCTGGTTTACAACACTGGAGGGAGAAGTCCATTTTACAGATAATCTGACATGAAAATAAAAGAGGTTCTCTTGAAAACACAAGGTAAACCACGAGATCACAGTCCTCAGGCCACTCACTGAGCACTTGCAAGAGTAGTTATAAGTTTCTCCTACCAGCAGAAGCAGAGAGTGTGAGTACAGCAAATGAATATCTTTTAAAACCAAAATTTGGACTCTCAGGAACCCACAATGTTCACCTTGTTTGGTCTTTGATTTCAATGAGTGGCAAGTGGTCTGGCTGTAAAATATGCACAATTCACATTCTCAGATGAGGCAGAACCATGCGAAAACACAAAATTTCCTGTGTAATTATGTGATCAAATTAGCTAAAGTTAATTCTCAATCATCTGCATGTACAAGATCCATTTTGTAGATTTTTAGCACCAAAAATTGTAATCCTAGAATAATTTATCCCACGGCTTGGCGCATTTCAAGTTTGCTTCTTTTTGTTCAGTCTGGTACTTGCTTGTGAAAGACATCTAAATATTAACCTCCAAAGAAAAACGTGAAACAAAGTCATTTTTAAATTACCTAACCCACCTTGTACAATAAAACAAAAAGTAACAATAAATACCTATTAAGTGTAGGTCACCTTAATCACCCCCATGTTATAGTAAACAGAACACTGAAGAGCTTGCCTAAAAAGTCACAAAGTTATAAATGGCAAAAGGTTTTTTGAACTTGAACCATCTGCTTCCTGAGCCTGAGTATCTAACCAGCATACCTACACTGCCTTCTGCCTACATGCTAGTTAAGAGTTCACAGAGTGTCATTATCCACAAAAGAGAACAGGTCCCAATACATGCCAGCTTCCAAACCTGAAAAAATGAGGTACAGTGAGCAGTGACCATGAGTCACCTTTTACAAGAGTGTTATTTTAGCTTTAACAGCACTGCAGCAGTGGGAAAGGAGGAGGAAGAGGAAGAGGAGGGAAGACTGAGGCAGATCTGAATAGATTCTACTAGAATCTATGCTAGCTATACTATTTTATAGCTAGCTATACTATTTTACCCTTGCAGCCCTGGCCACTGCCTGAGCGTACAGTATACCAAATTGTTTTCCATGGCCTAAGTATATTTCTCTTGAACTCACTCCTTTTACTTGTAAGTTTTTATTGTGTTTTGCCCAGGGTCTCTTCTAATTTTTGTCATGTTAAGTCAAGTATGTGATGCCTCACTCTCTCCCTTTCATTTTAATTTGTTAAGGATAATAAACTTCTTGCCTTATTATCTTTTCAAGTTTTCTAACTTTCCCAATTTTGCCACCTCTCCCTTGAGTACTAAACCTTTGGAGAAATATCAACTCTTCAATCATGTAAATGCCCTTATTCCCACTCAGAACGGGAACTTTAGATCTAGATCCCTAACAACTGGATTGACCAGCCATTGTTGAAACAAGCAAAGTATCACCTGAGAGTTGAAACCCAGGGAATGTTCATTTTGCATTCCCTTTTATCAAACTGCAGGGAGGCACTGTTAAATAATGCACACATTCATTTTTTATAAAGTCCTGACCTCCCAATTGATTACTAGACTCTAGGACCACAAATAGTACAAAGACGAAAACAATCATTCCCACTTCTAACAAACTCATAATTATATTATAAACTATTAAATTATAAACTATTCTGCCTGACAACAATTAATTCCTTAAGATTTGGCCTCAGTAAGTATATGAACCAAAAAATAATTACAGAAAGATACAATCCATTCTTTTTGGAATGGTGGGGAAAAAGAATTCAATGGAACAGGGAAGAAGAAGCCACAGGCTGATCCCATCCCACACACTGGGTGCATAGTAGTGCTGAGAAGTAGTTAATACCAAGATGGTCGTGCTGATGGTATCCAGAGCACTCTAGAGCAAAAGTGAAGGTCAAACAAAATAAGACATGGCTTGATTTTTTTCTGTCCATTCAATATATATTTTAGTATAGTTCTTTTACTCTTCATTACCACATCACTGAAATGCACTGTTCTGAGGGTATTTTAGTTTATCCATTCCTGTTTTATAAGCATTCTTCTGTTCTCCATACTTACTCCAATCTTTTACATTCCAGGAAAGGCAAATTCCGTGACAGGTTCCATCTACTACACTGTACAGAGATTTTCTGGTCAGTGCAGACCACTGCCACAAACTTACATAGATGAATTCTTCAGAGGATCTTTCTCTGAAGTCTGCTTACCTCCATTGACCATCTGCATGGAAAACAAACTCCTCAGCTTCTGAGTCAATACTCAAAGGGAACTTTCACTTGGACATATTTTAAAAAAAGAAATATGCATTCAATCCTCAGCCAAGATGACTATATTCTGGTTTGTGATTGAAAAAAATAAATGCACAAATGAAGCCCAGGGAAGACTAAATACAAAATGAAATCTGTGAGCAGGACAGCAGCTTCTCCAACACTCAATCATTTTCAGTCACACTATGTTGTCCAGTAACCTGCATTAATAATTCCTCATGAATAAAATGCCAGCATTATCATCTGCAGCTATGTTGTTGACATGCTTTTGCTATTTCACTAAAAATATCATTAATTTTCTGGCTTCACAACAGCTGAGCTACTCCCCATTTGAATATACAAAAGAGTATTTTGTTTAAACCAAATTAAAAGCGTTCCAGTAAATGACTTCCATTTTGCTAGCTATACTATTTTAGCGTATACTGTTCTTCTTAATCCTCCCTATCTCAATGTCATGCCTGTCATCTCCCCAATTCAAAATACTTCCATTATTTTTTTAAAAACAAACATATGTATATATTTTTTAAGTTGAGTAGGAGGAATCAGAAACTAAATATTTCTGTTGTAACATTTCTGGCCAGCAATACATCTTATAGGCATGATAAATATAGTATGGTAGCCTCCTTGATTCTCTCACCTCTGTGAGCCAAAGTATGTAACCAGCAAACCATTATCCAGTTGGATATCTGGAAAGAAGACACACACACACACACACACACACACACACACACACACACACACACAATTCACCTTCTATTTCCCATCTAGATAAGTTCCGCCATCCTCCATTTAAGTCAGAATGAAAACCACTGCTCCTGCCAAGCCCTCCTGGCATCTCACCACTTTATTTGTTCCCATTTGTATCTAATGCTTTTGTCAACAGTTCAACAAAAGTCAAAGCAAACAAACCACTGCAAACACTGGGGGTAACAGCAACAAGCATGAATCCTTCACAATTATCCAGTCCAGCTGCTCAGAGATCGTCTGGACTGCTTTCATTTACAACAATGTCAACAAAAGGCTGAATCCCAATAACTAGATGGGTCAATACTGCCACTGTATACCCTCCAGAGGAGGAAACACTGTTCACCTTCTTTGCTACTTTAGCAAACATGTAAAATAATTCAGTTAGATGGACAAATGCTTGTCTAATCATTTGTTATGTGAATTATTCAACAACTTTTTCACATAAACTACTAAACAGGGCTCTTCAAATATTTCTGTGGCACTCAGAGATGTCCAATGTGGAAGCACATAAAAGGAACAAAGAGAGATGAAGAGAAATCATGGCCCACGTTAGTTCCCACTGGTAATCTCTAGAATAAGAAGCCCTAGTCTTCGTGACTAATTCTTTTAGGTTTAATCTTTGCCTGGCATTTTTACTACTGCCAGAGTTTTACCATGGTCTAGACTGGGGGTAGAGCAAACTGGAAAGTCATCACTGAGGAGCTCCTGGGGTTCCATTATTCTTAATTTACTCAACTTTGAAAAGCGCCTCTTATCCCTTTCACAAGCACTGCCAATGTATACAATATAAATATAGGGATTTTCATGGAATATTTTTAAAAAATATACTTAGACATTTATAAACAAATGACAAAGTTTAAAAACCTGTTCCTAAAGTTATATTTTATTTTAGAATTCCCTAACCTAATTGTGATTAAAATGTTGACATTTACTCAAAAAATTATTTTGAGATGTTGCAACAGTTTCATGATCTCCTTGCTTTTCTTTACTTTAAAATATATAAAGCTTCTGAAATTCCATTTAAATTAGCATCCCAGCAAGAAGAACCTCTAACTTCGGCCTGGGCCCTCCTCCTGAATTCAAGGGAACATATCCCCATCACCCTTTGTCCAATCCCTCTATAGCATGAGTTGGACACCCAGAACCCAGAAATTCCCCACCAAAAGGCGATGGGCCCACTTCCAGGGTTTACTTAGACTTCTTCCTGGGCTTCCTAGGGGTAGACCTGTTGTTGCTTTGAATGCAACCTGGACTTGAGGGCAGCCATTAGGGTGCAAATTAAGCTTTGAAAGAAGAACTAGAGTCTTCCAAAACATAGGGTATGAGGATGTCAGTTTGGATTCTGTCCCTGGCCCTGCAAATATATAGTAGGCCCAACAGCATGATAGCAGGTATAGTTTTCAGTAGTCCTATTCTTGAGAAATATTGAAATCATTCTTCCTACCAAACATGTCACACAATAAGAAAAACACATGAGAATTTTTCCCTTAAATACTTTTATAGATCCACATATCCACAACTGTAACTAAATTGCTGATTTTATTTCTATAACTACTTTTAAAAATAGCATTAAAATATTAAAAATAAAAATTAAGAATTGTTGTTTGCCAAGCTAGCACATATAGTAGAGATAAAATACCTGAATGTTAGACACTTTTTCTCTTCTAGATTATTTGTGTTCTCCCCTTCCTTTTGTAGCTCTCAAACATCCAGTCTACAAAATGACTGCTTTAAAGACATTTTGTCAAACACACATGAAGGAAACAGTAGAGATGCATTTCCTCTCCACACTATACAATAAGCCAACTTATTCACTGCCACATACTGCTGTGAAATTTTGCTGCTTACCAAGAGATCTATGGATTTGTAGTTCTTTGCATAAAGAAATTGTGCTTTCAAAAAAAACACAAAAAACAAATAGTAGGTCCAGGACATGAAAATTCAATCTGAGAATCATACCTCCTTCTAAAGGTTTCTAATGAGCTCTAAAACTGGTCTATTTCTAAGGCAGGCTAACTAGCCTGGCTATTTCTTTCTTTCTTTTCTTTTTTTGGTGTGGGGAGAGGTACTGCGGATTAAACCCAGGGGCATTTAATCACTGAGCCACATTCCCCCCCTTTTTTTTATTTTGAGAGAGGGTCTTGCTAAATTGCTGAGGCTGGCTTTGAACTTGACACTCTTGTGCCTCTCAGCATATGCAACCATGCCTGGTAAGCCTGGCTAATTCTAAAGCTAGCTAACTAAAAGTTGCTAATTTTGAAAGATGAAAATACTACCTAAACTGAATGGGAGAAGTAACAAAAAGTACTACTTTTTTGTTTAAATTGAAAGTTAAGTTTAGCACCATAGACCAATTGTTTTGATTATTCCTACAAAATACTTTTTGAATTCAAGTAAAAGAAATACATAAAGATTGGGAACCTACCGAATGTTACCACTAGCATTCCTGTCAGTATTTGCTAAAGTTTCCACATCTGTATGTACTTGCACATCAGCCTTGGAAGTTTCCTGGGAAGACTATCTTCAGAGCTAGCATTCCAATCTTCATAAACTAGTTTTATATGCCCATTTTTTTTTTTTTTTAAGAATTCAGGACTCACAGGAAGCTCAGAGAAATGAAGAGGAATGATCGAGTATCTCCCATTCCATACCTCTAATAGGAAAATGATTTGAGGAAAGGGATTGCATCTATTCCTTACTATGAACCCCAAAGACACAGTGCAGGCCTGTTTGTCTGCCAGCTGCCAAATCAATACCTAATGACTAACTTTAAATATTTTATTTAGAGTGCATTGCTCAGTTTTCAAGTTCATCCATTAATGCCCACAGGTTTCAAAAATCAGGAACCATCAAAATAATGTTTGATTAGTGATCTAACAAAAAAATCAAGACCATCTCTCAGCTACAGAGGTATAGCTGCACCTTTTTTGATATTAAAGGAAAATATACAAATGGACAAGTAATTTCCCCTACTCAAACCCTTCAGTATTAATGGCAATCAAGCAAATCAAGTGGGCTATTATATAGCATGGAATTGTCCTAATAAATTTATTAGAGAAGTGTTTTACTCTAAATGTTAAACAGAGAGAATACATCTATCCTAAAACTATTTCATTTGTATCATTATTCTTTCATTCTTCCCCAGAATGGAAAGACATGGCCCCATAAAGAAGAACAGACAAGGAGGAAAAAAGGTAGAAAAGGAAATTGAAAGTGACAAAGATGAGCGAAATAATTTTTAAAAGTGAGCATGTGGTACTGACAGGAGGAACTGAAAAGTCTGTAGAGTCATGCCAACATCTAGAGGGAGGGTGGCAGTTTGAAAATTGGAGAGGGGAGTGAGAAAGAGGAAGATATGAAGAAGTCACTCCTGTAAGGGGTGTAACTATCCAAAGTCCTGTTTCTGGTGGCTTGTGTATTTATTCATAGTTTATTTTCCCAAGGGCAAAAATGTCACCAGCCTAGTTTAAAATTTCCCTAAATAAGGTCAGACTATATTACTACCAAATTTTTATTATCAAAACAGATACTAGTCTAAGCATTCAATTCAGGAGTCTCATTCAGACCAGTGATAGAACAATATGGTCGGGTTATAACCTCCCACGTGGGGGCTGGGCCAAGGATGTTTGACAACTCAGTTCTGAAGTCCTGATAACTATGGTATAAATATGTGATTATTTCAATTTTCTTTACAGATTATTTTTTTCAGGGCAGCCCAATAAACCCAATAATGTCCAGATTTACTAAAAAAATTTTATTCATTTCCCCATGCACCAGAAAGTAAGCTAATAACATCCCACTGAGAGTGCTGTCAGGCTAAATCCTTCCATTGCTGAATGCACTACTGGGATAAATCTCCCTTCACTTTCCATTCCACCATCCACTTTAGGGCAAGGCCCTTGGGACTGCTCCAGATTACCCCTCCACACGCAGTGTCACAGGCACAAGCCCGAGTGGCCCAATCAGTGCCAAGAAAAGAACAAACTAAAAAAGATTAATTCACAGATGTTCATGCATTTCACATACACTGTGCCCCATGGTCCGTTGCTAGGGCAACAGGAGACCACCAGTGTGCGCTTTATTGGCTTTATGAAGTGCATCTCGGGGACTATAGTCCGAGAAATGCTGCATAATAATAGTGTGGCTTTTCTGAAGCCTTATTTTGTGTTTATCCACATTTAACCTTCTGAGTATTATAAAGAACATCATTATGCACAGCCTTCAACCCCCACCCTCTTACCAAAATGCCACAACTTTCTAACTAAAAACATTAAAATGCATCTCCTGGGGATCCATTTTGAGAAGACCCTTGTAAACTGCTCAACTAGTCCCATGATTAAGGGAGGGGGGAAAAAAAACTATAACCATTTACAGATTGCTATATTAGTGCAGTCAACCATACCAACTACCCCTGGGCAGTATTGACATTACAAAACTGAAACACACGTCCCTTGTTTTGAAGGCACTGAGAGGAACCTTGCTTTTGAATATCAGGAGTTAGGCTTATGCAGATAAAATATAGATCATGAGATCAGAGTTTCTAGGTGCCATCCAGCAGAACTTCCTGCAATTATGAAGATATTCTTTATCTCTACAGTATGGTAGTTTCTATGGCCACATGTGGCTATGCATACCTAATATGTAGCTAATGCAACTGTGAAGCTTGTTTTCCCAAATGTATTTCATTTTAACAAATTTAACTTTAAATAGCTTTGTGTGGCCAGTGGCTACAATACTGGACAGCACAGTCTTAAAGGTTTACTGGATAACTACACATTTTTAAAAAATTGCTAAAAAGCTAACTCTTCTTGCTTCTTGTTTCTGCTTAATTCACAAAAAAAAAGCAACTCCAAGTAAATTGTACATTAATTCATAAAAATATAACTTCAATAAATGTGCACAGGAAGGTATTCATAACCACTGCTACCATCATTCATTGTGCCAGTTCCAAAAAGCCCCTAGTATTGGGTCCATCATCTCTGATCTCTATAACTTAGGCCCAGAAAGCAAAACAACTTCCCCCTCTGATCCCCACCCTTCCTCCACCCCTTATCAGGTTGTGAGGTTAAAATCACAGATGTCACAAGTCCCAGGGCAGCAGCATAGATCAAGTGTTAATCTAAAGGAAAGGGGTAAATAAGGGAGAATACCGGCTGGCAGGGGCAATGGAAGATCTGGAATGAAGAAGAGAAAAATAAAGCCAGTGAATAGATCAATAGAAGCAACAGCTTACATTCAGATTCACAGGAGAAAGAACACACTGAGACAATCATTTCCTGGGAAAAGCTCAAGCCTAATGAGAATTTACTCTGCTCCTTTATGCAACAACCAGCCCTTTTGTGGCATGGGCTTCCTGACTGACAGGAACCCAGAGCCCCTTAATAGGATTTCCATATTATTTCCAACACCTGCCCAGAAGTTATTTGTTTACATTGAAGGAGGCAAGATTCTCAAATCAGACATCTGCTTCTAGTTCAGGCATATCTTAGAAAACCATCTAGAAAGCAGCTTTGTTACCATGGTGACATTTTTATTTTCCTCCTTTAGTTGGCTCAAAACATTAGCATTTCCAATTTTATTTTGTTGTTCAAAAGGCCAAATGTCGCTCAAGAAAAGCGAAGTGGGAAAAAAATACAATTCTCAAAATTTTCCCAAATAATTAAAATGACCATAAGGAGGAATAAACAAAAGTGAGGAGCAGTTACATTGCCTATGGGCTTCTCTCATTGGGTGGCATCAGTAACTTGTTTATTCTTCCCCATCTCCCACCATCTCCTTTTCTCCTCCAATGAGAATAGCCAGAGACTCAAAAGGCATCTTAAAAAAAAAAAAAAAAAAAAATTAA
>NW_025999998.1:20902232-20943551 GCF_001458135.2 Marmota marmota marmota | reverse complement strand
TTAAAAAAAAAAAAAAAAAAAAAAATTCAAGAATCCTTAAGGATGTGATACAATTAATGAGTCCATTTCCATGAAAAAGAATTCCTCATACTTACCCTATCACCATATCTTAGAATGTTCACTTACAACAAGTATACTTAAGACATTTTAACTTCCACCTCATTGCATGCAATTCAGTAAAAAGGGAAAGTGGTGAGGTAGAGGTAAGTATAAGCTTTTCAAGAACATTTAGTGGTTGCAGAGGAGATGGAATATTAAATAGTGTGGGGGGAGCAGACCGTGCGCCTGAGCAGGTTACGGGTGTGTATGGTGTTGTTCTGTTTTCTAGTGAAGCAGAACTAGAACATCATGGAACTCAGGGTAGAGGAAGAATGGTACTTCTTAAAATGAGAATTTCTTAGGCTACACTACCAATACTCACAGTCTAAAATGGATTTTAAAGTTGTACATTTTATTACATACAGAAATAATTGGAATGGTTCTGATTAATTAATAATCTGATAAAGTTAAAACAATGTGACTCACATTGTTTAATATTTAGTAAGTATTCAATTCTAGCATTTAAGGCTTTAATGTTCCAGATCTAAGCAGCATTATTTGGTGTTGATATGACTATTACTTTCACTTAACAGCAAGTTTATTTAAAAAAAAAAAAAAAAAAAAAAAAAGCTAAAAACTCTTGCAGAAAGTACTACCATTCAGCCCTCAGCAAACTTCCTTTCTATTACTCCTTTATGAAGCCTGTGAAATTCTGTTCAGCTGTTAATAAGCAGTTGCCACAGACATGACTATTAGACATGACTATTCAAGTCCAAAATTAGGACTCTTATTAATTGTGGCCCCAACTACAGTTTTTTTGAACCCAGAAAATAACTTGAGTTACTTCATACCACTATAGAATATGATAATTATGGTGGACAGAGGTAATATTGCAGAAATTCAAGAAAGCAAGAAGTAAGAGTATTACTAACCTTTCCCTTGGTTAATTTATGTTTGTTGCACTACCACCCCACAGTAGGTTAGTGTTATCATAAGATGGGGAAAACAGATGGTGAACAATTCTTAGGAATATTTCTATTGGAAGAATTGTCTACATTTGTAGAAACAAATGCTTTTGAAATTTAAGTGCAAACTATAACAAACAAGTCTTGGGCCCTTCTTTAAATTTTTAAAATGTTAAAACATAAGCTTACTGGCATACTTTCCAAGAGATAAAACACATTCTAATTAATTAAGAAATCAGAGACAATAAATATCAGAATGAAGATGTTTGTCCAGTAACTAAGTATTGGTTTAAAGGGGAAAAGAATTAAACCACCTTTGCCAAAATCAGCTGGGGAAGGCAGGCCTGACACTCAGTCGGACTCTGCTGAAGCAGAACAAATATTAATTAACAATCAGTGGAGGAGGGTGCAGCAAAATAAGCCTGTGTCCCTCCAGTCACATCATTAATCCATTCATACTCACCACCTGAGGACCAGCTATGCCCTAAAGACATTTATTCATCTGTTCCACAAACAAACAATTACAATACATTTTTTGGAATTAGGGCACCTGTTACATTTCACACAGCTTACATGCCCAGCAGCAGGAATCAATTAATACTGAACAAATTTCTGCATCATAAACCAACAGAACCAAAGTTCTTGATTGTTCTCTGATAAGGTAACTAAACAGATACACAGTAAAAACAAAATACCTTTAAAAGAATTAAAAAGCAACAAAAATGTTAAAACAATTTTAAATTACCATTGTATTTTGGAAAACATCAGATGTTTGCAAAGCATGCTTTAAACATTCATCTATCTCCATATGACCTAACCTCCCAAATGAAATACAACTTCCACTATGTTAATTTGGCTAATGGTATGGTCAGCTTTATTGCTGAAACTTACCATTCGGTGTGATAGTTTTATTTCAAAATTCATTTCTAGGGTGGGACCTAAAGTTTTATCTGTATGATCCATGCTTACCATAGGCTTTTTAAAGTATATTTTTCAATCTAACTTACAAAATATATTTAAGTACACCCATTCCCTGTGGATAATATCCCTGATTCCCCAAGGTCTTTCCCATCATACTTGTAGCTCTTTGATACAAGAATCTTAATCATTTTCGTGGGAACATACAAGAAGACAAATCAAGGATTAATATCAGAAGGGAATTATAAAATTATAATTCTTAAAAAAAAAACAATTTAAAAAGTGAGAAAGACTAAGATTAAGAGAGACCTAAGAGTTATCAAGACAAAATAGAATAGGCCCTATCTGATCTTACTTAAAGCAAATCAATTTTTTTTTTTTTTTTTTTGAGGGGGAAGGCAGTGCTGGGGATAAAACCCAGGGCCTTATACATGCTAGGTAAGTGCTATATCTCTGAGCTACATCCCCAGCACCAAATCAATTACTTAAAATAATCAAAGTCTGATTATAGGTTGCATAATAGAAGACAATTATCTTTATTAAGTGACTGAAGGCATTATGGTTATCTAAAAGATACATTCATCATTTAAAGAAATGTGATGATTTTACACAATGAAATATAATATGTATGGGCAAAATGCATGCTCTCTGGAATTTGCTTTACAATATTTGAGTAAAGCAAAAGGAATAGATAAAAACACAGTTAAATATTATAGCTCCTGTACATAGATGTCGGGTTTATGCAGTTCTTTGTACTATTCTTTGTACCTGATAGTATGTGTCTAATTTTCAATAACAAAAAATAAGACTGAGTCATCCAAAGAGCTTTCTTTGAGGATAGCACCTGCTATGTGACTCTGGGCAGGACCTTCGCACCTCTAAACCTTTCCCTGGAAATAACCTAAGGGTAAGCATAACACCTATTTTCACAGGTGAACTGTAAACTAGGAGCTCTAAGAGCACAGGGGTAGTCTCAGAGGAGATGAAAGAGCCCAGTGGATACTAATCTTACTTTTTCCAAGATTAGAATGAACAAACTGGAGTGCCCCTTATTAGATAGCTCCTATTCTCAGATTACCGATGACAGAGGGAAAAACAAGTGTTAACACAAGTGCATTACTGTTTTGCTTGCTAGTTTGTTTACTTGGTTTTTATAGTGTTTTAATTTCATTTCCTCTTCCCTTTTTAATTTAGCTTTCTATAATTTTATGCCTTTGTCTTTTTACAAAGATCTGATCTCACAAGACTTTCAAAGCATCTCCTCTACTATTGTCCCACATAGGACATTTCAAAAGGTTAAACATGCTAAAAGCTTTTCTTTTAGACAGATATTCCTGTGAGATAGAAAAAAATAGCTCTGGGTGTTGGAGGGTGGTGGCACGTCACACGTCACACAGGTTACAAAAGATCCTGAACTAGAACCTTGACCATTTAGTCTTATCCTGCAAAGTTAAGTGCAAGTAGAAGTAATCATTCTGCTAATTCAGCTAAAACTCCACTTTCACCTGTAACACTCAACTAATAAGGCAAAAGTACTTTCTTGGCCTGAATCACACACTTTAATTTGAACATGAAAACAACCTTATTCTAATTTTCCTCTAAGAAACCATTACTGCCAACAGAAAATAACAGAAAGAGAAAAGAGAACAACAACATATGATGTTTTACCATCTATACAGAATAAACACTGAAATATAGATGGAACAAAATATAAACAGTCACTATCCTAAACACAACTAAAGAGTAGATAATTATGAAAACCTTTGAATGAAAACCAAAAGAATTCACAGGATAAAAACCACAGTATAGAGGCTGGGACACAGCTCAAGGGTAGAGAGATTGCCTAACATGTACAAGGCCTGGGGTTTAATCTCCCACTGCAAAACAAAACAACACAACACACTATATACACCTACAAAAAAGCATTCAGTCTGAAAAATAATTATATGTAAATTAAAAAATCAAAGTATACCATCATATTCATACAACACTTAAGAGGGCAAAAAAATGTACTTCTAAATACATGTTGCAGATTAAAAAATTAAAAATTCCTCAAAGATACGGATTGAGGGTTATTGCACTCAAGATAAAACATGAGAGGACTATGCAGACACATAAAATGGACATAATAAAAAATGCAATAGTATAGTAGCAACTTGAGACATGCTATGGAGTTAATCAATATTTGATGATAGTGAATTTTGCTATTTATATATAAGCTGGGTCTTGATTTAGGTGCCTATCACTTTGCTGGGTGGTATTAGAACTAGTTAGATACTGGGAGGGAAGATAATAAGGCTAATTTCTCAACCTCAAGTTCATATCAAATTTTAGACATCTTGACTTTCACAGCTCTAAACCATTACACTCATTTCAGTCTTTCAGATGAAAACTAGAGAGTGATGTGAAAACCTAATAAGTCAAACAACTGACTCTTCTTCATGAACTGGTACCTCCAGAAACTGGGAAGCTCCTGGCAGTACTCCAAATGACCTTTTCTGGAGGGCATTTTAGAGCCAACCACTTTTCTCCCTCAGTCCTCAGTGGGAAGAATGGGCATGTTCAGTTCCACCACCTTAGAAAACACTTTGCTTTGTTTTATTTAGGCCTTTTTCTAAAGATGTGGAGAAGAGTTCTAAATAAAGGAAAATGAAGTATGAACTTAATTTCTGGGCCTTTTGGAGAGCTAAACTTGAACTTTCCGCTCTACTATTAAGGGTGAGAGTAGACCATGGGCTGATTCTGTCTGTTTTCAAGCCTCAAATGTAGGTCTTACAGTTGGGCACATGGAATCACTGGACAGCCACAGGAAAGCTGCAGGTGCTGTGGCTCCTTACTTTTAGCCCTACTACATACAAGGTTCTAGTTTCTCATCACCAAGGAAATTGATTCTTGGACACCTATAGTGCTTTCTCCTTTAGATCCATATTTACATTCTCAACCCTTGTTGAAAAATTTCAAACAGAGGTCTGCAAATAACAGGCTTAGGAATGAACTTGGCTACTGCAGCTATAGAAAACAAGATCAATAAAACCAATAGCATGTGATTTAGTGGCTACAGAACTTTCAAGAAGAGAAAGGAAAAAGAAGAAAAAGAACCGATCATGTACCAAATGATTTCTTTCATTTCACTTGGCATCTAAAGGTAAAACACCTTAATTACTTCAGAGTAAGTTTAAATTTATATTTTATAAGCTATTCTGAAATATGCCCTATTTAATTATCTGTAACGTCAAGAAAACATTTTTAAAGTGTCTCTCAAATTAAACCCATCCACAACCATGTATAAATCAAAATTTTGCTACCATATCAAAATGTTACAATGGGGCTGTATAACATTGCCCACATCCTCATTACATGCAACACTAATTACTACCAGCAGATTCAGAATTTTGTGCACATTAGAGGCTTTTAGAGGAGCTATAAAAAATTTCAGGCACCATTAATTTAAATTTGTATTGAAATTTCCTTTTGACAGATGGCCAAAAATTACTTATTATTTAGAGTACCAGAGCTGCCTGTTTGCACATTAGAAGAGGAAAGGGAAAAATTAAAAGCAAGAAGGAAATTTATGTCACGTTCATTACCTGTTAAATGTTAAGGAGCATTATCCTGCATGAATAAATTATTTCATACAAGCCTGACTCCAGCTGCAGGCAACTGACACACTCTGGCTGATAAAAATCATCTTGAGTCACACAGCCAACAATCATAAAAAGCTCCTTTTAACCAGAAACCATTTAGAGGAGGATAAGGACGATCGATGGAAGAACAAGCAACTAACAACTTCTCTGAACATCATAGAACACATTTTAAAATATCAGCAAACTATTTCACTTTGCAGATTTTTAGCTCAGCCCCAGACCTGACATAAAAGAACTTCAAGTTTCAGAATGGTACCCAACCCAATAAAAATATCAATTTATAATAAGCTACCATTCCATAATAAATCAAGCTAAAATCATCAGCTTCTAATTCCTGTTTGTTTTCCCCCTGTCTTCTAGCTGCATAAGACTCTTCCAACTTCCAGGCTCTCCATGCATGATTATAGATTGTTTCAAAACACACACTACTCAAATAAGGGAATATAAAACATAATTAACACAAAAGTGTGCACTGACTGGAGTATAAATATTTTCACAGTCAGCTGGGAATTGGGCATGAGAGAAAGCTTTAGTTTAGTTCACTGGCCTGCCTAAAGGTGTATATTTATCATTTAAGAAACCAGGAAATGTTTATATGAAGGCCTCAGAACAACTACACAGGCTTTCACAGTGCTGCTATCAGTTTATCCTAGTCATTGCATTTACTTACTACTTCCAAAGTACACATGTGTGGAACACTATATATATAGACTCTATAAAGAATTTTTTTTTAAATCTAGATACTGATATGCATATTATCCAACAAAATACACAACCATAAATTCATAATTAAATAATTTAATGCATGCAGCTCCAATTGTAAATGTTGACATTTGTATGAGGTTGCAGATGCCCTTTCAAATTACAAAGATTCTTGAAGAGTAAAATAGATATCCTCAATTTTTATTTTCCATTATTTAAGGACTCTGGGAAAAAAATTTCCCCTTTTATTATAAAAGACAAGGAGCCTTTTAAAGAAGCATTCAAAGTGACAGCAGATTGTTTCAGGGAAGATATTAGTCTTCGTATACAAAGTTTAATTAAAAACCCCAAGAGATGTAATTACCTATACTCCACAACATTCAATTACTATAAAATATAAGAAAAGGAATAGGCAGCATTTGTACTTTGGCCAATACTTGCAAACTGTCTTTTCCTTCTAAATCAGTAAATAATACAATGGCATATGTAACAAAAACATGCATAACGTGATAGCATATTTACACTGTACTGGGTGGAAAAACGATTAAAACAACATTCACACTTTACTCATTTCTTGCCATGGCAGTCTATTTTGCCTTGTTTGCTTCCTAAAGAAATTCAAATATCCTGAGTACATTCCATTGTGGCATTATAAAGCACATACAAATCATTAGGCCCTAAATAACTTTTGTATTTCCTTACAACTTGTCTATAAAGGGATACAGAAGGCAGATAAGACAGAGGTAAAACCCAAAGAGAACTGCCATACTAGAAATCAAGATGTTAAAAATAACTAGCTTTGAAACTGGTGATCCTCCTGCCTCAGCATCCCAATGATCTGGTCAGCTGGGATTGCAGGCATGTGCCTCCATGCCCAGTTAAACACATATCAAATATGTGTATTTGATTCATGTCCAACACAAATCAGGCATTTTAATTTTGTAAAAATTTCTTTCCTTCTCTTAACTATTTGTGAGGATAAACTAATTTTTATGCTTAATATAATAAAGTCAACTCTCAGGTTTGAATGAAAACAGAGATAGAGATAGAGAGATAGAGACAGAGAAAGAGAGAGAGAGAGAGAGATAGGAAAAGAAACTGGTGAACAGAAGTGCTCTTCAACAATTCTTTTCCAGGTGCTTGGAACTGAACCATGGCCTCATGGCCTCACGTGTGCCAAGCACATGATGTTCCACTGAACTACATCTCTGTGTAGCCCCCCAAAATTAAGAATTCTGATAAAGAATTTTGTAGGATGAAATTTTTTGAAAACACGAAACTTGTATGTATCTCCTTTTAAATCAATTTATGTACTTCGTTTCATTATCATCTTACAGCCAAAGCTTAAGTGAAGAAAGTAGTTATTCTTTTTCACGTGGTAAGACATAATAAGGAGCAATGCAAATCAGATTTTATGATTCAATCCTGCTCTACAAATATGATTCTTATAGAGAAACAGGATTATATTTTTAAAAATATCAACCACACATCTAAAAAGTCAGTTAACTACTATTTGGTTAAAAAAAAAAAAAAAAACACCCTACTGTTCCCTAAACTTAAAAGAATACATACTAGATTTACCCCTATCATTTAGAGAGCCCTTTTAAGCTAGTTCTTTGTGAATTTTGAGTCCTACCTTGATGGAGTCTCTGTCTGTAGGCAAAACAGCAGCAACACAAGCAGATAAAGTAGTGCAAAGAAGAAAAAAAAAGTACTTGTTAAGTTTACACAAACTCATATATTTATCAAACTTGATCTCTGATAAATAATAAATTGCACAGATGTCAACTTTGCTGTAAGTTAATTATTAACATTACCAGATTTACAAAGCAAGTCTACCTTTGACACAATTTCAGAAGGACCAAAGCTGACCATGCTTATTACTTATGTACCTTGTCAACCTTTCCACTTATAAAAATGTTTATAATCATGAGTCAACTCTGTACCATAGCATTAAGATAACAGAAAGAAAAATGAGTGGTTCTCATGTCGGGGATGGTAAATTTATACTTATGTGATAAAAATAATTTATCCAAGATTATAATTCATGGACATGACATGGAAACAGGAGTAGAAACAAGCTTTGAATTATGAACCACACCCTTTGAACCAAGGAACCACCACGTGCTAAGTAAATTCCCACAAAGGAATGCTGGGAGACTTTTTCATCTATTTTGACTTTAACTATTAAAACTTATTAGTAAAGCATCATACAAACATATAGTCACACTGAAATGTCTCTATACCATCAACTTTCTCACAGGAGGGAAGAAGTCAACCTAAAAGAAGCACAACTGGCCTTTAAATCAAGTAATTACATAAATAATTGTGCTATTCTTATAGTAAGAAATAAGTTACTTTTATGCTTTTAAACAGACTGGGTGAGAGAGGCAGTTAAATCAACAGATGTCACTAATTTGTGCTGTACCTTCTCAATTACTAAAACCACCAGAACTGTTTTCTTACCTGTAAGATTTTTACTGCCCTGAGTTTGTTCACCTGATTTATATGTAATAATTGATTTAGTCAAATATCAAGTGGGCATTTATTAGTAAGTCTTTCCCAAAATAAATTTGATCAAAATTAGCTATTAATGGAACACACTACTCCAAATACAGGACATCATAAGACTATTACTGATTTAGTCTCAGGAAACATAGGGTAGCTGGGGATCAAAGGCAATAATCAAGAAAACAGATCCCTTGCCTTTAAGGAATAGATTTACTCTTGCCAACCACTAGGGTGTCACTAGACAAATGACTGCTTTAAATAATGAATTTATCTTATTTTGTTTAGTCACTGGTAAAATTAAATTCAGAGATAGACTCAACAATGGTATCTGGAACCTACCCTCAGCAGCAGGTAGGTAATCTCAGACTACTAACACAAGAGGATTGCTCACCTCTTTGGTGATCATTGTCATGATGCTTCTTCTCATCTTTAATTGGAAGGTGGGATTGACCTCCCAGGGCACTGGAGAGGGCCAAAAGCCCAGCACTGCTACCAATAGGTGGAATGGCAGGGGGCTGAAGCCCCGAAGGGTGTGGAGTCAGAGGCACAGGCAGACCGTGTCCATGTGATAAATGCTGAGCCTGGAGTTGTTGCTGCTGTGAAAAATTAGACACAGATATTGAATTTGTCCCTTCTATCAATCCACCACCCCAGCAAAAAGAACTCATAAATAGAAAATGAAAAATCCAGTAACATGAAGGAAATAATTATAATGTACATGTTTTCAAAGGGGGGAGGAGAAAAAGAAATGTATAGATGGTAAATGCTTCCTTTCTTATTCATATTTGGGGATTTTGTACATGAACAGTAAATAACTTAGCTTTTAAGTAGTAAAATTATCTAACTTAACATTTAGAGTTTAAAAAGCCTGTTTTGTTCCCAAAAGGGGGGGGGGCTGGCTATCATACATTTCTAATCAAAACATGTATGTGAATAACTGTTAAAGCAGTTATGTTGAACAAAAAAGGCTGAAAATTGAGAAAATTAGTGTTAAACAGTTCTCCCAGAACCACTGCACAGCATGCAGGGAGAGTTAATTTGAAAGAGAAAACCTGAATTAACAACCCAGAAAAGGAAACTGGTTGCAGCCACCGTTTTAAGCCCTTTAAGTGTCCTCAGCGGTACTTGAGCAAATTACTAAAGAAAATCTAATGTAGCAAGGCTTGGGTCCTCCTGTAGGCTTGCTCAATAATGCTGAAATAATTGGGCACTCTGTGCACGTTTAGTGATGCTCGAATGAAAAGCTAGAGGCCTGCCCTTGTACTCTTCTCTAGCGGCCGACTCTATGTTGTGACAGGTTTATTTGAGTGGGACTGTGATGCATGCACCAGTAACTGCGCTGACAAGAGTTTAAAGTCATTTTTACCAGCACACTGGCAACACATAGAGAAAGCCCTTGAGAGGCTGGAATGGGAGTGCTTGACCTCAGCTGAGGCTGCACCAAGCTCCACTACAAGAACTGCTGTGGGCGGCCTGGTTGCCTCTTCTGAGTGGGAAAAGGAAGGAGGGGGAGGAGGAAAGGAGTAGGGAGGGTATTAAGTTAAACATGTCCCTCAACAGAAATTCCTTCAACTCAAAACCCTGCTCCAATTTTCTATCAGAACAAGTGCCGAGTAATTCTCAGATTAATGTTTGTAGTGATTAAATATTACTGTCTTACAATAAATCACTATCTAGGCCTAACTTATGACAGTAAGCAAGATTTCACAAAATAGTTTTAAAAAATAAAATTATCCTAGTAAAAAGGATCTTGAAATGCCTTCATAAAACACTTCAAAGAAAAAAGTGAATATTTTTCTCTCTTTTCCAAATTCTGTTTGTTTTCTTCTTCTTATCTTCTTATATTTGACTGAAGTCAAAAGTATAGCATTAATTAGCTCTTTTTTCTTGTTGACCTGCATCTATTTTCTGGCTATGTGCATTTAAAATACAATCAATAAAATAAAGTACAAACACTTTTGTCAAGTTTAGATTAAATAAAAATAGAAATAGTACCTAGACACCCCACCAACCAAGCCCCATGTGCAAAATCATGCCAAAGTTTTTCCTAACTGGGTAGTTTTTAAGTTAGATTGTTCTTCATCTGAGTGGCTAAAAATCATACCCATAATTCTTTACATACTGTAATTTAGACATGACCAAAAAGTATGAGTATAAAATTATATTTTCTAAATGAATATGAAGAAAACAAAATAGGGTAGCAAGGCTTGGTTCCTTGCTACCCTATTTTGTTTGGCAAACTGACTTCAAATTCTTGTTCAACTTATTCACAGAAAATTGCTCCAACTCTCTTTTTCCTCTATATTTCCCTAATACTTCAGGTGTATGGTTTTTAGGCACACAGCCACTGTCTGAGTTCAAATGAAAAGCCTGTTTATAAGAGCCTGCTTATATGTGTGGAGGGACTTGAGCTGGAAACCAGGATACAAAGAGGCCTAAGGCTGGTCTATTCTTTCCAGAGTCTCAGCGTCTCTGGCAAGTCAGGGTCTTCTTATAAAAGATGAACAACAATGACTTTATAAGGCAACAAATGATACAGGGAGTCCTACAAGACAGTACACACACAGGATATTTGGAGAGAACTTTAGAAGACAAGTGAAACATGAGCTGATCTGAAATGGGTGAATGTAACTTAGATAAGTAATGTGGGGGTTGTTCTAAAGCACAAAGAATGACATGAATTTAGTGGGGGTAAAAGCCACTATCATTCAATACAGGCTCATTGGAACTGAAACGAGCTTATGGAGCCTTGCAGTAATTAATGTCTAGAGTAATAAAGAGCCTGTAATAAGAGTATAGTGGCAGTAGAAACATATGAAGATTGACAGGACTCAGTGATATGGATATAAGGACACAGAAGAAAAACAAATTGATAGTGATCAATGTAAGTTACCTATAGGTCTTGTGAACATTTTTCACTTTCAGTCAGTGCTGGCCTGCCAAGTGGAATTGGCTAGCAAGAAGTTAGATTAGGGGTAGGGAAATTTGAGAGGTAGAAGTCATTTGCATAAAGGTAGGTGATGCTAGACAGGAGTAAAGGAGCAAAAGGAAAAAAAAAGACAAAAGGAAATACAACAGGAGCATTCAGAGAGCTATAAAGAGGTTGATCATGATGATCATTTCAATATTTGAAGCAAGCAAGCAGCAATGAAGATATACTGTCTGTGGCTGCAAATGGGTCAGAGATAAAAAAAAAAAACTGACATATTTAAATTAGTCTTAGTAGTGCTCAGTTTCATGAGAATGGTGGGCCTTGGGTTCTGAATATGAGAGAATGGTGTACCTGGGGTCCAGATTTCAGGGTATAAAGAGTATGTGTTTGTGCTACTTCCACTTCTTAATATCTCCTCTACACACACAACGACATGAGTTGTTAAAAAAGTTTGGCAGTATGAAGACAGGGTATAGATCCAGAGCAGTACTAAAGAGGGCAAACAAAGTTATTTTAATTAAATTTACAAATATTTATCAAGTACCTATTGTGTGTAAAGCACTATGCAGACAAAAAAAATCAATTAAAATATAGGATATTTTTATCCCCCCTGAAAAAGTGCTGCCTCAAGTTCTTTTGACTTTACATGGACAATTCATCTTAAACAAAATGTTAAGAAGCTCTGGTATTAAGCTTCCAAGCAGAAGGACACATCAGTAACAGAGAACACCTGGAGATGTGAGGCAGAAATTTGGAGAATTGAAGGAGCAATAAAGCAAAGAAGGGAAGATGATGTGGGCTATGCAGGTGGGGAGGGGTCAACCTTAAAGGGAAAAGAACTTTCTTCCTCTAAGGTGGACATAAAGGAGGAGAGAAGGTAAGGTCCTGAGAGCAGTGCAGAGGTGGAACAAAATAAATTGAGGATCCCAGGAAGTCTTTACTATGAATGTCACGTGGAAACAGACACCACATATATTTTCTGCCTTTGAAAAGGTCCTGCTTGAGCGGAAAAATGAGAGTAGTTATGGTTCTTTTTTATCCTCTGAGAGAATAAAAACAATACTTCTAAATCATTGAAGGTATTGGTTTTGGATGAGTTTTTTTTTTTTAATGTATAAAGAAACAATGTATTTTTAATGTGTCAAATAATTTGTAAATGTTTCAGAGTCTCTAGTCACATAGGGCTAGGTATGTATCAGATGCAGACTTAACAAAATTTAGAGTCTGAGAAGGGAGGTTAAGAGAGACCCAGCAAAAACAAATAAAATCCTTGAAAGTTTACTCTCTGGTTTCAGAAACAATAGACCTCTTTTATCTAAAAATAAAAGTTCAAATTTCTAAGAATTAAAGACATTCCATAAACTAGCAACCTAACTTTGCACATCCCCGTGCAATATCATCCAGGAAGCTCTTTGCCTATAATACTAGTCTATTTAGTAAGACATCTCTAATAATCAAGACATACATATAAACGTAGCCATCTCATTTGTATCTATATATTTATGTTCTGCTTGTCCTTTCATGCCATACTCCTGATTACCTTCTTTTATGAGGACAGTCCTAATCACTTTGGCTCAAAGTAATCTCTATCATCGCCTCTAAATTCTCACAGTACTTGAGGCCAATATCATTTATATGACACTTAGCAACCAAAAATAATAAAAGGTTGTGTGTGTGTGTGTGTGTGCGCGCGCGCACGCGCACCATAACCCCTTAGAGATGTCTTTAAAATTTTCCACAGTACCTAGATACTCCTGAGTAGATGTTCAAACACATTATCAACTGACATCAGCAACAATCTTAAAAGTGGTAAGGTTTAGTTCTATTCTTGGTGACCTCTCGAGCTTTAAATTTTAAAAAGGAACCAGAAGAAATGAAAAAGCTATTTCTGCAATAACCCTTCATTTCGACAATTTTAAAATAAGCAGCAATAATCTAAAAAATACAGGATGGATATTCTAGTGATCAAACTTTGGGCTTGGCCCTCAATATGAAAAGTATGCATTTATTTTTATTGCTGGGCTTTTTTTTAATTCCTAATATTACAAATCAAAAGTGGGTTCAAATACAACTATCACTAAACTTTCTCTAAACCAGGAAACTATTTATCCTATATCCACATATTTTAAGCTTTTAATAAGTTTCTACTATATAGAGGTCCTATATACTCTTTACCTGGCTTTCCCTAATTTCCCCTAATTTTAAACAACCATAGAATTTATTACGAAGAAATTAACACCAGCATATTACCATCAACCAAAATATAGACTTTAATTCAGAGTTCCCTAATTATTCCACTAATGTTATTTTTCTGTCCCAGAATACCATATCACATTTAAGCTTTAATTTTTTACCCATTATAACAAAAGTCCTTTCAAATTCTTATGAATAGAAACAATCAAATTATAGCCATATTAGTTAAGAGAATATGCCTTGAACTTAAAGCAGAAAAGAAAATGAGAGGGTGCTATCATAAACCCACATCATAAGTCACCCATTATACACATAAAATACCAAACAAAAAACATACTCAGTATGGCAACATGTAGAAAGGAAAGATTTGTTATGAAATTTTTAAAATATAAAAGTATAGATAGACCAAAATGAGATTTAACATATCACCAAGAGCTATTTCATAAAAATATAAATATTGAAATATTATAGTTGGTTTTAAAATGTTTTTAATCAATAAAACAGACTTGTTTCTGTATTTAGAGGTCATATTTAAGTTTCTTTGTAAATTTTCACCCAGGAAACACCCTAGAATTAGAGTGACAGATGTACTTAAAATTGATAATGATTGGTGAATAAAAACATCAGAGACTACTTCTTTAAATAAAAGCAGTGAGTCATCAAAGGCTGAACTAAATTTTAACCCTTTATCTCCATTAAAAAATTAATTTATCAAACATCAAATAACATTCCAGAATTAAATTTCAAAAAGAATTTCTATCTAACTGTCTAGTCAACAGAGGGAAACTCAAAGCAGATTCCCTGGAAAAGGATCCGGGTTCTCTGGATATTACTGAAGGAGCTGAGAGTACCACAATCAAATGGACTGCCCTACAACACTGTGAAGGCCCACAGTCCTCTGATCTCTGACCCGTCTGTGTTAATTACAGAGCAAATAATCAACAAGGGTTTAGAACCTCTTTTTTTAAAATTTATTTAATATTCCAATGTATACAGGACCATAGAATGCATTACAATTCACATTACACATATAGAGCATATTTTTTCATCTCTGGTTGTACACAAAGTACATTCACACCATTTGTTTCTTCATACATGTACTTAGGGTAATGATGTCTATCTCATTCCACCATCTTTTCTACCTCCACTCCCTTCTCTTCCCCTCCTACCCCTTTGCCCTATCTAGAATTCATCTAATCTCCCCATGCTCCCCCTCCTAATCCCACTATGAATCAACCTCGTTATATCAGAGAAAACATTTGGCATTTGATTTTGGGGGACTGGCTAACTTCACTTAGCATTATATTCTCCAACTCCATCCATTTACCTGCAAATGCCATGATTTTATTCTCTTTTATTGCTGAATAATATTCCATTGTGTATATGTACCACAGTTTCTTTATCTACTCATCCACTGAAGAGCATCTAGGTTGGTAAAACCTACCTCTCTTTTTAAAGACCAAAGGAAGGGAAATGGATATTAAGAATAGTAGTTTCACACCAATCTATTATTAAAATAATTTAAGATAATAACAAATCAGCAAGTTAAAAAAATGCTCATAAAAAACTAAATATTCAATCCAAAAAAAATCAAAGTGGAGGGCATAAACTGTAGTGCCAATTACACATTAAAATAAATGTACTCCATGGAAGCATAACTGAGGAAACACCTATAGAGGAAAACAGGTATCTTGGGGAAAAAACTTTTTACTGATCTTCCTAGACCAATACTACCTTCAGGTACCTTTAAAAAAAGAAGTAAAGGGGGGCGGGGACTTTATCTCAAACCACATATAAAATAAAACTTTCTTCTGTTCTCTTGATGGACCATCCAAGAGAATAAACATTAAAATGGAGTGAACTTTAAACTTAGGCAAGTAAGTACTCCATTAAGATAATTAATTTAATTCTGAAAAATAGCCAGTAATTATGTCTGAAAATATATAGCACAGAGGTGGTAGACACAACCTCAATTCTGTTAATAGCTTTTCACTGGATTTTCTGTAACAAAAGAATTATTTCCTTAGAGCTTCAAATCTGGTAGGAAAGAAAGAAAAGAATCACTAGAAAATGGAATTCACAGGAAATGTCTTTAGAAATTGTTGTCTTTCTGTTAGCAAAAATAGGAATTCCTCTTAATGGAAGGTCCTCAACTGTTTGATCACTAAGGACTGACTGGTTCATGACTAAGGAGGAGCTGGTGAGGTTACCCTCACCACACTTTCCTAGAATTCTGGACATCTCCAACTGAAATTCAGGTAGAGGTTTTCTTGTTGGCTACTCCTTATCTCCACTAAACTCTTAACAGGAGAAGAATCCTCAAAAAATAGGCATCTTTCTTAGAAGCAATTGCTACCTCTCAGTAGTAATAAAGCACAGTTAAATGCCTGAACCTTGATTTCTAAAAGTACAAAATGAACCTGCAACATCTTGTGCCAGAAAGCAAGACAGCTATCTAGACTAACGGGTAGTATCAAAAAGACAATGAGTCAAAACTTAACAGGTCCCTGCTGCTGGTAAAGCTTGCAACAATTTCCCAGCATTGTTAAGAATGAAGACTCTCATAGATTAAAACATTTAAAAGAAAAAAAAAGTTTCCAGAAGTGAAGTCCCTCGTACCTTAAGAAAACAGGTAGAGTGGGCATTCTGGAGCCAAGAGCTTGAGAATAGCTCCCACGCCAGTGCCAGCTTTCCATCTCCAGGACCAGATGACTCCCACCTTTACACCAGCTGACCAAGCCAGGTGCATTGAGCATTGGTCTTGATCCAAATGGGACACACTATTCCAGAACAGAAGTAAAGGGTAGACTCTACAGACCTTCAGAAGAGTCAGAGGGAGAGGTAAGAGACTCTGAAATGGAGCCGCAAGCAAAGACTGGTCTGATATCTGCAATCCCTAGCTTGGGAAAATACTGTTCAATATGGACAATTCTGCTAACCTGGCTTCTGTCTGTAGAGACGGGATGGAGTCTGAGAAAGGAGATCCTCCTTAACACTGATGAAGCACCACAATGAAGTGACAGCAGGGTCAATCAGCTAGAGTTTCTATCATTTATATGAGCAAGAGCAGGTCAATGTTTCTGAGCTTCTGTTTCTTCCTGTAGAAGTGGAAGCAATTATAAAATCTACTTCCCAATGTTACTAGGACAATTCTATGGCATGTGCTATTGAGAAAAGGTATCCACTTACACCTTACACATACACAAACACACGGAGAAAGGAAGGGAAGGAGAAAGATGGGGGAAAGAGAGAACAGGAAAGATTCTTCTTTAATTTAAAAGGAAAGAATTATTTTAAAATGTACCATTTCAGCACTCTAATTTATGAACTGATTCCTCCAAGACAGGTGCTAAAACATTGTTGGAAACACGTTATTCACTGTTAAAATATCACATCACATATCACCTTGCTTTATCAATGACATGGTGATACAACCAGAAATACACACCACTATCTACAATGTAGCATTCCTACTAAAAATACATAACCTGAATCTAAATTTGAGAAAACATTCCAACAATCAGATCCAGATTTCACAAGACATGCCTGAGATCTTCAAAATGCCTATGTCATAAAGCAAAATGGTTTGGGATTTATTCTACTAGATTAAAGAAGACTAAAGAGACATGACAACAAAGGCAATTTTTGTGTTGAATTCTGAATTGTAGGGGAAAATGCTATGAAGAAAAAAGTGCTATCAGAGAAATATGACTATGAATGGTACTACTGGATATAGGAATGTATTAACAGTATTGTGCTTACATAAGAAGATATCCCTGTTCCAAGAAGATACACACTGAAGTACTAACAGATGAAATGACCGTCCTCTTATTTTCAAACAGTTCAACACACTTAAAAAAATCCATACATGCGCACACACAGATGTAGGCAAATGATAACTGGTGAATCTAGGTGATGAGTATACAGTGTCTGTTTTACTATTCAAATTCCCTGAAGTTGTGAGATGCAAGGAAAATAAGATGTGCTCTTCTTGCCATAAGACACAAATTCTTGATTTTAATAACATCTCTAGCAAAAGCTAAAGGTTAAATGAATATATGGAAAGATACACAAGTAAAAAAAAAAAAGAAGATCTCCTTCAAGCTAAGTTCATTTATAACTATTTATGATCACTTAAAACTTGGAATTTACTGTAGGAGAAAGACATGCATTTAGAGCAATTCTAGAAAGATTATCACTGAAAGGGTTAAGTTTCTCATGCTAAACAAACCACAGATTTCTACAGACCTCAAGATATCTGGGCTGGTCTCAGATGAGCCAGACAGACAAAAAAAAAATAAAAAAAGGGCAAAGCAACCAAATCTCAGGAAACCCGAGCCAAGGGTTCTACTGTCCCAAATTGCTACTTAGCTCATGAAATAACAAGGGAAGAAGAAAAAAATAAATAAACCCTTAACTTTCCTACTGATGATCTTGTTAGCACTTTTTCTGAATTGGTCTAAAGCTTACCAAAAGAGTACTTCTAAGCAAATTAATAATAAAAGTACAATTCCTTGAAGGTTTCTTTATGCTATTTAAGGAAAAAAAAATGTAGGGACTAAGATCAACACATCTATTTTGTGAGTTTTATTAAGTCATCAAGTAAAGGAAATGTGCTCAGAAAAGCTTTCTATAGTTACTTCATACTACTTTTTAAAAGTAAGGCTACATTTGAAAAGACTATCTACTTTAGGCTCTTAGGTAATTCTGATTTTTGTTCTTATTACTTGAGAGATTAATGAAACTCAAATGTTACCAACATGAATTGCTTGCCAACAGTTATGTATTGCACCTGTGTGTGTGTGCGCTCGAGCGCACACATCTTCATAGAATATAAATGTAAATCAAAGTTCAGCAAATAATGCCAAATACTATTATGTGTAACACACTGATTTTTCTATTCTATATTTTTTTAAAAAATACTGACTGTGAGTAGTGAATTGATTTCATTCCACATTCATGAATCTTCTGAAATTTGAAGACTAATGTGGGCCAATACCAGCCCATGTGAAGTAAAGGAACAATCAGTGAAAGATGGCATTGGCGCAAGAAAATGAAGTACATATCCTTCACTATCCAGGTCCAGAAATATACCAGCAGCCCTATCAGGCAGGTCCTTTTCTCAACTAGTCTGATCATTCATAAGAATAAATGGAGGCAACAGCTCTGGGAAAGTGACACTTGAATGGAGACCTGCAGCATGCAAATGACAGTACCTTGCAGAGAGCAAAGAGAACAAATCAGAAGCAAGAGAAAAGGCAGCTGCAAGGCCCAGAACAGAACAGATACCTGCTGGGATCAAGTAAGAGAAAGTAAGACTGATGACCCAGTAAGCATGGAGGAAGTTAGACAGAATATGAGTATTCTGGGAATCAGACAGTGCACACTAAGGGGTTTCAATTTTAATAATGAAAGCTCTTGTCTAGAGTGTGGTTTTCAGGTTATTTTTAAAGCTAAATTTTTATTTGCTCTTTATCTGGTATGATCTGTATCATAATCATTCTTTGTTATATATGTTGCAAAATATCTTCTCCTAGTATTCTGGCTTGTCTTCTCATTTTCTGTGAGGTATCTTTTGATGTACAGGTTTTTTCATTTTAACTAAGTAATAAATACTATCAATTTTTTTCCTTATGATTTGAGTTGTGATCCATTTAAGAACTCTTACTATGAGATTTAAAAAAAAAAAGTTCTTCTAGATTTTTTTGTTTCGCTGAGGTTTTTAAAGTTCTGTTTTTTAATGCTTCTAGGATTGACTTCTACATATGATGAGATGTATACAAGAAAAACTGTCCCCCTACTAATAGTTACTAGGATCCAGATTTCTCCCTACTTATCTGCTTGCCCATTCTGACATGTATGTGTAGATCTATTTCTGAGTATTTCACTGGCTATGTTATGTTTTGGATAGAGACTTCCCCCAAAGACTTATGTGGGGCTTGGTCCCCACTGCAGCAGTGTTCAGAGGTAGGGCTGGGAAGTAACTAAATCATGACAGCTCTAACCTCATCAATGAATTACTGCATTGATGGATTAATAATCTGATGATGCTACTGGGATGTGGTGGATACTGGTAGGAGGTAGGGCCAGTTTGAAGAAGTCAGTCGCTGGAGATATGCCCACTGGGACTATATCCTGTCCCCAGCCATTTTTTTCCCTCACTCTTTGCCATGAGGTGGGCAGCTTCCCTCCAACACAATCTTTGAGCATAACATTCTCTCTAATGCATCCCACAAGTGATTTTAGTATTTCATATCAGGATCTATTCTATTCTCAAAAGGCACAGGTTTAAATATTTTTAAATCATTGGGCCCTTTGTGAATATAAACACCACAAACACTATTATTGAAAAAGTGTATACTATCCTCCCCTAAAAAACATACACCCAATTTTGCAAATGTTTTGGGGACTTAATGGACAGCCCAATGCCCAAGCCTGAAATCCTAGATCTAAAGACCTAGTATCATCAAACCTACCTAATGATAACTTTGGGTTCTTACACTAACAGGAAGATAAAACACAGTATGAGTCAAGCATATCCAACCAATCTATGGCTAACCAATTCACATGTGGTTCAAGCACACCCAATTTTCATTTTCCTCCCAAAGCTAAGCTATGAACAATCATAACAGTGGATCTCAGGATAAAGGGAATATGATACCAGCGTTTAAAAAAAAAAAAAAAAAGAACATGGCATAAAGGGAACAAATAAAGGAAAAGAGCAGCCCAGTGATTACACAGGTAAGCTCTGAACTCACTAGAAATTTGGATTCCAGTTCTGCCACTTCCCCCTTATGTGGCTTCAGGAAACTACTTTTCCCTTCAGAGCCTTAGTTTCATTATTTGTGAAGTTCAGATAATATTGTTTCCTTCCAGGGTTGATGTGAAGATTAAATAATTCATATAAATGCTTACTTAGCACAGTACTTAATACAAAGCAAATATTCAATAAACATTCACTCTTTGTAGTTACCCTTTTAGGGAAAAAAAAAAGCCTGGAGATATGATAAATCTAGACAAATAATGGATACAAAAGGACACCAAGTTTTAAAATGAAAATTCCACAATGATCAAAACAAATAGGCTAACAAAGTCATGTTAGACTAGATAGTACTTCGGTGTCTATCAGCACCAGTCTTACATTTTTTCCCTTCATTTATACTTTTTTTCCTTTTATTATTGATGCATTAGAGCTTGCATATAATGGTAGAATTCATCATTACATGGTCATATATCCACACAATAAAATTTGGCCATTATCATTCCCTAGTATTTTCCCCATCTTCCTCCGTCCTCCTGGTCCCTTTTCTCTACTGATTTCCCTGAGATCCTTCCCCACCCACGCACACTTCTCTTCCTTTTTCCTCTCTAACTTCTACATGAAAGAAAACATACAGTCCTTAATTTTCTGAGCTTGGTTTATTATGCTTAACGTATCGTTCAAGTTCTATCCATTTTTCTTTATGGTTAAATAAAACTTCACTTCATATATATCACATTTTTTAAAAATCCATTTGTCCACTGATAGACACCTAGGCTGGTTCCATAGTTTGCTAGCCTTGCATCTGACAGATCAGAAAACTTAAATGAAATTCCTAAGGTCAAAATATAAGTGACCCTCAGGTTTGTGTATTTTCTATTACTCCATGCTTTTCCTCAGTCTGGGCCCAAAACTGTGGGGTAGGGGGAACTAAATTAAAAAAATAGGTCAAAATACAGTATTTATTCACTTAATATTCACTGAACAATATTATAGACAAATTATTGCATGTTTACTGAACAAATAGTTACTTTTTATTGTACAAATGCTTACTGAAAATTATGAGCTACCTATTATTCTAAGCACCATGGCTACACAAGTAAACAAGATATTTCCAGCTAGTGAAGGAAAAGTAATACACAAACAAATCAATCCTACTACATGCTATGAGGAAAATAAAACAGTCTAATGGAGCAGTGAATGAACTAGATGAAGCAACACATAAAAAGGGCTACAATCCAGAGAATTCTTTCCTAAGGAGAAAACAAATGAGCTGAATCTTTGAAGATGAGCATGAGGAAGACCACATCAAGACATGGAGAAGAGTACTCTAAAAGATGGAAGAACTGGTGCATGAACTCCAATCAAGAACAGGCTAAGCATGATCCACGGACAGAAGAAGAAAGCCAACATGGCTTTATGACAGTTAAATGAGGAGTGTGAGTGGCATGTGGAGTCATAAAGGTAGAGGAAGGTCAGCTCATGCTGAATCTGTGTTATCTGTAGACCATGGTAAGAAACTCAAAAATTTTTCCTAAATAAAAGCTAACCATCTGAAGGTTTTTAAGCAGAGGAACAAAAGGATTCCATTTATGGAATGGAAAAAGATCACTTTAGAAAAAGATAACTCTGGCTACCAGGTATAGAATAAAGTATAGGAAGACAAATGCACAAACAATATCTCTATAGGAGTAGACCACAGGAGACAAGCTGGGAGAGTGCCTGGAACTAGGGGCAGGTGGAAGATGCATTCATTGTAGGAAAAAAACAATTAGGAGGCAGATAAGACACCATTTTTGACAAAAGTGGTGGGCTTGGATTTCTTCCCCCGAAATTATTAGCCAGTCTTTTAAAATACTGATAACAAAGACCTGAAGTTCTGAGGGGGGTATTGGTAAGGGCAATAAAGACAAAGAAAAAATATGCCTACAAGGGAAAGAGAAACATCACTAATTAGCTACAGTAATCAGCACAGTGTGGCACTGGTGAAAGAAATGAAGAATTTAATGGAAGAGAACAGAGTCTAGAAATAGATTCACACAAATAGTTGATTTTCAAAAAATGGTGCAAGGGGTATTCAATAACGTACAGTCTTTTCAATTAATGGCGTGGGAACAATTTAATCAGATGTCCATCTGAAGAAAGAAAAATTAAGCTGTATCTTACACCATAAACAAAAACGCAACTGAATCATGGGCTAAGTATTAAAAATCTTCATGAAGAATAATATTAAGAAAATATTTGTAATCTTGAATTAAATGTTGAAGTAAATGTTACTTAGAAACAACACCAAAAGTAAGATCCACAGAAGAAAAAAATAATAAACTGGAATTAATCAATGTTAAAAACATGTGCTCTTTAAAAGTCACTGTTTAAAAAAAATGAAAAGATATACTATAGAATGAGTGAATGTATTTTCAAAATTCACAAACTTTCAAAATTCAATTAAAAAAAACTCAAGAAAAAAAGGAAGATTTGAACAGATACTTTATCAGAGACAGAGATGGCAAATAAGCACATAAAGACATTAAGTATCATTAGTTGTTATGGGAAAATAAAAATATGATGAATATCCCTATGCACCTATTACAACAGCTGAAATAACCTCAAAAATCTACAAGTGCAAGTACTGGTAAGGATATAGAGCATAGGTTCTTTCATACGCAGGAGATGACAAAATAATAAGGCTACTCTGGAAAACAGTATGTCAGTTATTTGGAAAGTTAAATACACACTTACCATGTTACTTATTTGGCAATCTTATTTCTAGGTAATCTACCCCAAAGAATTGAAAACTTACTTTGAAAAACCTCAATGTGAATATTCTTGTGGAATTACTCATAATTACTCAAAACTGAAGATAATCTCACTGTCCTTTTCAAGGAGAGAATGGATAAACAATGTGGTATATCCATACAATGGAATACCATTCAGTAATACAAAGGATTGAGCTATTGATATGGGCAATCACACAAATATCAAATGTTTACACAAAATGAAAGAAAATTAAAAAGGTTACACAATGCATAATTCCATGTATATAGGACATTCTCTCACTTTGGGAGAAAAAATATTTTTAGTGGTAGCCGGTTGCTGAGGATAGGGGAAAGAACTGTCCGCAAACTAGGGAATTGAAGGTGGGGGAAAGCTATTCTGTATTTCAGTTGTGATGACATGTGTCTATATTTAGTTATCATAACTCACTGAACTTTTACGCTATAAAGGATAAATTTTACTTTATATAAATTTACCTCCATAAATCTGACTTAAAAGGAACATCAAATATCCATAATGTATATTTCTAAATTGCCAATTCCAAGTATCTTAAAATATGCCTGAAAACATAAAAAAAAAAATACACAAAATTTGCAAATGCCTGTAGTATCATTTTATCATGTTTTCTACGGTTTTCTTTCACTAATATCCTTGGAAACTTCTCTTATGAAAATAAGATAAATGTGTTGATTACATGTAGTAAAATGTAAAACCAAAAAGCTTACATTTACCAACTTAATAAAATGATTTAAAAGTAATTGAAGAATCATTTCATGGGGCTGGGGTTGTGGCTCAGTGGCAGAGTGCTCGCCTAGCAAGCAGGGGGCACTGGTTTCAATCCTCAGCATATAAAAATATAAAAAATAAAAATATTGTGTCCACCTAAAACTAAACAAATAAATATTTAAAAAAGGAATCATTTCAAAACACATTTCAAAAGCATTTTAAAATATTACAAAGAACAAAATAAAATGTCCTTCTGCAATAGGATTTGGTGAAGGTACTAAAATATTTGAATGAATGAATAAGCGGGATATAACAATCAAGTCATTCTTTTTAAAAAAATTTTTATTATTGGTTGTTCAAAACATTACATAGTTCTTGACATATCATATTTCACACATTTGATTCAAGTGGGTTATGAACTCCCCTTTTTATTATTCATTAAATTAAAGGGTTCTAATCTTTTCACAAAAGTCCTTAAGCGAATTCTTAAGACAACAAATACACTTTGGGATAGAAGCCTTTTTAAACTGATTTCCTACGAAGCTTTGAAAACACAAAACTGAAGTCTTAACAACTTCACTTAAATGCTAGGAGTCAAGCAGCCATTAGCCCTTTATTTACCTCTTTGAGGTAAGCATGCCTCTCTTATAGTCCATTCTTCCTCCCTCCCTCTCAATTTTGAGGGATACAAGGCAGGCACTGTCCACAAGGATAAAAGTCTTTGACTAAATGGCAGCTGGTGATACTGCTTGGAGGAACACTATTAAGAAAAAGAATTATAAAATCAAAGATAAAAACAAAACAAAAAACCACACATGGGTTCAACCCCAGAGTACCACACAAAGAGAGAGAGAGAGAGAGAGACTTATTAAAAGCAAATAACAAAAACAAAACTATAATAGGGTTAATAATTTCCAATTGTTTCCCTGCAAGCTAACTGAAGTGAAACCTGCTTTACTGTGTAACAGTGCTTCCCCTTTGATGCACACTGTGCTCCTATGTAAATGAATACACATTTGCAGATCTAGGAAATATAACGTCCACAGGCCTTAACTGATACAGATGTACCCACCCATATTCTATAATTCTGTTAACACTTTGTGCCAGACTCTCTCTTGAGCTATGGAAGTGAGCTATGGAAGTGCATTTACTGAAGGGAAGGCAGGCTCCTTCCTAAACAGAAATATATCAGCACTTCAGATCATCACTAGTTTGAGGGAAGAGCTTCTAGATATTTCTCCCAGAGAACCTTTGTAATGGAAATAACTGAGTGCATACCACAAATCAGAAATCCTGTTCCTTAGGAGTGCTTTTGTGTCTTTTTTCCCCCCCTGAGATGTATGTGTGTGTGTTGGGGGGGTGGGGGACACAATTCTGAAGTACAGCTGAGTTGAAATATTACTTAAATATATTAGTCTTTGTTATGAGAAGGGAAATTATTGCCTCTTAGAGCTTCATCAAATTGCAGCAGAAAGATTAGATTATGACTACATCACTCAATAATAGTCTCCTGCTTCACAGCAAATGAGCCAGTTTAAAAGTGGAGGGGAATGGGTAGGCATACCAACAGAAGATAAAGAAGGATGTGATACAAAACTCCTTAGGTTTTAATGCCATCACAGCTTTTTGAGAGCAGATGAGCATAGCCCTACAACAATTATAAAAAATAGGACATCTTCAAGCCAGCCTCTGCCCCTAGACTATTGATGCAGCCTGTGGCCAGCATAGCCTAAGAAGCCTTTAAACTTCAGGCATGTAAAGACAGTCACAAAGATGAAATAACAATTTCCACAAAGATGAAATAACAACCTCCAAGAAAATACAAAATCAATTTTACAGCTTTTTAAAATTCCATTCCATATTACATACATTTAGAAAGTATCAATGAGTTGAGAGAAACACAAGACAAGGAGATTCACCAGCACGTTTCCTTATAAGCACAGGTTTAAAAAATAATGTGAACAATGAGTTGTAAAAACTGAGCTACTGAGGACTAAGTTCTATGCATAGAATTCACATCAGAAAAGCAGCCATAATTCTATCATAGTACTACAATTACCTATCTACATCATAAAGTCCCTTAAATAGCTTGAAGCCTATAAAGTCAAATCCTGAATTTCTTAGATCTTCCAATAAAAATGAAGGGCCAGAGTTTGGCTGAAGATAATTCTGAAATAATCCCAGAACAAGAGTGGGGGCCTAATGAAAGAAAATCAGGAAAAAGGAAAACCCAAACAAGGAGGTATTCTCTACTAACTTGGGCATGTAAAGCTGCATCCTGCTAGAGGGTGGATTTCAACAAAGGTCTCAAACAAATCACTGGGAGAAAGAAAACTCTACACAGTCTGGTGTCCAAGCCTTGGGACTTATGTTATAGTTGCAATTGTTAGAGAGAAAAGGATTGACATGGACCTAGGAAAAATAATATTGCTTCAACTCTGTGGGTACAGCTATTTTCAAAACAGGATAAAAGCAGAACAAAATTAACAATACCTTTTGAAGACCTTTTATTAGCCAATGCAGAGGAATGAAACTACTGCTTTTGGATACTTAATATATTTTTGCTTTTGTTAAAAGTGAAGTTGTATTGTTTATTTTATTTCAAGTTTTGTATTACTGAAGGCTATGTGTCCACAGACATACACATCATACACCTTTGATGGAGAGAAACACACACATTTGTTTTTAAACACCTCCACACATTTATACCTTTCTAATTTTTGCCTAATGGCCAATTTGTTTAAGAAAACAAGGGAAATTACCATAAAGGCTCACTGCCCAAATGGCTTTGAAAGTTAAAATGGCAATTTTGAAATCTACAATGGACAAGGAGGAACATACACACTTTTTTTTTTTTTAGAGAGAGAGAGAGAGAGAATGAGAATTTTTAACATTTATTTTTTTAGTTCTCGGTGGACACAACATCTTTGTTTGTATGTGGTGCTGAGGATCGAACCCAGGCCGCACACATACCAGGCAAGCGCGCTAGGGCTTGAGCCACATCCCCAGCCCATACATACATTTTTAAGTTGTCATACTGCAAGACCCTCTCCCAAAAAGTCAATCTAGAACACACACACACACACACACACACACACACACACACATTAATTTAAGGGTCAAGCATATGACAAGGACAATGAAAGAAAAATCTAAGGGGGGGGGGAACAATTCCCCTTTGGTATTGTCTTTCTTTTTTTAAACTAATTCAAACACATATAGGATGGTAAAGGCAAAGTCATTTAAATCATTTCCTTAGTAATACAAGTAATATTTAAATAGATTTAACAGTGCTGCTCCAAACCAATGAATTATGGGTTTAAAACCTATTAAAATGTAATGTTTTTTTCCTGAGCTGAGAGGAGAGAGATTTAAATCCACTGAATTTTAATATTTCAGCTTGAGCTGCAGGAGGTAGAGAAAGTCCAAATGAACTATTCCATCAGCACCATTCAAGCATGAACATTTTAATCAGTTTTACTTCCTTGGAGTTCTCTAACACAGTTTACGCTGTCATTCTGAAAGCACTTAACACAGAGAGTGTGAAAAACCACCAAGGCTTGTTATTGCCTTCACAATTGATGGCAAATAATTTTGCAGACTTCCTATCATTAAAATGTCACTGCTGAAAATTGAGGTTCAGCATTTCTAGTGCCAAACTACATTTTCCTACAACACCGTGGCATACCTGTTCTTAAGGTTTTTTTTTTTTTTTTTTTTTTTGGGGGGGGGACTTTTTATTTTAATGCATACGTTTCTACCATTGTTTTTTTCTTCAAGAGTTTTTAAAGGGGTGGAGTGCAGTTCCAAAAGAACCACATTCTTCTATTTTACAAGGGAAACATTTTTTTCCACGAATGTTCATACTGAAACTTTCTCAATGGTAGTTGCTTTGTTGAAATTCTTATAAGGTTCTAACTTAGTCTCCTTTATTAAGCACAGCCACATTCACACAGCATGCACTGATTATATAGTGTAATGGATTTAAAAAGCATTTTAAGATAGTCAGATGATTCAATTTAATAATACAGGAAATGAAAACATCATTTCTAATTAGATCATATTACTAATTTAAAGCTACAATTTGTGTGTTGTTCCAACAGTGTGATCTCTCAGAGATTCTAATTTAAAAACACAGTGGCTGGAGTAGGACACATGATAAGATCAAACTAAATACATTATATTCCCCTAGCCTATTTGGGGGAACTCAGAGAAAATTCAAGCAAGCATAAAACTAAAACACAAAATACTAAATAACTGTAAAAAGAAAATAAAACAGGAATTTTCCTGGTTTTCTTCCTTATAAATAAAAGAAAAATGGTATTTAACATATTTCAATCTATCAACAGTCTTAAACTGAACATGACCTGTGAAAGAAATCATTATAACTGTGTTTCATTTCATTAAGCACAACTAGCTTATTGTCAGGAGAACAGCCGCCTCTCTAGGTTTTTGGGCTCACTTCAGCATTTTGCATTTAAACTGCATGGATCACTGGTTTGGCTCATTTACCAATGAAGTTAGAATAATATTGCAGAGTTAAAAAGGTGCTTCATCAGATTTCATTAAATCAGAACATTTGCTCTTGTCTGGATAGTGTATATACATATAAAATAGATACATTGCCCTAATAAATAAATGAAGATCCCCAGGGTCTTAGAAGGGTCTTTACCTATTAGGAGAAAAACTTGTCACTCCCCCCTCAATGCAGAAAATCACAGATGACTACACTCTAAAAATCAAGTTTAAAAAATCTAAACCTGAATAATCATCATTTCTGTTAGCAGGTCAAAATACCAGCACCTCACAACACAGCCATAACCAGGAGGATACACAACTGGTCCATTTAACATTCCAAAATGTTACAACTCTCAAAGCTACTGGACCCACAAGACACTACCAGGGATGGAAAAGACAGAGGGACCTTAGCAACAATTCATCAAGTGAGTTTGTAACTGGGCTCTTTCTTCCTCACAAGGTTTGTGGTTCTCTGAAACTACGACATTTGTCTATTTCTGCAATCTATTTTTCAAAATAGATTATATGATTTTGAGTCCATTCTCTGCCTGAATACAATTAGTTTGAAGCTCCTCAAGATCTACCAATACAGCACATGTTGCTTTGATAGCATTTAGCTCTACTGTGTTAATTCTTCAAATTTTAGATCACAAAATTAAACTACCTTTATTTTAATAATTAAATCCAGATATACACAATATGTCTTTCAGTAGCTCAGTAACAATCTAATAAATCATCATTTCCCTGAGAAAAGGCAATCTGTCATCCCATTCAAAATAAACTAGGTAAAAATGAAATAGAAAACAGTATAAAAATGTATTTGATGTGACGAAGAGGGGAACTTATTTTGATTTTATACCCTCCCCCTCATATCTTTAAACATCATCCAAAACAAAACAATGCATTTTTTAAATTTAACTTAATCTTTCCACTGTGTACAAGTACATTCACTAAAAGACTCAAAAAAGGGTGGTGGGGAGGAAGCATTCCTAGAAAAAGGCCACCAATGAGAGGTAAGGGAAGGCAATGACTGTCTTATAGCTAGTCACAAAAATGATAAACACTATGACATGACCCTGGCAAGCTCTCCTATAAGGCACCACTCTGTTTATTTTTTCCTTATACAGCAAACACATAAAACTCGACAGTGGATGTGAAATAAAAATTCTACCACTTCTGACCTATGAAAGACTTAATAACAAAAAGATGCAGACCATCCCAACATGAATACAACACATTCAAGCACAAGATGTTTCATGCAAGTATAGTTGGTGTATACATGTATACTTAATTTTAAAAAATGTCCTCAACAATTAAGCTCAAGCGCTGCTGTTTTCTGGAGTTTTAAGAAATAAAATCTAATTGTGAAATGTTTTCATCTCTTAATACCTATCCTAACTGCACCTAACACAGAAAATGTATGATAAATGTTATTCCTGATTCTATGTGGCTTATTTGGATGCAGCCTTTTTTCCAAGGGGCATTTAGAGGAAATAAAGGTTACTCTTTTCCATTTATTATGCCTGCTAATTTGGTACCATTTTTTTCTTGTGGTCAGAGGGACACAAAATAGAGATCCAAATAGCCCATTAAAAACAAACTACATCAACTATTGCGCCCCCACTAGCGGCAATGATCCCAGAGTTCTGATTTCCTTGTAAAAAGACAGAGGCATAATTGAAGCAATATCTTCACTTCAGATTGATTATCAGCCAACCCTTATCTGCATCTTCACTCAGCAATTTGAATTTTAATGAAAGTAAATGGAATAATTAGCATTTCAAAGTGTGTTTGATATACTGAGGGAAAAAAAGAGGAAAGACTTTGTGTATAATCTATACACAAAAGAAAGCATTTGGGAGGGGCAGAAAGAGGAAGGTACAGTAATAGTGTCTTCATCAAAACAAAGTAAGGAACTGCTTGTACTATCTGCACAAACAGAGGTGTATACAGTACACTTTACAGCCAGGATTTCTTGCCTTTATTGTTATTTCTAAATTTTAGCAGATTATTTTACCTTAGTTTGAGAGAACAAAAAAGTAAGTGGAGTTAAGTGACTGCCCAAACCCATGAAGTGCAGCAGGATTTCTATGCAGCAATAACATCACCATTGCCAGGAATGATTTTCTAACGGGGCCACTGATTTTCCGAAAAAGTGCAGTTCATCTATTATTTGTACTACAAATGGACACTAGCCCTTAAGAACCACTCATCACAGGGAAGGAAAGGTAGCAGGGGAGATGTGAAAATATACATTTTACTAAAAATGATTTTAAGACACTCCACATCATTGGAGAACAGATAAAAAGAAATCATATCATTTTAACATCAGGGTAATTTGTATCTTTGTTTCCTAGCCTAGCTCTGCAACAGAAGCTGAATGCAAAAAGGAAGAAATATGAAAAAGAACACTCTCCTTAGGGGAGAATTTTCGAAAACATCAACTTAAATTGGTGAGAAGGTGATCCAAAGTTTCTGAGGCGGCCATCAAATTTCACATGAGATTTAAGGAAAAGATTTAATTTCACTCTGTGGTCGCTATTGCCTTTTGCCCCTTTGGTGGAACAAAACTTAGAGACAGCAAGAGAACTGGCGATAAATACTAAGATCAGAGCTAAAATGGAAAGGCCACGTACCCCAATGATGGCGTTCAGTTCTGCCATGGTCACCTGCTTGGCCCGTTCCACAGCCTGCACCACTTGTTGCTGGTGCTATAAATGAAGATCAGAAACAGAATACAATTATTTGTTTTCTACTCAGAACAGCTTTTCCTAACATGTCCTCTAACTTTAATTACATGCAAAATAGCATTTGGGGCCTCCAGATTTCCAATCACAAGGCCCAGGTGATGGATGACCAAATGTCTAGGGTATGTCTGGGTGCAGACTGGTTAGGAATAACTGAACAATCAACCACAGGTATCTGGACCATGCCTATGAAGGATGCTCCCCTATATGCAGTAGAATCAGTTTAAATTTCACTTTCAAGTCAGTGATATACTTTGACCAATGTCTTCCACTAGTACTAAAAAATAAAACCCAACTCACTCGTTTTCTTAGTATCCCCTTTTCTCTTTGCTATCTACAGAAATAAAAAAAAATTTTTAAAAGTTTTTAATTATATCCTACTTTTTGTATTTAATTATATCCTTCTTTTTGTATTTCTCCTCCTGGTATTTGTTAAATACTAGAAGGTCATTTAGAATTCATTTATGTTTCTTCTGAAAATGTGAAACGTGTTCATGTTTTAATCCTTGTTATAAAGTGCTGCATACATAAGAGATCAAAAAAAAACTCAGTTTAAGGTTGTCAGGTATTTCTTTTAAATTCAACAGAAAAACTAAAACCTACAAATTTATTTATTTTTAAAAACTAGGATTCATAGTACAGGAAAAGTCATGATTCTGTTCTAAAGATAATGGGCAAAAACTGATATTGGCAGTTTTCATAATATTAGAAAAATCAAGTAGTATAGATGTCTCTGCAAGGGGGCACTCACATCTGGACATATACAACTGATTATACAACTACCTCCAAAATGTAAATATAATTTCCAACTAAATGTACTTGAGCATTTTAGTATCTACAGTCTCAAAATTGATCTAAAATAGGTCTCTTTACTTCTTTAAACTAGGTTTAATGAATGAAGAACCAAAGGGACTGTGCTATGAAACAAGCACTCCTCTATGGAAGAGTCTTGTTTTGGCTGATCTCAAGTTAAGAAATTTAGCTTTCTTCACTTATTTGAAGTCAATCTATGAAGCTCAACTATCATACTGCTTTGTACATACAAAGAGCTATCCATTAAATGTGAAATTCCCCTTGAACTACCTGGTTCCCATTTCAAAACCTTCAAAGGAGATTAATGAGGGTGACCACAATTTCTACCTATGAACTGTGTAGTGGGAATGTCGAGGCAAAGTAGGAAAGAAAACTGTCTTAAATAGTTATCTATAATTAATGTTTTCATTTTTGTTTCTCAGCAGAAATGTGTATTTTGTGCTTATAACTACTAACAAAGAAAACATCAAATTTTAGGATCATTGCATTTTAAGCTTTTAATGGGATCTTTTGATATTTTTAATTATAGGAGTTTCAGTTTCAAAACAGGAACTTAAAAAAGCAATCCTAGCCCTTACAGTTATCTCTGTTCATTCTCTTACTTTTAATGAAATATTCGCCTATGTGAATAATTTGTTTCTTTCTCTGAAGAAAGTGAAAATTCTGTGGGGGAAAAAAAAAACCAAAAAACTAGGAATAGAGAGGTAGTCAATATAATGGCCACTAATAGTAACATCAGCTTCCCCTAAACTCAGACTGACCATGTTCAGTGTTTATTAGGCACTTACTATGAACACAGAGCTCATGATTAAAGTCAAGCTGGTTCTTGGAATAGCAAAAACTGACAGTTTTCTTAGTGGAAAAAAAGGCAATGTGTAAGAAAACTCTTGAGATTTACTTAATACTCTAACGTGAAATTATGGATAGAAATTATTACACAATTTACTACCTTTTGCTTTCTGATATTCAAGAACAGTACTTAAAACTTGCTAGAAACTGAAACAAAGAATCACTTGTACAGACATCTAACATGCATATCATTCATTCCATTCATGTTCATTCACTCAAATTTTTAAGCTCTTTCTCTGCCATTTCTCCATTTTACTGACTTTTTCTGTATTTTTTTTATTAAACATTCAAAAAATAGTTACAAGAGAAAGAGATAAGAAAAACACCTCTAATTTAGGATATCTCTACCATTAAGTTTATTCAACTCCTGCTTCATATACTAGATTCCTATTGCTAAAATGGGCAGAGACGCTTTAGGCAGTGGGAATCTTTGTGATTCGGCTTTAAAATCAAGCACATTTTCTGAGAAAACCAGAAACTCTCACCAATGAGACCTGCTTGAAAGTTAAAATGACAATGAGAGTCATGATTCAACTCCTCTTTGATGGCAATAGCCATAGACTAAAATAAGGTATCTGTACTTTACCTGTAGTTCATAATTCTACTTCCCTATTTCTACTCACAATTCGTGAATCATTTACTATTTAAGGACTCTTTGAACTGAAGCTACCTAAGGCAAACAAGCCTCCCGCCCCTCCCCTCCATGTGCCCTGAAAGGGCCAGAAACACCTTGACATTACTCACTCCACCATACAGCAAACATATTACACCACAGACTAAAGAAGCACCCACAAGGTAGGTGTGAAAATCAAAACTCAGGAAGAAGGTGAAAAGATCACAAAAGAGAAAAATGAACACTTGAGAAAGAAGCCTGAAGTATTCCCAAAAAGCTGACCCAGCAAGCATTTTTTTTTCCCATTCTCAGATTTCAATAGTTAAGTTCTCTGACTCAGAAAATACATCAAGTGTTTCACATCTTTTAGAACCCTGATGGCTTTCCCATTATGTCTATCATCTTTTCTGCTTTTCTTCCCCTTCCCCATCTGTCCTCTCTTTCTACTCCACCCTCATCACATTTCCTGTCCCACTTCCTGCTTATCCCCCCTGCCAACACACCACAGTGATGACAGCCACTTTGGTCCCAGCCAATCTGCAGAAGGTAATAATCCTATTGCCTTTCTTACTGCTCAAGCTGCTCACTCAGATATAAGTGACAACATCCCACTAGCACTACCAAATAAAATGTCACCAAGGACATAATAAAAAGCAGGGGTAAGAGGTGGTGGGGGTGGGAGGACTGACCAGGATTTGAAGGAAATGAAAAATATCGAATTTTTGTATTCTTTAATATATTGTGATTTATGATTTTTTAAATCCTAAAACAAAGAAAATAGATTGTGGTGAGAGCTGTATAACTTCATAAACTTACTGAAAAACTACTGAGCTGTACAAAAGATTAGTGAATTTTATGGCATGTAAATATACCTTAATAAAACTGATTTTTAAAAAAAATACTGTGATGTAAAGAATATAAGCATGGCTGGAAGGGAAAAACAGCCAGTTAAATAAACTGTACACTGAATCACTTTCCTGTTTACTTCCTCATCATAAAATTACTTTTAGCATTCATTCAAGAATTTTTTTTTTCTACAAGAGACTAAAACAATGTAAGTCCATGATGATTGCATTAAAATCTACCTAATGAGGAATGGAACTCGCATGTATAAAGTAGATGTTTGATGTATGTTCTCAGAAGAGAGTACAATGATAATACCTGCCATGTCAATACTTTAGTGCTTAACAAAAGATGTGATACTGCAATATTACAGTATTAAAATAGCAATAAAAAACTCTATTACAATAGAGAATCAAAAAGAGAAAAAAGAAAAATCTCCCCCCATTGAAAAAGTTTTAGTTAAGGAAGAAATAGTAAAGGCACAGATATAAAATGAACTAGGATTCTTATAACTAACATTAGTTAACATCTCTGTCATGTGGGGATGTAAAAGCAAAACAGACCAGTCCTGGTTCTCATTGAACTCATAGACACAGGACACATCTTATAATAGTAACATAAGACATAAAATACTAGCAAAGGTTTTAAGAAAGAATGGCAAGCCTACTTCTTGGGGGAAAAAGTCTTTTTTTTTTTTTTTTTAATTCATTCATTCAAATATTTACTAAGTACCTAACACTAACATGCACTACACTGTGGTAGACACTGAGGTTACAATTTATCAAACTAGATCAGATCTTGATGATCTCAGTTTAAAGTTTATCATGAAAAACAGTCAATGGATTAATAATACTAAAAAAAAAAAGTCTCTAGTAAATTCCATAAGAAAATTATAGGATGTTGTGCAATCATTTATCAAGGAAATATCAATCTAATCTTGGGGATTAAGGAAGATTCTCCTAAGGAAGTTGACTTGACAACAGAGACTGAGGGATTTGCAGTTCTGTGTACGAAGAAACGGGAAAAAAGAATTCAGAAAGAAGAAAAAGACTGGTAAAGTTCCTGAAACAGAAGGAAGCTTGTGTCTTTCACCCAAAAGAATGAGTATCTGCATGGTGGAAGGAGAACAGGTAGGGGGACAGAGTGGAGGGACAGGCAGGTTAGAATTTTGTAGAGCCTTCTTAGGTAGACACACATGCAAAAAGAACAACAAGGGCAAAGCTTAAGGACATGCACACAGAGCGGCGTACTCTACAGAACCACAGATCAGTGGGAAATGGCTAAGGTGAGAAGAATTACAACATAAGGCCAAACAGTAAAGGGCTTTGCATAATATGAAAAGAAGTTGGACTTCATCTTGGTAGGAATGAGACATTATAAAAAAAAGTTTTAAGCAGTAGAGTGCTATCAGTTCTGCAGTTAATAAAATGGATCTTGGATTAGTAAAAAAGCTGAGTGGCAGAGTTAAACCAGATTGGAGAACAGTTAGAACTAATGCAATATTCTAGAGTGAAAGACACTTGGGTCTGAAATTGGACTGAATATACCCTCCCAGCTAATAGAAACCATTAACGACATATACATAAAAAGCTACTCATTTATAGAAACTCAGAACTGCAAAGGGCTTTAGAGATCATGAGACCCAGATGCCAGTAGTACCCCAGGCATTGTTAACAACCAAGTACAAACAAAAGACTGTCCATTTTCAAATGCACACAGATTTCTAAATGCTGTCTGGGTGAGGGAATTGGGATGGTTGAATTCCAGTACCAACCGCAGGTTAAAGGCCACTACTATAAAGTGGGTGAATGTCCTCTGTCACACTCTAACCAGCTGTCAGTCAGTCTCTGCCTGAACACCTCCTGTGGAAAAGAACTCACTATATCTTAAGGTCAAGTTTTTTTTTTCTATTTTGAGTTAATGAGATCTAATACTGAGTAGAAATCTACCTCCCCATAACTTATTACCACGGAATCATGGAGGAGAATTTAGAGGAAAAAAAAAAAAAAACAGATTCAGTGGGAACAAGTATACTTGGAGTATCTGAAAATGGCAAACGGCATGTTTTTTTTGGTTTCCTTTCTTTCAGATTAAACATCCTCAGGTCACTCAACCATTTCCCTGTGCAAATGGCTCTGAAGTCATTCTTTTAGCTACCCTCCCGGTGATATTTGATATGAGTATAACACAATACACCAAGTACTGCTGAGCAGTTAAAATCCAAATGAAGTCAGATTAAAATTCTACTATGCTTTTTTCTGAAACTATATTGAAGGTTTTGGGGGGGCACAAATCAGCTTTACATTTAACCCAAACCCAAACACCAAAGTCTGCCTGTCCTAGACAGTGTTCAAAGAAATGTTAGTATCACAAAAATTAGATTAAAAAACAAAACAAAACAAAACACCACCACCACCGATCAACCCAGAGGTTTAACTGGGCAAACTTTTAGTCAACTGTATGACTTCTCAGAACTACAAAGCTCTGAGAGGATGAATGTGTATGCAGGGTTCCCTAAACAATTTTGGATGTGGAACATGGGATTAGATATGCTGCCAGAGTCTTCTCCCAATTGACCATTTGGACTTGCCTTCTGATTTTCAGAGGGACAGAGTATTTTTCCCTGCCATGTCCAATCAGCTCTACAAGTTCAGTGTTGTCCAAGATAACTTCCTGCACTTGGAAATGTTTTTTATTTGTGCTAATAATATGGCAGCCACTAGCTACACTGAGTACTTGTAATGTGGCTAGTATAACTGAGAAAATGAATGTTTTGTTTTATTAAACTTTAAATTTAATTTAAATCCACATAACCACTACTATACTGGACAATGGGGCTCCTACTTAAAGTACTTTAAAGTTCAGTTTCAGCAGTAATAATAATCCAATCACTATCTAACTAAAAGTCAAAGAAATGGGTTGGTTTCTTAAACACATGTTAATTTCTTGACACATGTGCAGATAAAAGTTTTGGCACTGCTGCTTCTGGACAGAGACCTACATTTAAAACCTGTAGGAAAATAAGTTCTACCTCCTAGAATCATCTTTCACTTCCTGAGGTCCAAAAACCTGTAATGCCATCACAGCAGTCCCACCAAATGCTCCATTACTGTTCAATTGCAGGATCTGGTAAAGTAAGCCAATCAGTCAACCATGAAACATGGGACAGAATTACATTCTCTGATGGTGGATTCAGTAGTATGAGGGAAAAACTATTTTAAATGAAAGGTTACCCATGCCCATACCTAATGTGAAAATTAGAAATCTGGACCAAATCCTCTAAGGCCCCAATCCATCTGTATTGTTCAACATGACATTCTTTTGATATACAGGGCTGTCATAACACATTATGCCAAGACCAACAAAATGGCCCCAACTGGGAAGCAGACACACTCTATGCAGACTGCTGGCACTTAATGAACACTCTTTGAAGATGGTCTTAGGGGTTTCACTACATGCTTATCAGGGCATTTCCAATGATTTCAGCCAAGCTCACCTACATCAAACTATGTTATCACAAATCATTGATTCTTTTCAAAGTTAACAAGCAGTAAAAGGAGTTAACTTGGTGCCATTATGAGGTGATAGCACTGCCACCAGTGCATGTAACCACTGTATTTTGTTCATTTCCTCCCTAGACACAATGTGAAAGTGACTGATGACATTTTTTAACTTCCATTTCACAATTATTCTATATATGCAAAACATGGCTCAGAGAAACTCAGTACCATATTAACCCAGTTGCCCAAATAGCATTTTAGATATACCTGTATCTCATAAGAGGCAGTAGAGGAGTTTGTTTCCCTCACTTTATAAGGACCAAATTTATGGCATGTTCAAAACAGAAATTTGTGTATCATTTGGTATGACAATTTTAATTTTAATCTACTAGAATTGTGATTCAAATAAGTGCATATTATCACTATTTGGTCATCATGTATTATTTTCTACAATTAAATGCTATAATAGAGTGCCCAAAACAACAGAATTGGGGGGGAGGGGCATACACACTATTTGGTACTACTTACTAGAGAAGCTAATGGCACTAAAAACAAATCCTAAGTTAAAATTACTGTTGCACAAGAAAACATCCAAGTTGGAATGTTACCTTTCCCCTACATAAATATTAGAATTAAAATAGGCTGAAATTTTTCTCTTAATTTCCCTTTATATTCTAAAAATTATAATAATCAGAGAACTCTTGTTAAATGTTTAAACAGAATAATGTTAATCCTGTATTTCATTTGTTAAACCAAGTATCTAATAATAAATGCATGGAAAAACCATCTCTGCTCTCTTATAATCTCAGTTCCCAAATCCACTCTCACAGTCAGTGTGAGGACTAGCCTACAGGGCTCCTCCACCAACCCTAAACAGTTCTACTTCTGTTTTGTTTTTGTTTTTGTTTTATAATTGTAGATGGGCACATATCTTTATTTATTTTTATGTGGTGCTGAGGATTAAACCCAGTGCCTCACACGTGAGAGGCAAGTGCCCTACTGCTGAGCTACAGCCCCAGCCCTCCACTTCTGTTTCAAGTAACTCAAAGAACAACAACAAAAAAAAACAGCTATGGAATTAAAGGAGTAAGAAAGGGGGCAGATGTCCACCCTCCCTACTGCTGAATGACTAAACACAAGTTGGTGGCAAGGTTAAAAATGAAGGCCATTTCTTAAGAGTAACAAGGACCAATGGATTTAAGAAACAGAAATTAAGAAATCAGTGGAGCCAGGCTTGGTAGTGCAGGCCTGTAATTCCAGCGACTTGGGAGGCTAAGGCAGGAGGATCACAAGTTCAAGGCCAGTCTCATCAACAATAAGCCCTAAGCAAATTAGTGATAACCTGCCTCAATATAAAAAATAAAAAAGGGCTGAGGTGTAGCTCAGTGGTATTGTACCCCTGGATTCAATCCCCAGAACAACAACAACAAAAGACAAGCCACTGGAGGTAAGAAACCATTTTCTGTTTTTTATTCTCTCCAGCAAAAATAGATATATGTCAGGTTACTTCAAGCTGTAGCATCAAAATGGTCTATGGCCCAAGCCATTAAAGTGGATAAACTTTACTCTGCAAAACAATAAACCTGAGATAATTTTTCTAAGACATCATAAAATCCACAAAGTCAAGAATGACAATGATTTCTTGGGAAAGGCAATGGTCAAAAATTTGAATCCATTGTCTGTAGTTCAAGGACAATGTATATTTACAAAGAAATACATGTGAGGGCTGGGGTTGTGGCTCAGCACCACATAAAAACATAAATACATAAAATAAAGGTATTGTGTCCAACTACAACTAAAATACACACACACACACACACACACACACACACACACACACACACGTGAGGAAAGAAAGACCTCAAATGAGGAGAGATTTCCTTAGCAATTTCTCTATCAACTAGCAATTTACTTCCAGCAAATCTACTACAATATAGCTGACCATGTGTGATCTACTATAATCTACTCTTCAACTGAGAAATATCTTTCAAGAATCTTACTACATTCTTCTTCTCCTTTTTTCTAATGGGCACAAACATGAACAGTTATATAGGTTCTGTGGGTTGTTAAGACAGCCCATAACTATTCATGTGGTTTCCTTTCTATCCTCTGTAAATATATAAATGATAAATAATATCTGATGGATGATTCTTCTCCAAGAACAGAGAGTCTTCTATAAAAGACTTAAGTATGGAAGAGTCTTCTATAAAAAGAACTATGCATTATTTTACATCTTATGAGTTGTGCTAAGAAGTTAGTGTTTATCATGTAATACACCATTGATAATGACAATAACAATCACCATTACTTTTATTTTGTGCATACCACTGTGTGTAGAAGTTTTCTAGTTGTCCCCTAAGACCCTTTTTCTTAAGTTTTATGTAGATATATCAGTTACTCAGTTAGACTAAATTTCCAAGTGTCCTTGCAGCTGGTTGTAGATAGATAACCAGGTATTGAACATTGCCAGGGGTCAAGAAATGAGAGGATCTTTCACATCATGCCCTTAAAAGGAATATGCCCTTTCCTCCTTTCTTCTTCCTGTTGGCTGGGGAAGGACATGTGATGTTAGGGACAATGAACATCAATACAAAACTTGAGTTAACAACATCCTAGAATTGCCAAATGAGTTCAAAACATCCTAGAATTGCCAAATGAGCCATAGGTACTTCTAGGCCAACTGTTATGAGAAAGAGAGACAAGTTTTTATCTCCATTAACTACTATTCCTTTGATCTCTATCAAAGCAGCCAAATATCCAGCCAGGTCCTTCACGTTATCACTAAACCTCATATAACAACCCTATTATGTGGCATCCCTATACAAGGATGAGGAAACGGTGGCCCAGAAAAACTAAGTATTCTGATCAACGTCAAAAAGGAAGCAAGTGGCCCAGCCAGGATTTGCTCCTGAGTTTCCCTGACTTCAGGTTCTTATCACACTGTTTCTCACATAATATAGCTCTTCCAATGAATTCTATAACTTTTTAATCAGGGCCACAAGTTTCTGAAAAACACAACTGCATCTTGAGGAAAAGACTTTCAACTATATGGACCACACATACCCTGTCTCAACAATGAACTTTATAAAGAAAAAGGAATATCCAAAAAAACAACTGTCCCCTAAAACAGAACTGCAACTAATGTGCCCAATATTTAACTTAAATTAATGTTAGTACAAACACTGACTTACCAAAAAAAACATGCCGTTTGCCATTTTCAGATACTCCAAGTATACTTGTTCCCACTGAATCTGTTTTTTTTTTTTTTTCC
>NW_025999998.1:20865693-20902208 GCF_001458135.2 Marmota marmota marmota | reverse complement strand
AAAAAAAAAAAAAAAAAAAAAAAAAAAAAAAAATTCCCTTCATTCTCCAAGATGGATCTGTAATGAAGCTAACTGCCTACTGCTGGAGCTGCAAGACCTAGCAAACTTCCCAGGAAGACCAATAGCCACCTCATTCTGGAAGATTACCTTGAGCTTCTCAGTTTTTACTAAGTTCTTCCTCTCCAATGTCTTAGGACCAAAATAACTTGGAATAGAATCCATTTCCCTGAAAGTACAATAGGAAAGGAGGGCAGAAAAGAGGGTATTTACTATGCCAGGTACTTAACATTAAAACTATAATATACATTATATAGATGGGGTTTATTCTCCTCATTCCATTGAAATATTAAGGCTTAAAGAGATCAAACTTCCTAACACAAAGCCAGTAAAAGGCACAACTGATCCAATTTCAAATCAGTTGAAATGCTGTCCCTACTGCCATGGTGTGTGGTGCCATCGTGATGCAGAGTTTTCAATCCACATTAGAATCACCTTAAAGGTATGTTCCTTGAATGGGGTGGGGGTGGCCAAGACAATATTTACTGGCATTCTCAAATTTTGCTGAGGACCCAAAAGGACTAAGGGTCTACAAACTATATCTTGAAATCACTAATGAAACTACACTGAGATTTTCAGCTTGTTCAGATTCTGGGGTCACTTTTACTTTTTCCCTCTAAAAGAAGAATACTAGGGCTGGGGTTGTGGCTCAGAGCACTTGCCTAGCATGTGTGAGGCACCAGGTTCAATTCTCAGCACCACATATAAACAAACTAAAGGTCCACTGACAACTTAAAAAAAAAAGTTTAAAAAACAGATATTAAAAAAGGAAGATAACCAATTCATATTCTTCCAAAATGGGGAGGGAGGGCTGGTTCTAGGTAATCCCAAAAGGAACTGAGAGCTCTGTCTTCACTGCCACAGCCAGTACTGCTGTGGCAGTGAAAACTTGCTGTAGTAGTGAAGACTTGCTGTGGCAAGTGGTGCTTTCTATGTGCTAAACTGCTCAGGTACAATCCCAAGTAATCCTCACAGTCACTGAATGCATTCCATGCTATTATTAATGTCATCCTATAGATGAGGAAACCGAGACTTAGGCAAATCACTTGCTAAAGGTCACACAGCTTAGCTTAGTTAAAAGAGTAAGCCATCCAATTTATAATAAAGAGACCAGAACTTGACCCAGATCCTACTGACATCATCCCCACATTTCTTGTTTATGGAAATGCCAACTTGATTATTTATAGTTCTCCTGCTAATGAGACCCAACTTAAGAGAAAAGCTTCCCATACTTAATACCTTAACAGGTGCCTTTTTAAGAAAAAAATTGACAACAGAAGAATATATCTTACCCATTCCTAACAGCCAAAAGTAAGTGGAGAAAAGAACAGCTTCAGACAGATGAGGTAAGGTTTCTCTAAATTCTGATATTAGAAATCCTGTGAAATTTTAAGTGATGGATCTTCACTTTTAATGACAAGAGTTAGTAATATCTTTTGTCTAATGCCTAGAACTAGGACTTTGAAAGTAGTTATATGTAAGGTGCAACAGTACAACATTAAAATATATATATTGGCTATAATTTTTTAACATTATAGAGAAATTTAATAGAAAAATTTTTCTGTGATTTTTATATATAGACACCTTGATCAACTACTTTTGAGCTACAATTACACATCTTAAAAAAAGTCTTAAAAAACTAAGTTTATTTAACAGTAGTCATTTCATACGCTACACACACACATGCACACAAATTTAAAGAATATGGTAAACCACAAACAAACAATACTGAGCAGGTACATTAATCAGCATTTGGGGGCTTAATTAAAAACAGATTTCACCTAGATGTAAATTTACCTCTTGTTCCTGTCAAATTCCCAAAAGCCTGACTTTTACGAGCTCAAAATCCCACTTACCACTGTCCTATAGCTTATGCACTAGTCTTCAGGGAATGTTTTTCTATTTTCTAAATAGATCATTTAATTTTTAAATAAAAACATTTTAAAATAAATTCTAATGCCACAGCTGCTGTTTTGGCAGTGAAACTGTCACACAGAGAGCTGGTGTTAAAAGATCAGATTAAGAGCCTTCAGTCCTGGCACTGAGTGACGCCTGCAGCCATGCAAGAGTGATTTTCCATGCCTCTGAAGAGACAGGAAATAGAATTCATCTTCCTCTAATAACCTGCCTTCCCCACTCCCTCCAGATTACAGTCCATCTGGCCTCAGGGAAGAATTGAGGAGTCTAATGCTCACAGAATGCCCTGAAAATGAAACAAGGTGGGCAATGTTCAGACACAAAACATCAGAGAAGACCAGATTTGACAGGAGCAAAAACATCTGTAGCCCACATATTTAAAAATATACATACATCTAAGGAACTAGAAAAAGAGCAAATTAAATACAAAGAAAAAAGAAGAAAAGTTATGCACAGAATGAAGATTTAGGAAATCCTGACATAGGACATTACATATGAATTAAAAATTTCAACCAAGAAATGTTAAAGCATTGGGGAAATAAATAAATGGTCAGAATATGACACCTACTCTCCTAGTCTGAAGAACAAAAGAGTTACCAGTATTTCCCTACGTTTTCCTGTACAGGTACAACTTCCTTAGCCAATTAATTCCAGTCCAGTCTTGCTCAGCACCACTACCATTACACATTCCATTCCTACTGGGCTTGCTCACACAAACCATATAACTCATGTGGGAAAACAACTTACTGGCAAATCAGCTCCACCAACACCCCCAAGACCGCCTTCCATTTCTGAACATAATCCACATATCCTGCAGAAATGCCATGGAAACCAAAGCTGTTTCAGTAATTATACATAGGGGTCTGTATCTGCAGAGGCCTAGTCTAATACCACCCTGGGGATAATTCTAACTTTTTCCTGCTGCCTTGGGGTATGAAATCCCATCCTGGTTACAGTTCCCTGGATTGCACATGGTTCCTACTTCTATCTTCATAAAGCTGAGCTGCTTAAAGAAATACATACTACTATGAATCAAGTAAACGGTAGTTGGCTTTCCTAAAGAAATCCAAAATATGCTCCTTAACAACTCTTACCAACTTGCCATCTAATCCAAACACAAGAAAACCCTAAGTAAAAATAGGTAAATTGGGATATGACTGGTGATAGTTTTGTGGTCACAGCAACAAGGGAAAAAAAGGCAATAGAGCCTTTGCTTTTTGTGATCCAGAAGATTCTGGAGGTTAGGTAAGGCTGTAAATATGTGTGCCCTTTCCCAATATATGCTCAATTAAGGATACTCATGGTTTTGATGTCCAACCCAGTTCAGACCAAAAAAGAAGTCACAAATAGCAATCCATATATCCACAAGACACATGCATGCTCAAATAATGTTAATGCTAACATCAGCACATGGCCACTAGTAGGCAGGTGGATGAACAGCTCTTCTGAAAAGCAATGACACAACAGGCTGACACAACTGAAAAAGTGGAAGCAATGTGCTCAATACCTTCTGAGCCCCAAAAACAAAGCATGCGGGGTACTCTGTTAGTAGTTCTTCCTCCTTATAGTTCATCTTACCCAAGGAAAGGAAGGTTAAGTTATCCAGAAGCAAAAATCATCTCTTTCCAATACTCTCACCTAAACTTTATAACTACCAAAAGCAAGCAAGCAAAGACAGAGGATGCCACAAGGAAGGAACCAAGCTCTAGAAATGCACCTCCTCATTCCAACGTATGTGCATCTGTCAATAATGTGCACTTCCCCTAATGGTGAGGAACAAGACAAAACTAGTGAGCCACATGCCAGGTCTTGGCAATGTGTGAAGGCCCCTGTAAACAAAACCTAATTTTGATGAAAGTGGCACTCAGAGAAACTAGTCCACTGAGTCCATCTTGAATATCTTTTCCCAGATACATAGATAATATAAAGACTTAGGTAAGAATAAGTAACTTTTTAAAAACAGCTAGCCAAAAGTTACATTCATTTGTTTACTATGTGAAGCCTTTCCGTTTGATATGTCTTGTAAAGACTCTTAATGAGAACAAGCTCTTGTCTTCCTGGCAATTTTTCGATCTTTCCTATTAGATGCCATTATGATAAACAAGCATAATTTTGAGAAACACTACATCATATAATGACAGCAAAATATTTTAACAATTGAATTTTACTTAGCACATTAGAAAATATCACATTATATAAACACATTTAAATTACACTCCACTGAATTTTAATAAGGTACAGAAGTTGGAACGAGAACACTGTATCTTAGAAATGTGAAATACAAATACTGAGAGACTGGCAAGGCCAGAGTCAGTTCCACAATGTCTTCTTTAAAGAATCACTAAAATGCCAACTTCTAGTCCAGTGCCTAAAATCAACTACCTTACCTCTTGGGACAGAAAAGGAATGACTTGTGCACAGATAGCATTCAGCCTCTTGACAATCTCTGCCTGCAAAATAAAAAATAAAATTTTAAAAAGAGAATAGCAATAAAGAGAACAGTCAGCTGATTACCAATTTTGAAATATTAATAGGATGATATTAAAACACTTTATATTCTGGCTTGAGTATTTATTTCCTAAGAGGAAAACTATGTTGTCAGCAAGCCCATTAAAAGGAGGCAGTGATAACAGTGCCACATAAATAGCACAATTTATTAACCAGGATGTACCTTAAAAGTTAATCTTCAAAGACCAAGGCAATATAAAAAGAAGTTTATTTTCATTAGTAGAAATCAGTTTTCAAAAGCTTCATCATGATCCTTGCCCATTCTCATGTTTCTCATAAAACTAAGTCTTTAAGCATTTACATGATAAACATCTTTCCTACAACCCAACATTTTCCATTACTAACTCACTGGATTGCTACATTTGTGGACTTTACTTTTAAACAGGAGCACTGGGATTTTATACCTAAACTTCCAACCTCCTCAAAGAGGAGTACCCAAGCAACCAAGTAAGTTGATTAATTCAGATTCTTAGTTATAAATTGTTGAGGAATGAGATGCTTTCAACCATAGTAAAAGTTTCCAAATGTGTCCCATCAGGGTATTCAGTGGGTAGAGGTTTGGAAACATGCTAACATCTTACTACACTTGGCAGAAAGTAATCAGAGTCTATCTAGGGAATAATCTTGGGAATCTTATCTTCTTACTGTCCATCTGCAAAAGTCCCAAGATTGTCAGAAATCAGAATTTATTCTATAACACTTTTAGTAAGTACAGAAACCTCATACCAACATGAAGCTTAAGAAGCAGAAAAATACTACCACTACATGTTTTTTATAAAAAGCTACTCAAATTTAAGCAATGTTCATCTTAATTTGTACTTTTGGATGATATGTTGTTTAATTTAGCAAATAGTTTTTTTAGACATACATACAAAATAGCTTATATTTTAATGATGGGGTACAGAATATGAGAGGAAGAAGCGTTGAAAGCCAAAAAACCTTAACCAATTACTATTCCTGAGACATTCTTAAAATAGGTTCCATCTAGGGTCAGTTCCTCATTTTATAAGAGGGCAAAAATTCTCTTTTTTCCTGCTAAGTCATTACCAGAATGACAGTGACACTCTACTTGTGCAATCTAGGCTTCCTTCTTTCATCAGCAACCCTTTTGACTTTGCAGCTATGCAATCTTTTTAAATGCCAACACCTTAAAAACTTTGCCAGCCAACAGAAAACACAAATTCACCATGAAGTTTCAAAGCAAGCTTTCCACTTTGGCCTGCATTCCTAAAAGGATGGACAAAAACCCAACTCCAATAAGCAGCAGTGAATAAGGACCCAACTGTGCTGACCCGATTTAATTTACTGCACTAGCCCCATGGAGCACTTAGCCATCCTTTAAGAATGCTTAAACCACCATGAAAAGATGCAATGGGAATCACCAAACCACTCTCCACCTGGACAAAAATACCACAGTGGATATGGGGTGAAATTCCAGTGTGAGTTAAAAAAAAAATAGAGTAGCAGTCAGAAGGCTGAAAGCAATACATCTCAAAGGCATTTGGCTGTTAAGCTTTTTGTAGGGAAAGGTGGAGGGGGAGAGAATAAAAGATAATGAGACACTTTGGGGCAGACCAAACTGATGATTCTAATGCTTAGAACCATCTGCCAAGCATATTTTCCTCATTATGTTGTTTACATAAATAAAATAGTCCCTTGCTAGGAGGGTTGAAAAATGTGTGGGCCCACAAGAAAACTGAGTTCTTTAGTTTGCCTACATAACCTAGACAATAAAATCTACTCAAGAAACTTACTCATTTGGCAAAATAAAGATCAAAAAGGTATTTGGTTCCTTAAGTTTGGATCTAGGCTATTTTAAGTCTGACCAACTATTTAAAGAAAAATCCTACATTTTCTTAAAAACAAGTATAAAAAAGAGAAAAACCTAAATCACGTATGTTAACATATATATATATATATATAAAAAAAAGAAGGAACTTTTCCTTTAAAGGTCTTCTTGTATTTAAAAGACTTTCTTAATTTATTTAAGTTGTCATGCCAATGGATTTTCATAGTCAGGCTAATTGGCAGTGGGGGGTGGGGTGAGATGTGTGTGTGATTTCATAAAATTAAGCAGGTCATTCCTCACTTTGAAAGCTAAAGTTGCCTCGGAAACACTGCTGCTTGTATGGTCATCTAATTTTGCCTCTTTTGTCCCACAGGACCCAGCTTTAGGGAGGCATCATTTATTTACAAGCCTTTCCACTGGGCTTCAGCGATCAGCCAATAATACTGTGGACACACACTTCTAATGGCCTATGTTTTGAAACTGAGTCTAATCTAATGGCATGGGGCCCAAACTCCTTTTCCAGCACAGCCATTAAAGGATGTAGGTTATTGCTGTTGTCACCATTGATATTTGTCATTGTAATGTAATTAGGGCCCTAAAATGATGCATTACAGCCCTTGGCACAGCTTCTATTAAAATCTTTTCTTCTGCTCACTGAACTTCGACCTGCTTTCTGATGAATAACAGACAGACAGCTTTAGGGTAAGGAGCAGATTCATCAAAGAAGTATTTTTCAGCTTTGGGGAATGAGAAGTTAAAAAAAAAGGCAACCAAGGAGGAAAAGCACTAGGGGAGGAAAAGCCACAACACATATTTGAATTTCATCTGACCACTTGAAATTCTGATTGCATCTGATGAATCTTGCTTAGACAATATATTCCCAGCCTTCGAATCACATGGTTAATCAGGGCTCTAATCTGCTATCCATCAGCCTATGCCAGCTCTGTAGCTTCCAATCAAATTTATAGGTAATGTGGGTCATGCATCCCTGAGCAAGTATATTCACAGATAGCCCATTTACACAGGAAGAGATTCTGACATAACTGCTGTTAGGGTTACTCGATGTTATAATGGTATTCAATGCTTTATGGACACTACACTAAACTATTGCCTTTAGATTCATAGTAGTCCAAAATAGCATTAATGGCCTCAATGAAAGGATAATTGTTTATGTTCAAGTATAAACAAAAAACTCATTTTGGCATTCACACTTTGTCAAATATATTCCCAATTTTTGACAATGCTATTATGTCCTCCCCTATCTATAGATATATTCATCTAAAAGAAAAAAAAAGTGATACGTTTTCTACCCTCAACTCACCACCATTCTATCTTCTCTTTCTACTTATCTACCTCTACATCATATTCCAATAAAAAGAATATAAAAAAATGACCATCCCTGTTTAAAGACAAACAAAAAACTCAGTTTGGACAAAATATCTTAGGAAAAGGTAACAACAACAAAAAGCATTCTATGAAAATCCTTTGGCCATTCACTAAACACCTGGCACATGAATGCCAACAGGCTAACTCAAAAGTGAAGACAGACAGTGGAACAGTAGCATGACCAGTCAGTAATGAACTGAGAAAACACCATGAAGAATATTTCATTCCTCTTTATTCATACTCCAGTACTTAAGAATTATTGGACAATTTCTGAACTACCTTACATCATAAAAAAAGTAATCTCATGCACTGAAAAGAATGCTACTCAACAGATTAAAAAGTAACAAAGTGTAAGGCACACAATATCACATATATATTTCCCTTACAAATTACACTAGTTATTTAAGACAAAAAAAAACTAGTCAAGACTATACCTGAATTCAATTAGAATCCCTCACATGGACCTGATATAATAAAAACCTAATTTTTATTTCGATTATTTATGCCTATATACATTCTTTCTAAAAAAAAACCTATATGATACAATTTTAGCAATCAAAGAAACATATCCAAAAATTATGGTGATGCACACCTATACTCCAGTGAGTTAGGAGGTTGAGGCTGGACAATCACAAGTTCAATGTCAACCTTGGGAACTTAAGGTGACCCTGCCCAAAAATAAAATTTAAAAGAGCTAGGAATGTATCTCAGTGATAAAGCATCTCCGAGTTCAATCCCAAAAAAATTGAACAAAAAAACACCAAATATCTGTTTAAAAAATTTTTCATGAAGTTTTTAGACTCTTGTTGAAACAGGAACAACATTTCTAAATATGTACTGTTGAAATAAATCAATAACAAAGCATTATTAGGAAACCATTTCAGCAGTCAGCTTAAAAAAAGAGCAAATACAATTTAAGGAAAACACTTTTGACATTAACAAAATAATGTCAAATAACATTCTACCATTAATTGATATTCTATAGTAGGTTTCTTCGCCAAAAAAATTTTAAAAGATTAATCTTTTTATTAAATGTTTATCAAAAATATACACTCACCCATTATATATAATCACTTAAAAAATAAAAAAATTCCTACTCATCCTGCCTGAAATCCTTTTTGGAATAAGCACAAATAAATTTTGCAACTTTCTCCCATACTTCACCACTGAAGAACTCTCTAACATTTTTAAAATTTATTTCACCAGAAAAATAAATTATCTTGATTTATTCCAATCTTTCTGAAGAACCTATGCATCTTTGAAAACTAATCTTGCCTAACCCTAGATTATTAATCAGAGTACTAATAAATTCATTCTTTCCTAAAAGTCCAGACTAGAAATAAGGGAAAATATTCAAGTAGTAATATTACTCTAAACTGATGCTATGGTTTGGATAAGGTTCCCCAAAGGCCCATGTGTTAAAGGCTTGGTCTGGTTACCAACCTGTGGAGCTATCCAGAAGTAGTGAAATCTTTAAGAGGCAGGGCCTACAGGACAGAAGTTAGGTCACTGGAGACATGCCCTAGAAGGAGATAAGGGGATATTGGGACCCTGAACTTTCCCCCTTTTTTTTTTTAACTTCCTAGAATCCATAAGTAAGCAGTTTTATTCCACCATGTGATTCCCACCATGATATATTGCCTTGAATAGGCCCAAAACCCACAGAGCCAATCCTGTACTAAAACCTCCAACACTCTGAGCCAAAAACCAACCTTTCCTCTTTTAAGTTAATTATCTCAGGTGTTTTGTTATGGCAACAGCAAGCTAACACAACTAAAAACTCAATATTTACCTTGCCATCAAACTTAAACTTTATAAAACAAATTTTATACTGAAAGACCTAAGCAATCTCATTTTACTTGGGACCTCATTTTGCTCTGAAACTTAACCTCTGACCTACTGTAGTCCTAAAGTCAGGAAAATACCACAGAAAAGCTCTGTGGAAACAGTTCTAGGAAAAGCCGCAGATGGTGATCACCTAAGATAGGCCAAGATATCGAAATATCTGAAATTCCAGATGGCCCCCACCTAGGTGTGGTGACCAATATCTAAACTAGAAGCCCTGCAGTTTGGCACGTACCCCCCTTGCGACATCCTCACGATTTAAACCAATCAATTTTAAGTGCATCAACCCCTTGAACTAACCAATAATTCTTTCCAGATCCTTTCCCACCACTTGATACGCTAATCATGTTTTAGAGTTGTTATTTGATTTTCCCGTGGTGTGTGATGATTTGCTAAGAGATGCTATGATGTATGTGGGGGTCCCTGCCTTCTCCAAAGAATGTATAAAACGACTGCAAATTCTGGGCTCGGGGCCTCTCAGCGTCACCTGTTGCTGTGTGTGCGCGGAGGACCGAGCTAGCTCTTTTGCTGCTTACATCGGATCTTGGTCTCTGGTGGTCTTTTGGGGGTCCCAAATTCGAGCATAACAATACATTTAAAAAAAAAATCAGTCTAGGCTGAGAGATTTAGACCAACAGTACTGTCAGCATTACTAACAAATTGGTAAACCAAATGTCCTAAATTTTACTTTAGAGTTCAAGTGCTTATTTTTATGTAATATATTTAAGATTGCATAATAAAATGAAGTAATATCATATAAGGAACATTTTAACAACAGGACAGCTATCAGTTTCCTAAGAGACTGGTTAAATCTACAGAAAATTTTTGCAAAGTATTAAAGCTGTTTTTTAACGCTCTGCCTGTCCCACTTCCTGCAGTGAGAAAGAGTATCATTTATGGAGTGCTCAATTAGTGTTGTCTTGATAAGAAAATTCCATTTTTTTTTTTTACTTCCACACCAATGAGATTAACTAAAACAATGATACTACTGAGGGTAATACCAGCAGTATCAACAAGGTTTGTGTTTTGAATTCTTAATTATGTTGTTTTACTCATGTTAAGTATGCTAAAGTACCCAGTGTCCAGCTCAGTTAACTGAATATACAGAAGTACTCTGTTTGTCCTAATAGGATATATGGTGCTACTGCTTATGGTTCTCATAAAGGAATATGCAAGGCAATGTTCTTCAAAAAAGTGTCCCAGCATACCTACATTCACGAAATTATTCCAAAGTATCCCAAAAGGTAGAGGTATTTTGTGGATGGATATTTATAAATGGCTAAAAAAGGGTGACCCTTCCTTTTTTACCAGGTGACCTTTTTAGAAAGTATTTCATTAAGGCAAATCTAAAATAGTGCCTACATACATCTGGGCTCTGATTATTGGGTTTTAATATTCTTCCAATGTGAAAACTGATGAAGAAAATGATAAACTATCAAAGTTGAGAAAGCTGTCAAGCATCCATAATTACTCAGACAAGATCAAATCAATTCAATTCTCCAGTTTGAAGAAAAACACTGTAACTCATCCTATGGTGGTTTACTCCACTCCACCAAAAAGGAGAGGCAAGAAAATGGAAAAAAAGGATGGGAGGGGAAAAAGGGATGTTATTTGTAATTAGGCAAAGAAAATTACTTCTCTGGTAAATTTAACTTTGGCGTTCACAAAACATAGTGGAACTAGTCAGAGAACCTGACTACTCATAAGATACCCAAGTTCTGCAAATGTTTCTTTCCTCAGAACTCCTTTGCCCATGTGCCCTACCAAGCCGACAGCCACTTTGTTTTTTCTCCTCTCTCTTGAGCACTGGAATGCTCCCACTCTCCCCAGCTCAGATGTGCCATCTTTCTCTCTGTGTCTCTCCCTCTCCCCTGTTACTCCCCTCTTTTTAAATGTGCAGGTATCTTTGAATGTTCATTTACAATTAAGTATTTTCATATTTAGCCACAGTAAATGGGACATATACTCCTTGTGTCCACAGTAGATGGAGATCGTCTTGATTTTTTCCCCAACATGATACATGCGATCAAAATGATGTGAAAAATGTCTATGGAGAACCTGGGATATAAGAATAAACCAAAACAAACTAAAGCTGGTACATGCCTATTATCCCAAGCTACTTGAGAAGCTAAGGCAAAAAGATCACAAGTTCGAGACCAGCCTCAGCAACTTAGGGAGACCCTGTCTCAAATTAAAAAATAAAAAAGGGCTGGGATGCAAGTGCTAGCCCCTGGATTCCACCACCAGTACCACCCAAAACAAATGAAACAAACAAACATAACAACCCAGACTGATGGACCTTAACAAGTTCTCATTAAGAATACCTACATATCCAGGGAAGCAACTAGACACCTTTTATCTCCACCTTCCGATCACTTTGTTCCTTTTCTAATTAGGAGTAGGCCACAATTCTTATGAAAACAAAATGAAGGATCTCAGTTCACTCTCCTTTCTAAAATTACTTATACAGGATTACTGAGCACCTGAGTCACTGGAATTCAGTGTATGTGTTTATAAAGCACACAGAGAGAGCACTTTATATGCAGAGTTCAGAATAAATCTCTAGAATGGGACCTACAGTGAACCAATTTGATGATTTGTAACAGCCCAAGGAAAGACCCTAGTCATGTTATAGCATCACTGGGCTCACAGAAAGTTAAAGATCAGTTCCACTAACTCAAGGTATATATCAGGAACTATACCCACTGTAGTATGTGCAGACCCAGCTCATACTTACTAACTCAGTTCAAAACCTGGACCATGAGAGTCAGGCTTGGGCAGCCATGGACAGCTGCAGTATAACACCTGTAGAGAACAAGCCAGGAATTGCTACAGGAACCACTTATTGCTTCATCCCTGGGCAGCAGATAACCTGATTCAACATCCCACATATATATCCCGATACACAAATTGCCTCCTCAATGTCCCTGACAAACCTATGTGAATACTCTCACTATTGGACAGTTTCATAACAGGGACGTTTTACCAAGAGCAAACTAATTCCTTTCTATTTGTTGTTGTTGTTGTTGGGATGCTATATCTCACACAAAAGTGGGCATACACTAACTGAATCCTCATCCAATCCTAATTCTTCTTTCATGGCTCACAAAATGTGATTCACATACAGTATAGAAAGCCACCTGGGGCAGGCTAAGGAATTAAACACAAAAAAGAAGGGGGCTGGGGTTGGGGCTCAGTGGTACAGTGCTCACCTAGTACATGTGAGGCACCGGGTTCAATCCTCAGCACCACATAAAAATAAATAAATAAATAAAATAAATAAATAAATAAATAAATAAATAAATAGTGTCATGTCCAACTACAACTAAAAAATATTTTTAAAAAAGAAGTTCAGTACCACAGACTGAGAGCTCTTTATGATCAGAAAAATAATACCATTTTCTCTGTAATCAGGCTTCTACTTTTGCTTCATTTCTTCTTTTTTAATAATCCACTACACCAAGTTGAAAAAATTAAAGGTAAAGGAAACTACTGTCATCTACTTGTGTTCCTATATTTTTGCTTTTAAAATATACCTTCAGTAGCCATAGGAATTAGACGCACTACAGATACCAAAATCTGACCATGCTCAAGTCCATCATATGAAATGGTACAGTACTGTACAGAACCTTTATACATCCTCCCAAATACTTCAACTGATCTCTAGATTACTTATAATAACTAATACAAAGTACATGTGATATATGTATATTATATTCTTTAAGAAATAATGACAAGAATCTGTATATGTTCAGTACTAACACGATATTTTTCCATATATTTACAATCCGTGGTTAAATCCACAGATGTAAAAACCATGGATACATAGAGGGACAACTGTACTTCAAGCTGCCTTTAAATTATGCAAGCAATTTATTTTTTGTATTTTTAACAAGTTCTCATTAAGAATACCTATATATCCATGGAAGCAACAAGACATATTTTATCTCCATGTACCTCAAAAAACACATGTACCTAAAAAAAAAAAAAAAAAAAGCCCAAATCATAAATGTATTATCACCTTTTTGTCCACTCAGCAAATATTTATTAGGTGGCTTACTGACTATTTGGACTCTTAATTGTTAAATGAAGACAAAGGAGTGAAGCAGAAGACAAGTAAATCCCTACTGTGTGGAGTTCACTCACATCATAAGGACAGGGAGACACAGAAGCAAGTACACAAACACATGAAGAGGAATGTCAGAAGTGCTACAAATAAGATAAAAGAGAACTTTGGGGCAAGGGGCCAGTCTGGTTTGAATGACATGATCAGGCAAAGATAAATAAAGTGACTTAAAACTTGAGATGTGGCTGAAAACAACATCTCCCAGAGCATGTTCTATATTACATTTTGCAGATATTAGTAACAAGTATTATATACATAAAGAACTCTCTGATTGGATGGCCTTACTTTGCCTCTGAAAGTTAAACAGCTTTGTTTCCTATTGGACATCTCAAAGGCTTTCATTTGATAGTGTTAGTTCTACATCTTTGGAGAGAAGCACAACAAAAGCAATACTACTCAAATTTCCCTGACTATGGAACCCTTTCTCCTAGAAGCTCTCAGAGGAAATAATATTCTGTAGGAAACAGGGCTGGTCCGTGGTTTCTTGCCCTGGCTTTACATCACCATTACCAGCAGACCTTTCACAAACAGATGCTAGACCTCACCCCACTAACTCACAATCTCCAGGGTGGGACCCAGGCTTCAGTATTTCATTTTAAAGATCCCTAGGTGATTCTAATGTGCAGGCAGGATTGAAAGCCATTAAGAGAGAGCAAAGGGTGTACACAACAAAAAACCGTGGAAAATAAGGGCAGGAAAAGATCCACTGGGGTCAGACTGTGAATGGTCTTGAATGCCACACTAAAGAGCTTGTCCTTTACTTGGAAGGCAGCAAGGATCTATCCAGGACAATTACTAGGAAAGCTATGCTAACACTAAATGGCGAAAGATACTTCAGTGCACTCTGTCCTCTACCCTCTTCTTGCCACTAATTATGTTTAAATGGCTGTGAAAGAAGAGATTTTTATCCACAAAACATACCACAGGAGGAAAGACAAGAGAATGAAAGTTAACTTCAAATAGAATTCCCAAAGCACTCCAGTTTTAGGAAATTCAACAAAGTATTTTCAGGTACTGGCTGCTACTCTTCTAAGCTAGAAACTATGATAGAAAGAGTAGTGAATGCAGAATGGATCTGAAAACTTGAGGTATGTATTTTATTTTTTTGGTAGCAGGAACTGAATTCCAGGGTTGCTTAATCTCTGACCAAATCCTCAGCTCTTTTTTACATTTTATTTTGAAACAGAGTCCTTAGGGCTTTGTATGTCCTTAGGGCCTTGCTGAAGTTGGTTTCGAACTTGCAATCCTGTCTCAGCCTATGGAGTCATTAGGTTTACAGTCATGCGCCACCACACCTGGCCACTTGAGGTGCTTATAATCCCAAACAGGAAAAGACCAAATACACCCAATAACATATGTCAAGTATAAGTGTCCTGGTGGGACACAGAGAAGTCCAAGAAGGGGAGAAATCCCTTTTGGTTTTGGTGAAAGTACTTTGGAAATCATATTAATTACCCAATTTTCAATAACTGTGTACTACTCTCTCCCTGGTACAGTGTCCTAGTCTGAAAGCGAATAGGGGATAGGATTTATAAAGATGATGAAGAAATATATTAAAAAGACAGTATTTTAAATTATTAACACAGGACTATTTTCCTGAATAAATGAGGGTGAAAGGATTCTGAGAGACAAAAAAGAGAGTAGGGAAAAGAAAGACCATTTCAAAAAGAGCCTGCTGTACCATAAATTCAGAGAAGAGGAAGAATGAAAGGGGAAAGGGGCAGTGGCAGCGACAGCACAAGATGAGGCTCAAGAAGTAACTCCAGAAGAGCCTAGTAGATCAGGCTTATTAGACCAGTTAGGAGATTACTATATTACTCACAGTGAGAGTCATTTTAAATATGGTGACGAAGAGTTGGATTATGATCATGATATCCACCCTAAAATTCATGGAGAGCTTGCAATATGCCAGATACTTCACTTAATGCTCAAAGCAATTTTAAAAGGATTACTCTTGTCCCCATTTTATAGATAAGGCCTAAGAAGAGTAAATTGTTATGAAGTCACCATGATGACATAGATAGCTAAAGAGAAGTAAACATGTGTAGGAATAACAGGGAACAAATTCCAGAAGACCTTATGATTGGCTGGGTATAGCTAATGAAGGAGACATGTGGGCAATAATCACTTGCCTCCCCCTGCATGTTTCCTAACTTGAAAAACTGGATGGATAGAGCTAGCATTTCCTCAGATAGCTCTCTGGACCTCAAGCAAGCTTGCAGGGGAGGATATCAATTTTAGAACCGGTTGAATTTAAGTACCTATGAGAATGGTCTCAGAGAGGTCTGGGTTATTTGAAAGAGAGAGAGAGAAAGAAAGAGAGAGAGAGAGAGAGAGAGAGAGAGAGAGAGAGAGAGAGAGAGATATTGAGATTAACCTACTTAACAGAATAGATGAGACCACCTAAACAAAAGGGTAAAATGGATGTAGAGGGTAGAGCCATTCTGGGAATACTGGCAGGATTTTCAGGTACGAAGAAAAGCCCCTAAAAATGACCCTATAGAAGAGAAAGAGAGAGAAGGAGGCAAAGGCTGTAGACAAGAGACAGATATGGGGACACACAGACTCTAACATAAGGATAGGCATGGTGACCATAGTCACAGCAAAGGAGATACTCTGCACAGGAAGGACCAGCAACATGTGGTGGCTTCACTAGATTTGTATAACTGAAGAGTAAGAAATTCATGATTCCAGAATGTGAAGCCTAGTTATGGCATGACCTACCATGCATTAAAATACTAAGTCATAGGCATATGGGTAAGGTTTGTTGTAGGAACAGTTTTGGAAAAGCATGGGAAGAATTCAGACTCAAGTGACCAACATTCTAAAAAACACATCTATTATGAATGATCCAACTATAGAATCCCAAATCCCAGAGTGACTGGCTAATTTCTAATCTAGTTGAGCAAAGACCTTAAACAACCTCTCCCCCAAATGATTCCAAACTCCATTTCTACAACCATGAAAAAAATGGAAATAGCCACAGTTCAAGTTTTCAGAAATATTTATGAGGAAAGACATATGAATAAAATCCCTTAAGGTAAGTAAATAGTTCTGTTTTAAGACAGAACAGAGATTAGATACTGCTACAAACTGAGTGACTGTATTGTTAGGTATCGATTCAAGCTTAGGGCTTTTTCTATCGTTCAATTAAGAAAGCATCCCTCACTAATTTATACAGCAGAAGGGCTGCAGGGTCCAAGAGGTAGCTGGAGACAGATCCAAGGAGTAAAAGGATACTAGACTCAATGGTACAGTAACAGAGGACAGTGCCTCTTCATTGACTGGAAGGAGCAAGGTCACAGGCTAACCCCCAGAAATTTGCTATTTCTCCACTTTCTTGCACTGTGACCCAGAAAAGACATTCTTGGTATTTATGTTTTGCTACTGGCAAAGATCTCTCTTCCTCTTTTCTTGGTATACAGATACTTGCTCTGGATACAATAAAATTTATATATAGGAGTAAAGAGTAAAGAATATCAGCAGGCTGGGGGAAGGAGGTAATTCAGGCTTAATTTTTAAGCTTCTCTGATAATACATATATTATGATCCTGAAATTAAAGACTACAGAATAAAACTTCTGTGAGACTTACTGAAATATATTCTTCCCATTCAGCAGATGGTGAAAAAAACAAAAAGAAAAAGAAGAAAGACAAAAATTTTCTGAGAATTTAGAATTGCTTTAAGAAGAACTTAAATGGATTTTACATTAACCAAAGTACCAAGCGCAGTGCTTCTTTCAGCTTCCAACCTGTGAATCCCTGTCAACTGCCTTAAGTACGCTGCAACATGCCATATCACTTTGCTTTTTAAATTATTATTTTTGAGGTTACACTGTATGTTATGAACTTTAGTCAATTCCTAATTTGTAAGTAATCCTAATAAGCTTTTTGATTGATTACAAATTTTAAAACAGTGATACAGAAAGTTGCCATGCCCCAAACTGTTACCAAACAGCAAGAAGAAAATGGGCCTCTGCCAGGACATAAATCAACAACTGCTAGGTTTGGCTAGGTAGGTTTCCTAAATTTTGTTTTATAAAGGACACTGTCCATGAAGGATGTAATGTATTCATTTATATTATGCTACAAGCTCTTATCTCATCACCATTTATAAGCAATAGTTCACAGAGATGCACCAGTCCACCAACTACATTCTGAGTATAGTACAACTCCAATGCAGCACTCCTAAATCTCAAATCTATGATTTCTTACTACCTTAGACTCTAGATGATAGGTAAGTTCCCTCTAGGAAACAAAATTCTCCAACACAATCCTATGAAAAGGGCATTCCTTCGTCTCCTCCCTGGCTAATTTAGAAAAGTTAAATAATCAGTTATAAAACTATCAAGTGGGTGAATGAAAGCCTGGAAATTAATTCTTCAGATAATCCCATTTCAGTTTCCCACTAGGTCAGCACCATCTGCTAGTCTGAAGGGCTGTGCTGCAGCAAACAAAAATAAAGGACCACAAACTATAAATATTTCCTTATTTCTAAAAACCAAAAAATGACAGGGTTAAGAGAATGATATGGTAAATGTCACAGTTTAAGACATTAGTCTGAGCTTCTTTCACAACATAATATACTTCTAAAGTGGGAATTTTTATGATACAGAAGACAGAGACAAACCCACACAGTCATATGATTCTTGACAAAGGTGCCAAAAAACACACATTGGAGAAAAGACAGCCTTTTTAACAAATGGTGCTGGTACAACTGCAAGTTCAAAGCCAGCCTCAGCAAGTTAGCAAAGCCCTAAGCAACATAGTCAGACCCTGTCTCAAAATTTAAAAAATAATAAAAATGGGGTGGGGATGTAGCTCAGTGGTTGTGTGTCCCTGGGTTCAATCCCTAGTTTAAAAAAAAAATTCAGAATATATAGAAAGCATAATAAACTACACCAAGGGGCTGGGGTTTGGGCTCAGCAGGAGAGCACTTGCCTAGCATGTGTGGGGCACTTGGTTCGATCCTCAGCACCACATAAAAAAAATAAAATAAAATAAAAATAAAGGTATTGTGTCCAACTACAAGTAAAACAAAAATATTTTTTTAAAAAAAAACTATACCAAAAAAATAAAATAACCCAACAAATAGGAAAATGAACTAAACAGAAGATTATCAAAAGAAATACAAATGGCCAGCAAATGCATAAAAAATTGTTCAACCTCATTAGCAATTAGGAAAACAAATCTAAACTACCCTGAGATTTCACCTCATACCAGTCAGAATGACAGTCATCAAGAATATAAATAATATATGTAAATCAATGGATGTGTAACTGATGTGATTCTGCAATCTGTGTATGGGGTGAAGGTGGGAGTTCATAACCCACTTGAAACAAAGTGTGGAATATGATATGTCAAGAAATTTGTAATGTTTTGAACAACCAACAATAAAAAATTTTAAAAAAATAAAAAATAAATAAAAAAAAAAGAATATACATAATAAAAAAAATCCAGATAAAATGTCACGCGAAAAAGACAGGCTTTAGAAACAAACAAAAACCATTTGAATACTAGTGGTGCCAAAGACCAGCGATGGTCTTTGAGAATGTAACTGGTCCACTCTGAGCCTCTGTACCCTCAGTTCTGGGATAATATGCAATGGGTTCACCTTCATGGAATAACACCCCCACTGGGATCGGGTCTTTTTATTCCAGAAGGCCCTGTGGCTCAGGCCCATCCACCAGGCACAAAACACATTCAAGAATTGTTGCTTACTTTTGTCAAATGCTTTTTTAAAAATCTGTTTAGATTAAAATAAATAAATAAAAACATGTTTAGCGTGTATATAATTTTGAACCTTGGCTGAGTTATACTTTATATTCCCTATTTGAGATCACAGTATTCTTTTCAATAAAATTAATTTTTGAATATATAATAAAAAATATGGGAGAGAATGTGGAGAAAAAGGCACACTTTCACATTGTTGGTAGGAATGTAAATTAAATTAGTACAACTACTATGGAAATCAGTTATGAGGCTCCTCAAAAGACTAGGTGAGGGCCAGGCTTGGTGGCACATGCCTATAATCCCAGGGACTCAGGAGGCTGAGGCAGGAGGTCAGCAAGTTCAAAGCCAGCCTCTGCAAAAACAACTCAGTGAGACCCTGTCTCTAAATAAAATACAATAGGTCTGGGGATGTGGCTCAATGGTCAAGTGCCCCCGAGTTCAATCACCCGGTACCCACTCAGAAAAAGAAAATACTAGGCAAGGAACCACCATATGATCCAGCTATATAACTCCTTGGTATTTATCCTGAAGAATTAAAGATAAATACTTACTGCAGTGATACATGTATACCCCTTGTTTACAGCAACACAATTTACAATAGCCAAGCTATGGAACCAGCCTAGGTGTCCAACAATGGATGAATGGATAAAAAAAATGTGGCATATTGCTGGGTGTAGCTGGTGCCCACCTGTAATGCCAGTGGTTCTGGAGGCTGAAGCAGGAGGATTGCAAGTTAAAAGCTAGCCTTAGCAATTTAGTGAGGACCTGAACAACTTAAGGAAGCCCTATCTCAACATAAAAATGGGCTGGGGATGTGGCTTAGTGGTTAAACACCCCTAGGTTCAATCCCTGTTACTATTAAAAATATATATTTATATACACAATGCAATTTTATTCAGCCCTAAAGAAAAATGAAATTATGGCATTTGCAGGAAAATGAATGAAACTAGAGATCATCATGTTAAGCAAAATAAAAGTCAAATTCAGAAACTTACAGTCTTTTTTCTCTCTTATGTGGAAGCTAGAAAGGAAAAAGGAAAACAAAGGTAGGGGTGGATCTCCTAACAGAGAGATCAGTAGAAGAAAGGGACCAAAGGGTGGGAGGTGGAAAAGGAAGGGAGAAGTACTGGGAAGTGATATTGGCCAAATTATATTATTGTACTGTGTACATGTACACACATGTAAAACAAATTTCATCAACATGTAGAACTACAATGGACCAATAAATAATGTAGAAAAATAAACTGAGTTTTGCTTTAACTTGCATTTAATAAATTTCCTACAAATATTTGTATATTTATTAAATTTTCAGAAAAACTGCTCAGGTTCACTAATACTCAACCCTGCTGTGCATCAGAATCACTCTGAACCTTTTAGAAAAATTCCAATGCCCAAGTCCCCCGTTATGGGGCCGTGGAACCATCATTTTATAAAAAGCATTAATCCAGTCCTACCCATGCTGCTTTTATAGATGAGGAAATGAGACTCAGAAAAGTTAAAATAATTTCCCCAAAACAAGTTACTGATTGACTTAGGACTGGCTCCTAAAAAAATATTTAGAAGGAATGTGTTGTCCATAAAGAACTGAAGAAGCCATGATTATCAAAATACCTGAAACAATTTGAAAGTCTATGTTTTCATCTTTTTTATTATTTAAAAAGAAATAAAAACATGATATTTATGCATTATTCCTTTTAATCTTGACCAGTACTTCTTCTGATGAGGGGGGCATTATCTCCACCAGCCACAGCACTCAATGATGGAGACACAGCGAAGCTTCTGCCTTTGGCCTTTGCGTGGTCAGCATTTAGTATAGAGTGGCAGAACCATGGGTGATTCCTTTTCTTTTGCTTTCTAAAATGTCTTTAAATTATTAATTTTCTTAAATGTCACTTTTTTGAGAAAAAGTACTTAAAAAACACCTTTAAAGCCCTCAATATAACTTAAACTGAGAAGTCCAAGAACAAAGACAATTGTTGTGTCATGATTGTAAAAGTTTCCAAATGCGCAGAACTCATAATTAGTTTCCAGGGAAGGATACTTTTGCCACACGCTCTGACCCTTTTGCTTGTTGATGATTATGTCATTACATTCAAATCGTCCATAAACTAGCACTAGATACATGAGGGTATTGGTAGAAGGTGTGGGTAGAATGAAGGAAATTAAAAGCTGCGGTCAGACTTGAAAAAAAAACACCCTATAAAGCAACTTATGTTTCTGACAGTTGAAACAGACTGAATGACAGACAGTAAAACCACATTTCTGCATGTTTTCTTTTTTGGACTGGATATGTGGCTTTATGCCACCAAACAATATTTTGGTTTACCAAAATACACTCTATGGCCGTTATAATTTCATGTTTACTTAACATTCCTTACTATCACTGCTGTTCTCACTCAGCTACAGCAGCTTAAGACAAGTATCTAAAAGGATGAAGTTTTAAAATACAGAGTATGCCTCACATTAGGGGGAAAAAAAAAGAAGAAAATTAGCCATACACAAATAATTCACAATGACTAAAGCATCTATTGTAATTTTGGTGTTTAGCTCATCAGGGACATAATGAGCAAGAGAATTCATGATTTTGTTTGAAACACAGTAGTTTTTCAAGACATTTATAGACTCAGCCTCATGTTTACTTGAAATTTCTTAACACTAACCTATCTAGAGTTGTTGGCAAAACCAAAAACAAGAGAAAGAAAAGATCGACTAAGGCACAGTTTCACTGGGTGATGAATAATTTAGAGGATTCTGTCCCTATCTTTATTTGTAAAAATCCTATAAAGAGCAAAAAGTAAAAATTAAAATCATTTACAAACTTCATTAAATCAATATAAAGGTAATGATGATAATCAAGCAAAATGATTCACAATCATTTTGTGATCATAATCAAGCAAAACTCATGCACTCATACAAGAATCGAATGCCTTCCTTAAATGAACAGTTCCTACAACCACTGCCCACAAAGAACTTCCTGGAAAAATATGTTATGCTCTGGGTATAGAATGTAAGTTCAGAGGTCATGTTGAAAAAAATCCTTAAAGTTCTTAGCAAGAGCACAGATCTTGCAGAAGAGATGAAAAGAAAGCCATGATATGAAGGTCAAAGGTGCAACAAATTTTCATTCATTCATTCCTCTTCCTTCTTTCACTCCTTCCTCCTCCGTAGGCACAGCACCCTGTCATAACTGAAACCAAGTTCTTCCCCATCCTTGCTGGTCTGGCTTCGGAGTCCTAGTTCTGAACCACTGGAATTCCTACATCATGATCACTTTAATATGGTATGTTTTGTCTTTGTTTTTTAAATATATCTAGATAGTCTGTTGATGCGCTCTGTACACAATGAAACTTCAATGTTACAATGGTCTCATTTGGATATGATTTTATTTTATTTGGGTAAACAAGTGCTCTAGATTAGTAGACTCATCAGTTCATATTTTACCACACATTCTACTAGTGTTTATCTGATGATCACAGCCCTAAAGATGTGGCTGTTAACTTCAACAAATGGATAATCAGATGCCTTCCTCAAAAAGGTTATAAACTAAAGAAATTAATATATCTAAAACATTCCATGTTATCACCTGGTACCTGCTAGTAACTCATTAGATCTTAACAGTTATTAATATCACTAATATTAACCCAAGATATACACATGGAAAATTTGTAACTATACAGAGTTTCTAATAAGCTCTCACCCTAGAAAAAAACTGGGAAGATGTGGCTGTAACTTCAACAAATGGACAACCAAAGACACCACAGCAGATAGTTCTAGGATGTTAAACATTAGTAACATTAAGACAATTTTAGCTGTGTAAAAGTCTAAAACTGCTCAAAGTGATGTTCTACCTAAACAGAAAAAAAAAAAAATTACACTTTCTCTTAAATAACATAATATTAAACCTTAACTTGCTGAAATGGCATGTCTCTCGTGCCAAACAATGAAATTAGGGATAGATCTTTTGTTAAAACTGATCATTTTAAAATCATATGAGAGAGTTGAAAGTTACCTTAGAAATAAGTCATTGGCAATGAATATAAACCTATATTTTAAAATGGCTAATCACCAGTTCAAGGGCCTGTGGCAGAACTGGGATAAGATCTTCCAACCTGTGAATACCCCATCTAGTCTTCCTGGTCATAATAAAGTCAAGTCCTCCCTAAGAGTCTTCCCAAAGAAAACTTATATAGAGGTAACTGACACTCAAGAATTATGGATACTGTAGAATATACAATAAAATGAAAACAACAATCATTCCTTTAACTTTTCTTCATTCATTCATTCCCTCTAATATGTTCCAGGTACTAGGGGTACAGCAATGAATAAAACACATTCTTCCTTTTTGGAGCTTCTACTTCATGGAAAGAATAGATTTCTTCAGGTCTTGATAAGTAAGGTCAAGATGTTTAATCTTGTTTATGACAAACTCATTATAAACTAAGTTGAAGTCTAGACCTTCTCTAAGAATTACTAGTGGGACAAGGCAAGAAAGCCCTGAGGATTTGAGATGTCAAGCCCATTTCAAGCATACAGATATCCTAAGTGTCATGAGGTAAACCCTAGCTAGAGAAACTGACATCTACCTACATTGAATTCCGGAAGGATAACTAATCCCAGGGGCTAATTACACAACAGGTAATAAACGACTACATATTCCCTCTGCACACACATCTTTAGAAGAAAACTATTGCATCACATTATAACATACAATTTCAAAAGCTATATAATACACGACAAAGTACATAAACTGGTCACTTTAAAGAAAGCACTGTTATTACAATTTATCTTGGATATATTTATATTACATGTTTTACAATAACCTCTCTAGTTCTGCATCAACTTTATTTAGCCTGAATACCGGCCCTAAAAGAACTGGTGAATTCTGAATCATCTACTAATTAACTGTGGAACTTTTGTCACATAATATCTGAGTCTCATTTTATTGATTCATAAGATAGGGATGCTTTACTGACATTATTGAAGCATAAGTGAAAAGTGAATATGAAAGTACTTTCTTAAAATAAAAATTTCTTAATAAATATACATTTCTACTTCTAGCTCCATTATGCAATTATGGATTTAAAAATCTCAAAGTTGTAAAAGAAACTTTCTGAGACTAAAAAGAAAGGACAAGTCTTAATTCTGGTTCACTATCATGTTAGATCAAAATAGTCTAAAAGCAATAAGCATTCACTGATACTCAAATTTTAAGCTATGAAAAGTAAGGCCCAGATAAGTTAAGGTGCTTTTCATCTCATGTCACTGGTTATTAGCAAGGCCAGAATTATAATCTGAGGCTCCTTACTTGGTCAAGTACTTCGGGGAAGGCAGTATAGTATTACAAACAGAATTTGGAATTAGGCAGGTGCATTTATCACACCAGCATTCTGACCTTGAATCAAATCCAGGATCTATTTAACTGACTGATCTCAAAACAAGTTATTTAAGCTCTCTGTACCTCAGCCTCCTCATATGTAAAATGGAAATAAATAATAACAATGCTATAATTTCATAATCATGTTGTGAGAATAAGTAAACTATTACCTGCACAATAAGCTCTCTAAAACTGCTTAATATTATGACTTTCTTCAACAACACAAGGCCATCTCTACTAATGAAAAAGCTATGGTATCTTCAAAGTTCCTTGTCCCTTTAAAAGAACTAGAAGCTTGCATTTTACTGATTTGGAAGTTAGCTAAACACACCACAGTATAGTTAAGATCAAAATCTCCCCACAATCTTTCAAACTACATGTACACAGACCTATTAATAGCAAAGAATTCTTCAGAATTCTGACTAGTGATAAAAATGATGTTCAAACTGAATTTATTAAACTCAGTTAGGAAAGATTTATATTTTTATCTTTAAAAAGGCAGACTCAGCATGCCAAAATATATATATATTCTACTTTAACTATCCTAACTCATTCCTGAAAGATACCCAAGTTCAGTTGCTTTTACTTCCTATTTTCCCATGTCATTTTCCACAAATTTACCCAGTAGGTAACACATGCCTCAGTATACTTAAAGGTTTAGCACTGGTTTTCTATCCTGCAACTTCAATACAACCTTGAAAACATTAAATCACAGATTTTTTTGCCTCGCTCTGCATGAATCCAAATATTCCCTTATTCACCAAATATTTCATGAGTGCCAAGACCTAACTTTGTGACAGTTTTCAGCACCAGTAAAGCCAAAAACAATAATAAAAACCCCTCTTTCTTATGACGCTCCATTCTAGCTGGAGAGGGGAGACAGGCAATAATAAATTAGTATATATCTAGAATAGTATGTTTGAGTAGTACATTTTAGGAATGAGGGAGCAGACAGTTTTATTAAATGCTTTGCTAAAAGTGGAACTTGGCTTTATATTTCAATTTGCAGATCCCAGACTCCTTTTGGACAGGGCACTGGCACTGGAGGGTAGAGTGAAGTAGAGGGAGGAGCTGTACTTCAAACACAAACACACAGATCAGATCTCTCACTAGAGATGATAGTGTAATACCCTTGGACTGCCAGTAGCATTACCATGCTCCTCATGTTGCAGAAAGCTAAGAGCATCACAGAAACAAGTGCATTGTCTGCTGTTTGAACACAGCCACAGTCAGTGAAGGAAGCTCTGGAAGGGAACACAAGAAATCTACTATTTCCTCTTCTGTCAGTGACTCTCACTATGTGACCTCCGGCATATTCACCAACCTAAGTGAACTGTGGTATCCCCGCCCACATGCTGATCCTCCCTGACCGTGACACTGTGGCTAGTCTCTTAAGCCCTTAAGCCTCAGTGTCATCTGTTAAAGGAGGCCAGTGGAATGACACTGCTTGGCAAACTGTCAGGTACTTCACTGACAGAAGCTATTTAAATAAATACATGGATCCACGCTTGCTACCTGCTTTACAGGAACATCAAGAAGATTAAGGAGAACATATAAAATACTTTAAGCTCTCTGTAAAGAAAGGGTGTTACAGAGTACTCATGCTTATAATTTCTACTATCCCTATTCTTCCTAGTTATATTTCCTTGCCTTTCCAAATTCTGTAACTAAGAGAATCCACAAACCTTCAGAAGCAGAATGCAGTTAAAAAAACAATAACAAATGAAACTTGATTACAATAAAGAAAAACAAGTCTGCTAAGAAATCAGAAAGCCAATATCCTTCTTCCTTCCCCTGACAGCTCTTTTGCCTAGGTTGCTGCAAAAAACAGGGCTCTGCAGATTCAAGTGCACCACAATCAGTCCAGGTCAGAGAAATAATCTGGTATCCACAAGAGAAGAAGTTATCCTTTCATTCTGTGAAATGTAGACGATGCTCTCCCCACAGTATAAATTTTGAAGTGTATGTGAGCAAAATCTTCAAAAAGGATGACAAGATAATATTACTCACCAGAGGACAGAGTACCTCATACATGTACTGGAGTATTATTCTTTGATGAGCCAGCTAAGAAAATCCACACCTTGTCTGTTTATGTCCCTGGACAGAGGAAAGGTTACATACTGCACCTTTTTGAGGTTAAGTTTTGGCTCACTGATACAGAGATGGCAAGTGCCTGGCACCAACACTGGGTCAATTCCAATGAAAACAGAGAGGATATATAGATTTGTAGTGACAAATGCCAGCTATTCCCCTTTACAGAAAGAAAGCAACTACCACTGACCATTGTTAATACAGCAAAATCAGAACAGCTCTAACTTTCACTTTGACTTAAACTTCTGAGGCCCTTCCCCCACAACGTAATAATTTTGTAAACTGTTTACAGTGTACTTACTTCAGACAAATCATAAACCTTGCAAACTGTCATTATCAGAGTACTCAGTTGCCTATGCTTAAATATATAGCCTGCTGCTTCTCACAGATTGCAACAATAACTTACCTTTTTTAAGACCACTAGATTAAGTCACCACTGCCAGATAACTGCAATTTGTTTCAACAGTGTGGGAAAGAATCGAGGAAAGTATGTTCTAGAAATCACATGTCTTTCACTCTCTTTCAAGCCACTAAATAACTCTATTGCTGTCCAGAAATGACAAACCAGATTATCAAGTAACATCAAAGACATTAAAAATTTCCTCATTAAAAACAAATAGGGGCTAGAGTCATAGCTCTTCAGTAAAGTGCTTGCCTAGCATGTGTGAGGCACTGGGTTAGATTCTCAACACCACATATAAATAAGTAAATAAAATAAAGGATTATCAACAACTAAAAAGTATTTAAAAAAAAAAGGCACAAATAACTTCCAAATGCACATTTCTAACACTAAATTCCCAACTGGCTTCCTTGACTTGGTACATAGTGCAAAGAGAGAAAAAAAGTAAAATTCTAGGAAAGAGTAAATGAAAAAACATGAAAAATAATGGTCCTGTACTATTACCTTCCTCAAGGCTACAGAAACATTTCCTAAAGATGCAGCTCTGTCTTTAGTCCATCAGTCCAAACTACTCAGAGCAATATTACCTACTAAGATACAAAGAACTTACCTATCAAAATGATAAATAATATGTAGCAGGGATTGAGGGGCGTTAGAAGGAAATATTCCTTGTTTAAATGCTGCAAAGAAATTCTTTTGACATTACAAGCAAAACATCTGCCTTCATTTAAAAGTTTGAGTTGTGATTTCCTGCATCTATGAACTTCTTTCTGAACTACAAAGAGGCCACAAAACATCACATTTTCCCCTCCCAGCTTCTCCTTTCAAAACCCACAAGATGATGATTAACAAACAGCCCCTTGTCTTTAGGCATAGTCTTAGAAACCACAAGGAAAAGATAAAAGTTAAATAGAAGAACAGTTTGTAAACAAATGAGAAATAGGTTGCCTAGGGAGGAAACAAATTGTTTTGATAAGTAAGCAGCCCTCTTAGCCCACATGTGGGAAAGAGTAAAAGCCACCCTCCCCTTTCAACCACTGAGAGCAGCCTTCTAGTCCTAGACTCCAGGCCTTACAGAAAATCCCCCTCACTCAGGGGTGCTGGGTATAAGCCCCAAATTCTGGGGCTCAAGGATAAACTGAGAGGTTATCCCAGCCCCCCAGGGCTTCCTCATTCCAGGAACGAGTTGGGGTCTAAATTTATACTTCATGGGTGACATCTCCCAAGAGACAACCTCCCAGGTAAATTCATCGGAGTCCTAAATCTACTACCCATTAACTACATCACCTTTTACAAATCTGACCCTGTTTAATCACCTTTTGATGGGACATAATCCCTTTCTTAGGGTCACTGTAAGAAGTAAAAGAAAGAATTTTGGCACTATGTCCAGATCCATGGCGAGCACATGCCAGATATATAACAAATGTTCCCTTCCACTGGAAGAAAACTCTAATTCTACTCAATAATCACTGCTTTAAGTTAAAAATCGACAGATATTCTCCTATAATACCCCTAAGAAAGACATTAAGAATCTAATATGTGAAAAGGGGAAATACACAGTACTCAGAAAATACTTCCCATTAACATATATACACACTCTGGTAGGTTGCATTTCCTCCTCTCAATCTGCTTCTCTTTCAGGGCCTGTGACAACTAATAAGACAGCTCACTGGGTCTTGCCGAGAGCTACCACCTAATGCTAGACCCTGTGACAGTTTGGGGACAGATATTATTTAAAATCCACATACATCTAGTGAAGAAAGTGAAGTTTGTCCCCTAACCTAAAATAACCAAATGAGAGGTAAGAGGGAAAAAATACCACCGAAAACCTCCATTTGTTTAATATTAATTGTGGAATATTATTAGAGGATAAGTAGTGTTTTGACTGGTGACTTTAAATCTTAAAACAAAAAAAAAAAACAAAAAAAAAAACCCATATCAAACACACAAACTCAGCTTCTAACTTTTTATAGAATCTATACATTCATCAAAATTTCACTTATCTTTTTGAGATTTGTGCAATCCAGTGGTATCCACCACTGTTCAGCCCCTCTAGATTATTCCGTTTATACAACAAAGCAAAATTAAGATAGCAAAACTTTCACTGGTTTGTGGGTTACTTTCAGTAGAAGAATCCACATTTGATAATAGTTCCCTTTCATTAATATACAAGAATTCAAACACATCCATTTCTGAAAAGAAAATCACCATGTAAAAAACCGTTTTTGCCTGTATACTCTTAACACCTGCTTTTCCGTGTACTCTTCCAAGACAAGACATGTGCAAGAAGTTGGTAATGCTCCCCTCAAAAAAATTATCTTAAGGAAAAATCTGGTCTAAATCAAACTTTAAATGAATTGACTTCCACTGCAAGCACTGCCCCCAAATAAATTTACTGCATCCTAGAATCAAGTACACTCAAGGCTAGAATGTCATGCCAGTCATATATTACTTAAACCTCAATAAGTCTCTTATTTTCCAAATCCTCAGCTGCTTTCTAAAATAGTTCACTAAAAAGCACCAACCTAATTAACAACAGCTTCCTCTGCAACAGTGGCCTTGATTTCACTTATTTACACATTATCTGCAGCCTCCTTTTGGCCAATCCAGTCTATTCTCTGTACCATGCCGAGCCTTTTATCTGCCCTGGACAGCATTTTCTCCAGCAGATGAAGTAGATGCCGATTGATTTGCTGTCGAGCATGGTAAATTAATAGCAACAAATTGCTGAGGGCCCGTCTCGCTGCTCCACCATGCTTCGGCAGTTTTGCTTTATTTGCTCCATGATGGGCAGCAGTCGGCCTCTTCAAGTCAATTTCTTCTTAACAACCTGCAATACTTTTCAATGGTGAAAATAGAGCTGTTCCTTGTAAGTCAGAAATCAATATCCTATTGCCCTTAGAAAATGCTAAACAAGCAGTATTGGCAATCCACTTGGTACTAGAGGGTATCAGATATAATGCAAATCCATACTGCTTCCCTCCTTGTAGTTATTACAGTTTGCTAAAAGGTTCCTAATGTCATTTATCATCATTTACCATCAACCAAAGAGGCTATGATTATGATATCCTATCAGCTGGCAAGGCCCTTTCATTTCTATTCAATTAATATTTTAGCAGCACTCAAATGGTTGTGGCCCGTCTTGTAATAAAATTTACATGGCCTGGAGTGAAACAGGAGTTTTCCTGCTTTGATTTTAAATAAATAATACACACAAACACACAGACTACATACACATAAATATATATTTATATATAAATGTGTAGCACTCACTTTTAGATTCTAAGTGTTACAGATTTCTAAAATTTTCTAATGATTTCTAAAATTCATATACTAAACATAATAAAAACTTAGAAGCAAAGAGACCTCAGACTACAGAAAACCGGAGATACTCTCATTCTCAAATATGGCATGGTCATCTGTTTAATTTCCATAAGTTGAATTCACATACCCATTGCTCCTAATCTATATCCAATATTCACTTTTTAGAGTGGTAACCACTGCTGTCAGATTCCACTGGGGAGGACGTCTTTTAATTACAGGTGAAGGATGCAAACAATCAGCATTTAGTAATGTATCAAGTGCATGCATCACTCTGATCTGTCCATAGTGGCTGACCCATTTAGAAGCCACACTATATTTATAAAGAACAATCAGCAAGAGGTAGTAACAACTAAACCCTGTCTCATCCAAAACAAAAAACAAAACCCCACACTTAAGGGAAATCCTTAAGGAATAAAAGCCAATGTTCTTTCACTTTTTAAAAATTCCATTTTGAAGACATCATAATGAAACATGCCATTTTAACCATGTACTATTTATCATCTTCATTTTCAAAATAGAACTTAAGACAGTGGTGAAGCATTAATTCCAATTATAGCTTAGAATACTTCACCCTAACTTTTCTGGTTGCTTTCCAGATTCATCTGTTCAGTTCTATCAATCCTACTAAAGATTACCAGAAATTAGATTCATATTTTATGCTCCAATTCCATGTCATGTCACTGAATTCCCCTTTAAAAAGAAAAAAATCCACTAATTCTACCAGACTAATGCTATTTACTCAGTTACCAAAATTTAAATTAATTATGTTCTCAAACATAATTGTTAAAAATTGGCAACATTATGCAGGCTTAATTAAGATTAAATCCAATTTACTAAATGTACTTTAATTGGTACTAATTACATTAGCTTTCATTTCAGAATGACAAATTCCCCATAGGTTTCACTTTATAGTTCTCTATCAGAATCAACACAGGGTGACTGATGATGAGCATCACACCAAAAGGGGAGGGAGGAGAATGTTTGCCCCTCTCCCCTTATCACTGTTTCATACTTTTCTTTTTATCAATTTGCTAAGTCACAGAGTCATGACTCCATCACAACCATCATTTTCTGTTTTAGTGAAAATTTTCTCTAAAAATAAATAATCTGTGGCTGGCTGCAGCCATAAAGAACAGGAACGTTAACCAAAAAAATACACAAAGGTTTCAAATATCAGGGCCACCAATTACTAAGGTACTTCCAAGGACTCCTGGGACTCCTACTCTTGAACCCTTTGAGACATAAATCTAATAAGTGAATAAGCCTAACCGGATCTTGAGAACGGTCCCAATTATGCCGCAGGGCAACTTCCCTGCATTATTGCTGCTTTCCATTACAAGGGTATCCAGTGAGTGCATCTGGAAGAGAGGCTAAGAGGAACTAAGACTGTCTGCCTAGGAAAACAAATAAAGACAGATATGCCTCTGTGCTTAAGGGGAGAAAGAAAGAAAATATAATAAGTAGGTGGTTTGCAGGGCTGTCTGTATTTCATAATGTGATAAACTGCCCTCAGGATTCTTGATATGATTGAATTTAAAAGCAAGAGAAAAAAAGGGAAAATGTTCTCTTCTCAATTTTAAATGGATAGCGTTTGAGGCCAGCTGGACAAGAAGATGACAGAATTATAGAGGTATAAAATGTGTAAAATTAAGGGATCTCACAAACCCACCAATAGCAAAAAGAAATACATACATATAGAAATACAAGCTATGTGCTCTTCAGAAACAAAAGTGGTACAAGGGGATCTGAAAACTAAGTGGTTAGGGTAAACAAGGTACAGAAGGAGAAATAAAGGGACATTAGTCTGGTTTGATCTTTAATTAATCCTGGGAGGAGGGGGTGGACTGAGGAACACCACCATCACCAACAAAAAAGACATGTACAAGATCCAAACCTTAAATGCATGATTAACAAACAATATCTCTCATGTAATTTATTCCTGTAAAGTAGAGCTAAGTTCATCCATAAGCTTGAATGGATTTTGTTTAAGCAGGAAATATTTATATTACTAATCTAAACAAAAATGGTAAAGATGTCAAAATAAGAATTTAACACCTGGAAAACTATATTATAATGCTAATATTGGCATAACCAAATAGCAAAGTAAAAGAGTATCCGAAATAAAGTCCCCAGTGTAAGTAATATCACATTTTTTCCTCAATTTTTTGTTTTCAAATACTATGATTGCCTATACTGTCTATCAGTCATCTTTTAAAGATCCACTAAGTGATATATGGTCATTTCATCATTTCTAAACTTAGAAGGTAATGAAAATCACCTTGACCATAAATAAGAAAGACCATGAACTTTTCTCTTGTCTTTTTCTCAGCAGGCAAACATATACACACCTATTCTGAAATGGTTAATGAGACCTGAAGCAGTTTCACTAGCAGACCACTAAAAATAAATACTTTCCTAAAGGAATTACAACTCCCACATGATATACACATATACAGACACGTATACATACATATACATACATACACACACACACACACACACACACACACACAGAGTATCGTTTGTCTAGAAAATGTAAACCATTTATTTTCATTTGCTCTCCTGCAAAAAGAAAAAAAAAAAAAGCCTATTTGAGTCACATTATTTCAATGATTTCAACTAATCATAAACTCCCCCCACCCCAATCCTTTTTTGGCTGAACTAATTGCTAGATTTCAAGACCCAGTGTTGAACATTATCACATCCTCCTATCAAGCTCATTTACTCTGTACAAATTTGGAAGTAACGGTTACAGTTCCTGGTAAGACCCAACTAAGTAGCCTCAGGGGACCAATACAAGGATTTTACATCAATTTCTTTTGTAGTTCCACAGATTTCATTTTGACCCTCCCTGCTCACCCTGTATCTATTCTTTTACACCAAGCCAATGAAGACTATATATAATTTATAATTTTACTTTTCAATATTTTCAAAGAAAAGGTTTTCTATATGACATGTTTGCAATGACCAAAATACATAAAGCAAGTCTCTCAAAAGATAAAGATATATTTTAAAATTTAGCATCCAGACTTGAAAATGAACAAAGTTTAATCTGTATTCAGATTTTGTAAAGATATTTTAAATGCTTAAAATTAGGTTAATGCAGACGAAAGATGGGGAACCACTTGTGAAAAAATAATGTTTTCTCCAATACCCAGTCTTTTGAAATACAGGTAGCCACAACAATGTGCAGAAAACTACAAAACAAAATTTTGTTTCCAAAGTGCATCAGTATTACTCATTTAAAATGGTTATAAAGAAATAATAACTTACCTGTTTGTGCATTTCTATATTCAACCCATAGGACATTTCATAATACTGTCAAAGAAGGAAAAGCAATTAAATTTGTGCCTTTCATCAAATAATCTGCCTCGTGTTCAAAATGCCCCAAGTATGTTCAAAACAAACAACAAACATAAAAGCCTAATGTAACCAAAAGATCTCTAATTCTTATGCCAATAAGTCAAAGAGATGCCCAATTACTATATTTAGCCTAATAAGCTAAAAGCCACCTTAAGACACAGACTCAAAGACAGAGACTCAAAACTAAAAAAAAATAATGTTCAAACACAGCATTCTTAGCAGCAATTATTTTATACATCATAAGCAGATGAATCAAAAAAAATCTGATAATTCAGTACCATACGACTAACTCCTAAGTGCAGCAGAAATTTTGTCTTGTACAAACGCTGAATTGTTAGTAAAGGTACTATTACTGAAGACTTGTTTCTCATTTTAAGGGTACTGCTCACATTCACACATTCAAAGCAAAAAGCTTGAGAGAAAATGAATTAATGCATCACTCTGGTGCCTTTTGGAACAATCTTAAAAATATGTTTCATGATACTTTTGTAAAAGCAGATCTAATTTTTCTGAACATGTATTGTAACTGGCATAACAGAAATTCTGGCAGAACAAATCAACACTTTTCAAACCAATATAACACTACAGAAATTGAAACATACACAAAAATGCACACGTAATAGTAACAAATAATGAGGCAAAAATTAGAGAATAGTTTCAGTGTCTAAGCCATCACTTTAAAAATAAAGCATTAAAATTTTATAAAAGTACATAGAAAAACTGGTTAAAATTGTTTGGAGCAAGAGCAATAAAACAACAAAGAAAACCACTAACAAAAACATTTTGCTTGCAACTGAACAAAACATAAATGAGGTTTTGTTTTGTTTTGTTTCAATTTGTAAAAACAAAGCACAGAAAATTATACCCTATGCAACTGAACTTTTTGAAAATTCAAATCAAAGCTGGTTGTCAAAAGCAAGTTCTAACATCCTAGAATTACAGGTTACTAATGTTCACATTCCCACAACCTCAACTACACTGGCAAGGCCACTGTGATCTATCCTGAAGCCTCTAGCAATTTCAACGTAGTCTCGTTTTTTGGTATCCCAAACTACTAGACACTTTGAATCTGTGATAGTTTTCTTACCATGACATAATGCCGCTGCATCTCAGTCTTCTCACTGGCCAGTTTCTCACACTCCAGCTTCAGACTGTTTGAGACATAGGAAAATCTAAGTACAGTGTAGAACTTAATTTATATCCTTCAAATCTAAATACACATTCTTTCCTCTAAATCCTCACCTACAAACACCAAATCAACAATCTTAAAAATCACCTCATTATGAAAGGGAGGAAAGAAAGGTTAGACTAGAACCAGCCTGAACATGTATGTCCCTTCAGTAAGGATCAAATGTGGGTTTTTCTTTTTGACTTTTTAAATAAGTTTTAAAGAAATAAACCCTCGAGTCAATTTATTTCTGGAACTTCATCCAGAATTCAATGTTCATTAAATTCAGTTAATAAAACAAGAACAAGGAAATAAATGTCAGTAATGACTACACATAAACACACAAATAATTCCTCCCAAATTTCACAAGTTTTCTTTAATGTTGTACGAAGAGATTAATGAAAATATGAATCAAGGAGTCTTATGAATGATGTCTTGTTTTTTCCCTCCAAAACACACAGACAAGTTGAATACCACCACCCAGGGGCAAAGTGTTGATCTGGTTCAGTGACTTGTTTTTAGTTCTTGAATTTATGAAATAAGAATTATGCATCATTAAAAAGCCAGCAAAAGAAATATGTCTCAAAGGCACTCTAGGTCTAATAATCGCCTCTAAGATGAAAACATTTTGTTCAGCATCAAAGTAATGAAATCGCTCACTTGCTCTTGGCTATTCGGAGGAATAGCAAAAAGAAGTAAGAAGGATTCAAGCCTAGAGTAATAAAGAACCAAGGAAGTCAAAAGGCCTCAGAATCTTCTCAACGTTCCATTCTCCTGGCTCCAACAAATCAATATGGAAAGTTTTGTCTCAGCATTTTCCAAGACTCCCCAGTTTCGATTGTTCTGCCTCCTTTTTTTTTTTTCAATGGGAGAAAAAAAGATATGCTTAATTTCTTTACACCTGCCTAAAGGAAAAAGGGCCTTGACATGCCCTTCTGCCCAGAGTGGGAAAAAATGATAATAATACCTTTGTGGAGGCCAAAAAAAAAAAGGAAGGAGGGTGTTTGTGTGTGTATGTGGGGGGTAGACGACAAGAGCTAAGCAAACAGGAGGATCAGCTAAAGTCAATATCGTTACCTGTGGTATTGAGCCTGTAAAAACTGAAACTCTTCCTTAATCCGATCACAGGATTCGGAAATTGTAAATTTAAAGGGTTGAGCAGGCTGATGCGGTGCCTAAAGAACAACAATAAAATATTTAATTAGCCCACATCACAGGCGAAGCAGAGATGGAGAAAACATTCCGAGCGGCGCTGGCAGGGGGTGGGGGTTAATTGCAAAGGCAGGCTGAACACGATCCAAAGTCTCCTCCCGCCCACTCTGGTCGCCCCCTCAGCCCCGCAGGGACTGGTTTCGGGGTAGCCCCCAACGCGGCGCGGCCACCCGCTCCCGTCAGGTCTGAGCCGGGCTCCCTTCCCTGGCCAACGGCGGGCGCC